>NW_026252317.1:0-316816 GCF_025094135.1 Mucor mucedo | reverse complement strand
AGTTTGCAGAATAATTTGCTACAGTAAAATGAGATGAAGTATTGAAAACAAGATATTACTCATTATTTTAATGCAAGAAAATATTTGTAGTCTACTGTGTCTAAAGAGAACTTGTACGCATGACAAAATCCGAAAAAAATAGTTATACGTTTACTTTGGGGATTAAATCAGGCGATGATTTGCCTACATGATTATGTATTGCAAAAAAAAAAAAAAAAAAAAAAAAAATATGTATCTCTTTCGCAGTAAAATAAAAGAAAGGGGAACGGGGAGATAAAATTGTGGTATCCACTGGTAAAAGGGGTAGCCGTTGGATAACATCTTTAAAATAGTAACCATTATCGTTACATGCTTTTGTCTACAACCAGAACCCACTGGCCGCTATGTTTGTTTATTTTTAAAAAAAGAAATTTATGACAAAAACATAAAAGACGGATTCATTGTTGGTCCAAGTAAAAAAAAAGATTTACATTGGAACAGAGACTGTTACAAAAAAAAATACATAAAGAGGCACAGCATGAGAAACGACCCCACTATTTATGATAAAAGATAAGAAACTCTGTATGAATCACATTATTTTCATGAAGATATATGTCTATTAATTTAATTGTTTCTGCATGCTCACTGATTACATGGAATATTACCGAAATATACTACTGTTGTGATCGAGCTTATATACAGATATAACTCTATCATCAATTCTTTCTTTCTTATTTGATAACGTTTCTATAAATCATTATTGCATTACTCTTTAAATCAAATACATGCTATTACACTCTATTTACTACGCATTGATTACTCATCAACATATAGAAAACAATAGTCATACATTTATTCCAGATAATACAATCCAATGATATGATCGCTCGTCAATAACAAGATTCTCGAAGGTACCATGAGAGGCTCGATCTTTAATTGACAATACGCCTATTGTATATTTGACAGGTTTCGCTTTAATGATTGATATTCAGCCAGTCCTGAATATGTATATAAAGAACCCAATTTATTGTATAATAAAGACTTTAGTTTATTTTTGCAGTTTGATAATTTTACTTCGTCAAATTTCTTTATTTTTATTCTTAATTCGTAGCTTTATCTCTCGAATTTCTCAACTACTCTTTTTTTTGCAGGAATTCTCACTTCAGCTGTCATAATTATAAACACTTGTAAGTTCCGGTTGCTACACTCATTCAAAATCTTTACGAAACTGGTTCATAACTAACAGCATACAAGACGAGTTTAATTCCACGATGTAGGCTAGACCAGAATGTCACCAACAAAGGGGCCTTAATTACCTTGAAAGACCATATTATTTTGTCGACAGTTCCCCCTCCCCCTCGCTTTTTTTTTTATTTGGTGAATATAGGCGATCTATAACGCAAAAAATCGAAGCTCATTATACTGTAGTCTTTTACGGTGAATAAGGCCTTCTTGCGGTCAGTTAGTCACAACAGCTGAAGGCATACAACTAGAAATTAAGAGGATCAGTTTTGTGTTTATAAAGATCATTCTTAATTTCGTTTTTAAACCTGGTCAAGTTATTACAGACTCGATAAAGACTAGAGAAAATACTATAAACGGTTGAACAAGATCGCGATGGTGGGATTATGACTGAATTTCAAGCTTTGTATCGTTGGGTCAACTTAGTTTTTTGCTAATCACAATGCATTCCAACAGTAAGATTACTTCGAGTAGATTTTAAGGAAGAAAGTGAGACATGCAAACGGCGTTTTTAATATTTTATTTAAAGTGACAAGTGTGACTTATTATTAAGAACATGCTATCAGTCGGAACCAAAGCGTCTCAATATCACCCATAAAAACAACCTTGTCACTTACTGCGATCAGAATGAATGTGCTTCTCAAGAAGCTTATATTGGATGAAGTAGCCATTGTTTTTTCTGTGATATTACTAATTCCATCAGAGCTCTGTAGTTTCATTCGAGTATATATATATATATATTTATCTTCTGGTCGGGAAACCTGAGGAAACCAAAAGGAAACCTCAATTTTTATTTCCCGCCGCCAAATAACTGGAGTTATTGAGCCCCAGCCTACAATAACTGGAGTTATTTGAAGGTCGGGAAACCTACACTTATAAAAAATAAATTAATTATGTAATAAAATAACAGCTTTTTATAAAAGCAACGAATACTTGATCAACATGCATTGCGAATATCAAATTTCTAGAAACAAGTTTATATAGCCTCAATTTATACATTTTAAAGTGGAAAATTTTAATTTGTAGAAAGAATAATTTTATTAAATCATGGAGAAAATTAGGTCGCTATTTTTGGATAGGTAGTCTAATGATTTTTTGTTTCTAATGCGAAGAGTTTCCGCTCTTCTAATAGCATCTTCAACGGTCCATCCTTCAGAAGCAGCGTATTCTTCACAAGCCTTGATGATTTTTCTTCTACGCATGTAAAAGCTTTTTTGCGATGAATACCAACCAGGGTGATTGGCGTTCATAAACTCTACAGAATGATTACCACCCAGACCTTCTTTCCATTCCCTATACAGATCTGTGACAGTGTGTACACCGGTACTCAATCTGAATGAATTTGAAAGGGGTCTGGAATTACTACGTTCGGCTGGGGAATTGCAAGTTGGTTCGGCTGTAATTTGCTGTGTTGTTACAGCTGTGGTACGAATCAATGGCTGGCAGTCCCTTTCTCCTTGTGGCCACTCAATGTTTATTTGGAGTGGGGCTCTTCCAGTGGAGATATCTGATATTTTTTCTAAGACTGATGATATTTGTTGAGCGAGGGCCTCGTATGCGCTTCTGGTACTGTCTTCGATATTAGCCAACTTGCGTTCAACCAAAGGAATTACACGCTGCAACATGATACTCTCTTGGTTTTCTTCTGCTTGGGAAGATGCTAACAATTGTCTTCAAAGTTGAAATTAGTAACAAGGATTAATTAAATGCTTTTTTTTTTTTTTTTTACCTTTTAAATGAGAGGTACTCTTCATCTTGAAACAAATCATGCTTCCAGATAGGATGACTAGGAAATTTTTGCTGCATAAAGACAGAGTCTTGCAAAAACGTGATTCTGATCGTTAACAATAACTTCAAAAAACCTTCGGCAGATACGGTTTGCTCAGCATGGCCTTCGTGAATTTTACTTAACCACACACTTGCCTCTGGAAACAATTTTGCTTGCAAGTTTTCGGATGGAATGGTGGTGTTGCGGGGAAGAAAAAAAGTACCTTGTTGAGGAAAACCAGCCAAGCTACGCATGATACCTCTAGGAAGACCTGTCAAATATGCACCATTCATAGATGAATTATTCCAACGACCCATTCGACGAATGTCAGATTCATCGACACCTTGTAAATCTGCCATTCTTGCAGCAGCACCACGGTTAACATGCGTCTTTTTTGAAGATGTAATATTGCACGCCTTGAATGCCTTATCAATTGCGCCTAGATGACTGTGGTAAGTCCATTCTTGGGTAGGATCTTGAACATGCTTCAAAATCTTCACATTAAACCAATTTTTTGAGTGGTCGAAATTGGGAAATGGTTCACCTTCCATGTGGAATCTGGAAAAAAAATAAACACCAAGCATCATGAATGGGCAGATTTCAACTCTTGCATTTCTTAAGCAAGCTCCAATTTCCAGTCTTCCGTACTTGTTAGTTTTTCCTTGTCTCATCACCAAAACCATAGCAGGGCATGCACCAGATCCTTCATTCTCGATGTTGACTAATTGTAAATCTGGAAGCTCTGCCTTACGGGCCGATTCACCTCTTAACAGACAAAAATGGGACAACAAAAAAGATAGACCATTACGTAAATCCTTAACGGTCTTTTGCTCGAAGTAATACGCTGTGATATCCGCTATTTGGTCAGTGGTTGTATAACCATCCATAATAGTACCAACTCCTCTATCCTCAAAATTCGCTTTCTTTACTTCTTCTTCTTCTCTTCTAACTCTCTCAAGTAATGGGGCAAAGGTTTCTCTAGGATGAGTGTTTGAGTTGATTTTCATCTGGCGTTGGCGTTCCCACAGATGAACTATAGCGGCACCATATTGACTTAAAGTAGCAAATCTAATTACACGAGCAGGAGATTCCTCTCCATCGTTGGCCTTCTTTCTCTTACTACGGTTTGATCTTCCAGCCACCTAAGTATGCGGTCAAATTATTAGCAAATGGAATTTTTTTTATAAAAATAGAATACTTACAGCATCATCTAAAAAGAAGTGCGCCTTTTCTCCATTGACAATGTAACGTAATTCCAATGATTCATGAGCAAACTTTGAATCACACCATCTACGATATTCTTCAATCTTGGGTTCATATGCTCTCTTTGTATTCTCAGGACGTGAATTAAGTTGTGATTGATTTGTTTTTTCCAATGATTGTCTCATTTCTAATTCAGTTTGGACACGAGCAGAGTGGACAGTGCGAGATGTTGATTGAGTGTTATTATCCATTTTTGAGATGTTTTAAATTAATAAAGATGAATGAAACATTTTAATTCATTCGTTTTTATACAAATTATGATTTTAAACGCAATTTGTAATTATACATCCGTGAACTTCTAGCACTTTCTTTATAGAAAATTCGATTAAGTCTTTCATAAATCACAACAGTAAAAGACTTATGAAAAAGTTAGCTTATGTACATGATTTATAGTAACCTTAAGATGTATCCTAATTGCAAGTAGTAGATTAAGAGCTTCCAGAACCCAAATTATTCACACATGTTTGACGTTAATGCAGGTACACACATAAGCACTTTTTAAAACACGTCCAATCATTGAGCGTTATTTGGGGAAATCTGAACTTAAATTTATTTTAGCTGGGATACCTACAGGCCGGTTTCCCGGGAAGGTTTCCCACTACAAATTTTTTAGATAAGTCTTATATATCAGGTAAGACGAGGATAAAAAAAAAGGTAGCCGCAACTATTATAATGTCCTGTGTGAAGGTCCCAAAAAAATGTTAATTGATATCGCGGTAGCTGTAAAGTTGAATGCTGCGATTTTTAACTAGATGGCTCAACAAAAAAAAAACAGGCTTTAACAATAAGAAATCGTATATGTTTAAAGACAATGTCACATGAATTAGGGAAACTAAACATTTAAAATGATAACTCTGAAAAATAACTAGATTTTAAGAGTAAACTGTATGTAAAATAATGAAAGACTTCCAAGGCAGAAAAAAAAACATCTTATAGAAACCCATTGTGCCCCAGTTATTTATATCTGCTTTAACTTCACTATCAATTTTTAATCAAAATATGTATAGCATAATTGTCAGACTGTGTACAACGAACTAGAATACATCTTGCAAAAGCAGGGATTCCAAATCGTTGATATTTCATAGTTTTCATTTTATCATCCAAATCCTCGTCATTTCTTTCTCTTATTTTTTTTTTTTTTTTCATGTCATGCATAGGACGTGATAAGCATTGCTGTTTTCGTTTATTCTGCTATTCCCCCACAAAAGTACTAGAATCTCGATTCATTTCATAGAGGTTCATGATACTTGTACCCCTACACTCGAGGATCTTCCAAGTTTAACTATGACTGCTACCCTGGCATCCTTGCTGTATATCCAATTTCAACACTGCCCTAACCCTCAGACGTACGTGTATACCAAATCTCGCTATCTGTTGTAATCCTATATTGCTACTATCGATAACACACTGCTTGCACATATGATTATTCCTGGCTCAGAATAGATGGGCGTGTAATACGGTCATTCCGAGTAAAAGATTGATTAAGTAATAACAGTGGATCCCCTCGTCGTCAGATGATAAATCCAAATAGTCAGCCGAAGCGTTTCTAAAATTGATCCTCAATTATGTCGCAATTATCTATATGCCCTTTAAATATTATTCTGATAGGTGTATATCCTGTCCTTTCTTGACTTGATCTTCATCGTATTGATCTTTAACAAACTTTAAAAGCACTTTTAGTAAGACGTTCGATTCCATATCCCCGATTCCAGTTGTCTCCGCTACATTATTTTGATCACGATTATGTCTACATATTCAGATTTGTTGATTTCTTGCGTCCAACTCTTTCAAACGCCTATCCTTCAATCTCCCTTTTTTGCTGGTAATTGTCATATCATCGTCTGCAGATTTGTTTAACTTTTGTTCGCCCAATACAAGCCTTCATGGGCAAACTAATGGGTATTTTGTTGCTCGCGTGTAGACAGGTATTTGTGTTTTAATCCACCTAAACTCAGACTAAGGAAATGGCATACTGATGTGGAAGAATGAGTATAGCTTTTTAGTTAAACTACATAAACTTGATCCCGCAAAAGCTTTCATCCTCTTTGCCAACTCGTTGTGTTTAGGTAATGTTATTCATAATTCGCAGGCAGAGTATAAATGGCTTTCATTCCTAATCATGCATTCATAACCTAGCCATAAGAGTGTCAAAAGTGATCCTTGAAGAACTTAAAAGCTGTAATGTTTTGTTATATGACGGTAATCCGTGTTGGTCGTGCAAATCCTAAAGCGCAAAGGAAAATTGTAAAAATTAATTGTGTCAAGGTTGAATAGAATATTATTATTACAGTTTATAACACGACTTTTGCAATACAAAGAATGAGTCAGTGATGGCAAATGCAATGCTATAAGTTGGTTCTTTGGAATGGAAAGGGAGAAGATTAAATATAGTGAGAACCGTTTTTCCTGTCTTTTGGCAAATAATCAATTCCGAGCCGGCTTAATTCGTGCACCACAGTTTCTTTCAACTTTTTCTCACAGTCGGCTTTTTTAATTGAAAAACAGCTATTTATGAACAGGCTTGGATTAACCCTCGATTCTGCAGAGGAAGTCTTTGAGCAGCGAACCAGCATCAACGAAGAATTAGATAACATATTTTCACGACTAAGATTGTTCTGATGAACCTGTGACGAAGCGATAGGACATATTACTTTTTTCTTGTTTAGGTAAAGCCTTTTAATAACAGAGTAGTCAAGCTAAGGACTACCTTTAACGCGGAATTTCTCTTCGAAAAGACGTTTATTTACAAGGTGAACTTTACACTAGAAATACGGTTTTAATTGCAAGACTAACAATATCCCTATTAGGCTGTTAAAAACGATGAGTCTTAAAAAAGACATGTTAAAGGATATCATACTTCCAACAGGGAAAAGGTAAATTCAATTTATATGATGAAAAGGTGACACTACAAATATATAATTCAGGAACAGTTTCCGACAACGTAGCATAACTACCGGAAGAACGGTTGTTTACGTTGGTAAAGATATGGAGCAGCTAGACAATCATGTAAAACGTAATCTAGTCAACTTAAACATAACCACTCTTTAGGCGTAGTCATAAAAAAGCTCGATGCAAAGGATGAAGGGTTTGCTAATATAATAATGAAGACAAGTAAATCTCCCAGTGGTATGTGAAACGTATGGTTAAAAAATGATGTAAGGAGAGCCTCTGAAAACCAGTAGTTAGTGATCAGTTGTAGTCATAATAAAAAATAATTCTTTTTTCCTATTTTATAATGCCTTTTTATTATTCCCCACAAAACATCATTTCATCGTATTAACATGCTAGATGAATCTGAAAACCAATGGAATTGCCGAGTTTTGTTTGGTAATACCAGGTGCACTGTCGACAACTTGTGTTTTTGAATGTATATATATTAATATCTTTTTGTTTTAAAACAGTATCACCGATTTGTACTCACAATCGTTAGGCAAGTGGTAATAACCAAAAAATAAACCGACAAATCGAAATCCGTAAAGCATCTAAATAGTATTAATGGAAGTGTATGTGTGTGGTTGAAAACTAATTGAAAATAAAAATATTATTGCTTATCTCCTTTACAATGATTCTCCATATTGTTGACATCCAAAACAGACACAATTTCACAAGTATTAATACTTTTGACTATTCTTTCAAATGGTTACCATTTTAAAAATTACAATGATCATCGTATGTCAATGGACGTTTCTTGTTACATTAAGTTAGAGATAAGAGTGGGTATGTGTCATCATTCATCTCAAAATGAATAATGATACAGTAATTTTTAAATAGGGATATGCATGGTTGATTCGTAGTATAAGAAGTATATCATTATTGGTGATAAATTGTAGCAGTCCGTAGAAAAAAAATTTCACAAATAATAACACTATCAAAAGGAAAAAGTGTCCAATAATTAATCCATAAGTTACTTTTCGCCTGAATTCTAATCAGCTACGGCTACAAACAATATCACTGCAAAAAAACCCATCTGTTTGGAAGGGAAGATTATTTGGCATATGTATTTCTAAATTATTCTTCGTCTGGCATGAAAAAGCCATGGATTTGTAACTTTATGCGGGGTCGCTGAAAAAAAAAGGTCTGATTACGTCAAAATTGTATATCACTTCTTCAGCCGTTAACTTAAATGCAAACATCATTAATAATGGTTAATTTAGCCAAAGTCATATCCAGTGACCTGTTCTAGAATGTCAAATGCCACACGAGACACATCGATAATCCGGTTAACGAGTGTGTTACATGTAGTATACATGCATTTTAAGTTTTGAATGCTGGTATCAAGCGTAAAGTGAAGCTATATTAATATATAATAAGTTTGTCAATAAAAATAGACCATGCCGAAATATAAGAGTCGCTGCTATTGATAGATTGGCAATGACGTTATTAAAGGACTTGTGGTCTATTGGGGATTGAAAGTCGGAGTGAATGATGTTAACAAATAGCTTTTTTTTTTTCATCATCGATCTACAATGCATCCACAGTCAATTTACCAATTTTTTTTTTTTTTTTTTTTTTTTTTTTTGGTAACTCTGCCCACTTGTGCAAAATTAAATTGCTCATAAAAAGGAAACTTATTTGGCCGGATGTTTGAAGCTAATTTGACAAAGTTTGCGAAAATAATAAATTAATATCATCATATATTGGTTTGACCGAATTTTAGATATTTATATATCTCATAATTGTAGCTCTTAAGAATGATTTTCTTTCAAGAGGTCCATGTACAGGCATTGATTTAATAATATTGGTATTTCTATACAATTGACTTCTATACATTTAGATAGTCGTTATGTTTCCCAAAACGATATAAAACTTTTATTTAAAAAATGATTACTGTCAACAACAAAAAATTAATCATACAGTTCATCAATGATACTTTGATAGTGTTGGCGAGGTCAGTTAATTGGCTGTTAAAAGCAGAATTTCCAATGATATTAATTTCTTCTTTATCGTCAAATACTCTTTGTATATTTTTTAAGATTGCTGAAGTGGATTTATTCTTTGTAAGTGCCGCAACTTCGTCAACTGCAACGCGATCGAGGGAGGCATGAGCGCCATATCTGGAAACTCGAACAGCAAGTGTTCTGAAAATTAAAGCTCCGGTTTTTTCTTGTGACAAATTGATCAAATTTGAGTTCGAGCCATTTTGTGAAGACAAGGTCCAGATTGTTGTTGGTTGGAAAAATGGATGGCTTGTAAATGATGATGATGCTCGGCATTTTGTGTAAGTGGATAAGCAATCAAATTTGCTTCGTAACTGTCGTAATTGGTGTCGTATTTGACGCCTAATTCCACGAATACAATTACTCTTATCTTGTCACTCAATTATAATACATATAACCTATGTATTAGAAGTACCATATTGCGAATACATTCCTATCAGTACGACACAGTACCAGCTCCCTCATATGTCAAACTGAGATCAGATTTCATAATCGTTCCTGGATTGGTCGAGTAGCTGCCGAATCTTCTAGTTTCTGATAAATTTATTTTAGTAATCCAATCAAGGACCCTGTCATTGAATGGATAAACTATAATGCTCAGAAGTGCCGGATATGGGTCAACTAGCTCCTTGTATATAACAATAAGCTATGTTTCATATGTAACTGATTTCTAAATCTAATTCTACCATTTCCCAGTCTGCGGTTAATAAATAGTCAATTCGATCTGCGCAGGAAAAATCTTGAAGTAATAATTGAATATAAAAAGTACCTCTATTTTTATCATGACAAACTCTCCAACTTATAATAAAGGATTATAGAGTCTCATTTCTTTACTTGCTTTATTTTCCCATTTACATTTCCCTTTTTATTCTCAATTATCACAATTGGTATAAAATAGGCATTTGTTGGCACTGGTTGACGGTTTCGTCTTGAAGCATTGTTTTGACGATATCAAGTGAAGCCTTGTCAAGAAATAGCCTTGTTTTCTTTGTTGGGGTGAAGTGAGTGGTTGATGGTCCAAGATTAATAGAGTGAACGTCCAGGCGCATACTTGATGTAATGAGGAAATTGCAAGTTCGAGTTCCTACTATTAACTTTCTCCCGTCCTGTGTATCAACCAAACAAAATGATAAGAATCCGTAAATACCAAGTGACGTTGGAAATATTGACTGGCCAACAGTCAATCTTTCATAATGGGCGTCAAGCAAAGGGTCGCGAGAATACGGTTCAACAGTGTTCAATAAAATTGAATTTGGGCCCTCAACTAAAATGGCCCCTGCTAACATTTTAGATCCGCAGTATCGTAAATGAGGATGCTCGAGCCAATTTTGATTTAGAGTATTAGACTGTTCAAGAGTAAGTTCTTCATGACGAGTTGCTGAAAGCTTCTTTGCCGCTTGACTAAAAAAAATGTGTTAAAGGACGCATCTTTTAAGTGGAATCAAACATCATACCTTTTTGATTTGATATGCTCTAGAAGATAATCACTGTCACAATAATCTTCATAACAAGGAACGCCAGTAGTTGGATCAATGTCGGTAGCTGGTTTCTTCCATGGACCACTATGCAACAACGTGGTTGCTGAGCGGACAGAAGTTAAGTGTAAAAAGAACAAAACTTGCAGCACCAAACACTCTTGCCTGGCCACCATCAGCGACATCCGCAGATCATCACTAGAGACCATGTTGTTCGCCTTCAGATTCATAAATAATAGGTGCTCATCTACCAAGTTTTGCATGAGCTTATCAGTTTTTTCTTGAGTATCAGCTGTAATTGAATCACTTGAAACAAGGATGATCTGTGAATGGGATAGCAGTCTACGTTTCTTATTGTGGCAAAAGCGGTATTCACTAGTCATTTTTTAATAAAGTCTTATAAAGTCGATGAGACACAAACAAAGGATATTTATTAATTTGATAAAAAGCGAAGAAGGATCTTAATAGACCGGGATAGCTTCTTTGTAATTATTGCGGATTCTTAATATAGTGACTGTACGATCTCGAGATGGACGTCATCAGTACAATTATGATTGTACTGATATTTAATCTCATATGAATGTCTGTTTAAGAGAGAAGATTATACATATCAAGTGTTTATATCTTCTCAAATACGACACTTATTATGTTTATGAGATTCCTTCGTGGTTAATTCCTTAGGTGGAATATGATGGATACTTTCGCGTGGTGATATGTTATTTGTAGAGACATCTTCCAAATCTTGCAATGGCTTTTCTGACTTCGGAAGACTTGTGTCACGTATGGTCATCTTCAAACTATGGTTGACCAAATGAGACCTCTATAGCCTGCGGAATCCAACAATTACGCAATTAAAAGCCCTACATCATTTGGGCGATTAATCACCTTTCTGTCGACTGATTCCTTCATGTGTGATGAGCTCTCCAGGGTATTGTCTCTGAGAATGCTCGGTCGATGTATCGATCTGTTGATTGGATTGCCTGGCTTGTTTACGTGGGCCCTACTCTGATTGCATCAATATTTGGTAGTCATTACTAGCTAACCTTTTTACGTTATCAGTTACTTTCATATGATAGAAAAAATAGGTTAAGGGAAAAGAAAAGGAGAAGAGTAAAGTGTGTGAACCAGCTTCATTTGGAGGCTGATAAACAAGAGCTTATGTCAGAATGATTTAAATTTTTCATCATCCATAATATTTGGGCCTTTAATTAAAATAGAAACACTTGCAAAAACCTCCCAGGCAAGACTCATTTCTATGCTTGCTTTATTTAATCTTTTAATTTCTGTATTTGATGTTGGCGTTATCAATAAGAAAAGGTATAAACTTCTGTTTAAGTATGTCCCTTTACTACTTTTTCTAAATCTTATTAAAGAGCTCTGATCAAAAATAAAGAGCAACATCGAGAGGAATTCACTTAATAATAAGCAGATACTCTGGCATCTCACCTTCCTGCGGCTTGTCAATCAGTTACTTTCCAGGATTTTCAAGACAGTCTGGGGGTAGGTGCATTGACAAAAAATTAAGATTAAGGCAAATGCTATCCCTACATAAATCAATTTTACTATATGCAGTTTATCCAAGATGAAAAATTATTTTGTCCTAAAAGTCTATTTCATTTCCCCCCCCCCCAAAAAAATATTTAACCCAACCATATCAACTAAGACTAAAATCCTGGAACTTGTTTGATCGCCCTGGTTACACATTGGCCTTGATAGCCGGTAAATGGAAGTCAGTGCTGTGACATGTGACTCTATTCGTCCATTTTCTTTTTTCTATAACCGAATTCTGCATATCATACGCTGTCAGTGATAAGTAATACATTCAAAGGATGAGCATAATATGAGGAGAGAAAGTTCACGTATAAATCCTTTCTCCATCTCTTAGTATTGCGCTCGTGGTCTTTTCTTTTTTCCGGATGGAAGAACATTTTCAAATAAACATAACGAATTTTACTATGCAAATGTCGTGATTACACAAATATTGGTACCATTTTTTTTTTTTACAGATTGCTTATGATCATATGTCTCCCTCCTCGTCTTGGATTTTCTGCTAAAAAGAATTGAGTTCAGTGATGGGAACAAAAAAACTGAATTGCGCAATTTTATAAAGATGCTATCTCAGTAGTAATAAAACAGCAAATTGCAAATATTCTATTACCCTAACATCATTCAAGAAAGCACGCCATATCACCTATTTCACCTATATTACCTATTATTTCGAAATAATATAAATACTGGCAATAAATCTCATCGAAATTTTTTTAGAAAAAACATTCAAATCATTACAATAAAAATGTCTCCTCCTAACCAAAACGAACAAGTCATTCCTGTCCAAGAGCAAGTTGATATCAAGCAATTGGCCGAAGCTGGTTACTATCTTGAATTTCCCAAAACAACCGTAAGTGAAAATACACAAACAATTAAATCATGAATCTATCTAACTTTTATATAAAAAAAACAGTATCCCGAGCTTACTGCATTCAAGCATGAAGATATCGGTCACCGCGCTGATCCCAAAAAGTCCTCGCTCTACGAAAATGCTACCAAGGTCTTTAACTTAACTCCCAACATTGGTACTGAAATTGAGGGCCTTCAATTATCCAAATTGACCAATCAACAAAAGGACGACCTTGCTTTACTCATTGCTGAACGCGGTGTTGTATTTTTCAGAGATCAAGATATCAATCCTCATCAAGGTCTTGAGCTTGGATCCCATTATGGTCCTCTTCATGTTCATAATGTTGCTGGTCACCCTCCCAATTTACCTGAAATTCTTCCCGTTTACTATGGCAAAGATGTCCCTTCCACACAGTATGAGCGTAGTTTTACCACCAACTTGCGGGCTTCTGACGGCTGGCACAGCGATGTTAGCTACGAGCTCCAACCTCCTGGCTTCACATTTTTAAAGATTGACACACTTCCTGGAGAGGCCGGTGGCGATACATTGTGGTCATCTGGCTATGCTGCTTACGATCGTCTCTCACCTGAAATCAAGAAGACTTTGGAAGGACTTGAAGCTGTTCATTCTGGTAAAGAACAAGCTGATAGTGCTGTCGCCAATGGAAGAACATCTCGTCGTCAAGAAAACACACATACCCATCCTATTGTTCGTACTCATCCTGTCACTGGCTGGAAATCATTGTATGTTCAACCAGGTTTTACTCGTAGCATTGTGGGTCTTAGTAAACATGAATCCAATACACTCCTTCAATTCTTGTATGATCATATTACTGGTGGCTATGATTTCCAAGTCAGATTCAGATGGACTGAGAATGCCGTCGCTGTCTGGGATAACCGTGTAACAAGTCATGCTGCTATCTTTGATTACCTTGATGACGGTAAGCGTCACGGTTGGAGAGTCACTACTCAGGTAAGAAAGAGATTTATCTTTACTTTTTCAATTAGTTGAATTCTTTTTTTATTTACGCCCTTCCCTTTTATTTATGTAGGCTGAGAGACCTTACTATGATCCCAAGAGCAAGTCTCGTAAGGAAGAACTTCAACAAAAGAAGACTGAAGCTGAGCAAAAGAAGGCTTAGAGTCTTTTCTTGACTAAATTTTGCGTAGTCTTTCAAAACTATTAATAAATATTATTTTGTAAAAAAAAAAAAGTTTATTGGGCGTCTTATTTGCCCATTCATCGATCTACAAGTGTTTATCCTGGAATTCGGGTTTTTTTTATGACAAATGGTGACTGCTCAATCCCCGCTTTTGCATTAAACCCTATTTGTTTATCAGCTTGTTTATAAAATAGATTCTTTTTCATTATACATTCTTTAAAAAAAACATGCAAGATCTTCCTTCGTTTGTTGTGTTTTCTGGAGGTTCTGCTTGCAACTTTATTGGTAAGAGAAGAAGAAGAAAAAAGACAATGTCTATTTCAGTGACCAACCTAATTATTCTACATAGCTAGTTCATTTCAAAGTATTACACCCAGTGTTTGTTATGTATTAGGCGTGAGTGATAACGGTGGATCGACTGTATGTATTTCACTTTATTTATGTAAAAAAAGAGAAAGCAAGGGACTAAGTTACATATAGAGCGAATTATTGCGAGTATTGGGTGGACCTAGCATTGGGGATCTTCGGTCTCGTCTTACACGATTAATTAATGCCGATGGACATGACTCTGAAGAAAGAGTAGCGATTAAAGAGCTCCTGAGTTATCGTTTAGCTTCAGTTGGTGATGAGAATTCGATTCGTGATGATTGGGCCATGATTGTGGAAGGACGTCATCGGTAAGACTCTAAATTTTCTCTAGCCTTTATATAGAGATACACTTACACATAAACTTTTAGGTTGTGGGAGAGAATATCAATTGAAAAGAAGGAGACAATTCGAGGTTTCCTGGTTTTGTTCAATTTTGAGATTTTGAAGCGAGCACACAAGCATTTTAATTTCCGGAATGGATCGATTGGTAACTTCTTTTTGACAGGCGCTCGATTATTTTTTGGATCGTTAGAAGCAGCCATCTTTTTGTTCTCGTCGATCACGGCTATTCGAGAACCGACCTATGTTTTACCCGTGATTAATACAAATCATACAGCTGCTATTGCTGCACTCTTGGAAGATGGTCATACCTTACGTGGACAATGTGAAATCAGTCATCCTGGTCAACATCTCTCTAATAAATCCATGAACCCCATTGATGCCTTCTCAAGACTGGCTTTACCTAATTCTCCTCAACTGGATAATGACCCTGACCAATTGAACGGTAATTTGGTGTTTAGCAAAAGCACTGAAGACAAGCTATCTGCTGCTATTGCACGTATCTTTTACATGAATGAATACGGCCAAGAGATCTATCCCTTACCCAACCCCAAGATCCTCGATCATTTAACTAGCCGCACAGATCTAGTTTATTCCATTGGTTCTCTCTACACATCTATCTTACCTTGTTTGATCCTTAGAAAGGTCGGTCATGCTATTGCCCATTCACCTTCCTTACGACACAAGATTTTGATTTTGAACGGCACAACAGATAGAGAGACCGACGGTTATACAGCGTTAGATTTCATTGGTACCATTACCAACGCCTTAAATGAGAGCCAGTTAATTGATGCACGTCGTAAATATTACGATACACATTCAGAAGAGGACCCGATGGCAGGTAGTTTACGTCAACACGGTCACCCACAAGCTGATTTCTATGCGAGACCAGTGGATCATGGATTCCGACAATGGCCACCACCCAATGTGGGTCGATTGGCTATCCCAAGATGTACCACACCCAATGCACAACAGGAGGGGTATGTGGGTGCCAATGGTCACTTTGGTTATAGCACCACAACTCCCTTCCCACCTGAGTTAGTGCCTAATCGACCTCCATCGACTTATATTACGCATCTGATCTATCTCTCCAACTCTTGTAAGTGTTACTTTTTTTTTTTTACATATTTTAAGTGGTAAATGAGGTACTAAAAAATGTTATATATGAAATAGGCATTGAAGTGGATGTAGCTGCGATTGAATCATTAGGAATTAAATGCATTGTTGTGGAACCCGATCAAAGCTCAGACGAGCCTAGATACAATGCCACTTCACTTCAACCCGTATTAGAAAAAATTACAAGTGAAATATATTAAAATATGTTATTACGGGGGAGGGGGCGGAATGAAAGAGACAACATTTTTTGATTGAGAATTTTTTTTTTTTTTTTTGATGTTGTTTATTATTAGAATAAGCTTTTTTTTTTTATTGTTTACATAAACATATTGTCAAAACCCTAAAAAAAAATGTCAGTTTTTTTTTTGTAGTTTGTAGTCATTTTTAGAATTTCAACATACTGGAGGAGCGAGATCGTCATTATCAGGATCACCACCATGAGGTCCACGAGGAGGTCCACCTCGACCAGGTGGTCTTACGGGCAATCTTCCAAACGGTCCAATAGGATCAAATCGTGCGCCAGGAGGCACAGACCCTCTGCTTATCTTATTAGTACACACACACACATACATCCATACATTCTATTAAGGGGTTACCTTGGCAACGGTTGCGGTCCACCGAATAATCCAGAGGGATCATCCAAGCTACTCCCACCTCTGTTTCCAAATATAGGATGATCAGGTCCAACAAACATACCACCACTGCCACTACCACCACTTTTTAATTTTTGGGATGAGGAGAGGTATTACAAAGGCTTTGGTTAATACGTAAGTTACACATGAATATTTAGATTACGTACCCAGGCATTCTTAATCCTCCACGACCTAAAGGGTTCACATCAGATCCACCGACATCGACAAAGGCAGGATCTTCCAATGAGTGTGGATCATTGTATCTCGGTTGGCGTCTTTCTGTATCAGTAGAAGGTCTTGTTGAACTCGTTGTGCTAAGAATAAAAAAACAAAAATTTAGTGGACATTTACTTGTAAAATAAAAAAGGTTTATCAACCCCATCCACTTACGTGGTATTGTCCTCATAACCAGGTTTATTTAAACCGGGTATCAAACGCTGCAAGATGTTTAGCTTGAATGCCTTGATAAAATCATGGAAGCGATCTGAAGAGATAAATCCATGTGCTAAAGGTTTACTGGTATCCGTGTAAGGAAAGAAGGATTCGGAAGTGTAATCTTGTGTGGTAATATCTAGCATGGCCGTCTTATTGTCCTAATGAGATGAGACAGGTAAGTATCAATGATTGTATATGTACCTTTTTAGAAATACTCTTTTTTATTACCCCAATACCGAGACCAAGGATGATGCATTTATCACCCAGCTTGACAATTTTAATGACAAAGGTGAGGCTAGACTGAGGATGACTATATCTAAATTGATAGCAATGAGGCCCGTTGGCGTTCCAAGTGTCAGGCAAATGTGTGGTGGTTCCGTCACCCTCTATGTAGGATATGTATTTTTAGTTTTCTAGGAAAACAAATAAAAAAAAAAAAACGTAATGTTTTACCTTGGCGTGCATCGTCGCCAAGTCCTGCAAAACGAAAACCGACGCCAAGCATAATGGCATGGGAGGCAGCGGCTAACGCATCGTGGGTATTTTGGAGGTTGCTAGCTATTTGACTAGTCGAATGAAGTATAACTGAAGGATCCAATACGTTTGATTGTGACATTGTTGTTTACAGCTGACAAAAAAAGAAGAAATGATATATAAAAAAAAAAAAAGGTAATAAAAAGAGCTGCATATTCAGCCCGAGTGAGTGAAACGTGACGTACTTTTTTTTTTTTTTTTTTTGCTTTTTTTTGCAGTTGAAATTCATACAAGTTTTTATTGTGTTCAAGAATGGTGTTAAAGCCCGTTTTGTCTACCGTAATTTTTTTCTTTTTTTTTTTGTTGATAATAAAATTCCTCTTTTTTTTTTTTTCAAAAGTTTCCTTTTCTTTTTCAATTTATTTTATTTTTATTACTGCAGCAGAAACTCCGATGGCGATCGCTTTCTCAGTGTTGTCACTTAAACGGAACAGATCAAATAGTAAGGAGTCTGTCAGCAAGAAATTCTCCAAGCTTAAATCAGGGTTTTCACTCTTTGGCAGTAATCGAAAGAAACATGAGGTGACTGACAACACACCACGTCGTACTTCCTTGTTTCAATATTTCCGTAACCATGAAATGGGAGGACAAGCGAAAGATTATGCTGGGGATCGTCACTACGAGTACAATCGATATCATCATCTCAAGGAAGAGCGAAATATGCATACTCTACCCACGCATGTTGCACCTAAATTAACTAGTATCTTGATTAAGCGCAGTGGTACCACCCCTTCTTGCATCCAACACATACATCAACATACACCTATGCGTAAACGCACTTGTTCCAATGCCACCATTTCCAATATGACGATAAATTCAGAGGATCTGACCGCAAAGGAATTTGCGGATATTGCCGGTATCCGTATCCTGCCCGAAGAAGAAGCAGAAGAAGCAGAAGATAAAGCAGTATCAGCATCAGCAGTATCAGCAGTATCAGCAGTAGCCTCATTTGAAGCTGCAACAGCTGCATCGCGGAAATTAACGGTGGAAGAAGATGACACGATGGAGAGTTCAAGCTCTTGCATGGAAGAATCACTGTCCTTTCAAATCTGGGACAATGCCTTTTGGTTTCTTCCCGAGGTAAAAGAGAGCCGACCCACTGTTCATCTAGACCGAAAGGCGTCTGTTGCCAGCAGTGCTAAAAACCTTATTGAGCCACCCATTTTGCATGAATTGCGTCGCATGGGCACTCATAAAAGTGAAAAGGATAATACTTCATGTGTCATCAAGAAGGGTCGTTTTGAGATCCAACTAGCACTTCTCGATACGCCGCCCCCTTCTGTGATCGATGTGCCTTCTGTAAGCCATCATCATCATCACCATCATCACCATCACCAGCAGAACCAACAGAACCAACAGAACCAACAGCAGCAGCACCAACAGCAGCATGATACCTTGTCATTCTCCAATTCTAATGTAGTGGAATGGAAACGCAAAGGAAAGAAACCTCTTTCTACTTTAACTTAAAAATTATCTATACCTGTATACTTGTCCCATATTTTATTTCTCTCCTTCTAGTCTTTCTTTTTTTTTTTTCCTTCTGTTTGTATATAATAAACTTTTTTTTTCTTATTAAATAAAGGGCAATGGAATCAAATGACATCAATGCCGGAATACGAGTTGAAATATAAATCACTCTACTACGCCATATGAGCCTTTTTTGTTGTTGTTGTTGTTTAATAGTTTTCTGTTGGTCGCAACTTTAATTTTAAAGGGGCCACCACTAACAGACTCTCCTTAATTCCCCTTACATCTCTCTCTCTCCTCCTCGTATAATATATCCATAACGGATGATATTTTACTGGGAAAAAAAATGAAAGAGAAAAGGGCTCCTTATTTCACATGTATTATATATTAACATAAACAACAAACACACATCTCTTTTATTTCTTTCTTTTCTCTTTTTTACATATATTATCTTTTTTCTTCTTTTTGTAAAATGAAGAATAGTAGTGAATCATGCGTGTCTTCGGTTGATTTACCAGAAATGGGCAAAAGCAGCACAGACTCGGGTCAAATCATGCCTCATATCGATCCCAGCAATCCATTCGCTTTCAGTTTAGAACAAATGTGTCATCTGGTAGATGGAAAACAGCTGACCTTTTTGGAAAAGGTGGGTGGCACAGAATCTATCGCACGAGGTCTACATTCAAGTACACAACACGGTATCGTCTGGAACGAAGAAAATCTGTCGTATATTCGCATGTATGATCTATTACATACACCACAGGAGCAAGTCTACGATCATCAATTTCCCATCTCCATGGAGTGTGATACCTTTATTCAAAGAAGACAGATTTTTGGCTCCAATGTCTTGCCATTGATTGAAGAAGTCTCCTTACTCGAGCTCATGTGGCAGTCCTTTCAAGATAAAACCTTGGTAAACAACACCTATTTACATTAGTGTCTTATAAACTAACCACTACCACCCCTTCCTCCTTCTCCTAATCAGATCCTCTTGACCATCTCTGCCATGATTTCACTCACAGTGGGAATCTACGAGGATGTAAACACAATTGAATACGACGCTTTTGGCAACAAGATACCCGGTGTCAAATGGGTGGAAGGTGTAGCCATTATTGTAGCAGTTTCTCTCGTGGTCATCGTCGGTAGTGTCAATGATTTCCAAAAGGAGCGTCAATTCCGTAGTCTAAACGCTAAAAAGGAAGACCGACTTGTCTCTGTAAGTGCATACACACACACCATATATATAAAATTGTGATTCTTAAATCAAATATATTCCATAGGCCATTCGTTCAGGGAAACAAATCCTATTATCAGTATACGATGTACAAGTAGGCGATGTATTAAAACTAGAGCCTGGAGATATTATATGTGCCGACGGTATCTTTATCGAAGGCCATAACCTAAAATGTGACGAATCCGCTGCTACCGGTGAATCCGATGCTGTACGTAAACTGTCATGGGAAGATTGTCAAAAGCGACGCTCACGTAGACGACGTTCTTCTTCTACCATGGTACCTGATATTAAACGCACCTCATTTGTCTCCATTTCCGAAAATGAGTACATGACCAAACCTCAATTTGATGAAGAAGATGAAGAAGATGACGAATTACCCTTTCAGAAACGAGAGATTGACCCATTTTTAGTCTCTGGATCGAAAGTCTTGGAAGGTATTTGTACCTATCTAGTCACAGCCATTGGACCCAACTCATTCCATGGTCGTACCTTGATGGCTTTACGTACAAAGGATGAAAATACACCGTTGCAAGATAAATTGGATATTTTGGCTACAAGTATTGCTAAATGTGGATTATCCGCTGCTGCCTTCTTATTATCCATGTTGATCATTCGTTGTATCGTGGGTTACGCTACTGGCATTTTATCTACCGTGCCAGCAGATGTTGTAACACATATCATGCAAATCTTGATTACCACAGTCACCGTCATTGTCGTGGCTGTACCAGAAGGTCTCCCACTCGCCGTTACCCTTGGTATTGTATTTTGACTTGCACACATGGTACACATTTAAATAGTAACTTTTTTTTTCTTTCTTTCATAGCTTTGGCTTATGCTACACAAAGGATGCTTAAAGATAACAACCTTGTTCGTGTTTTGGCCGCTTGTGAAACCATGGGTAATGCAACCACCATCTGCTCTGATAAAACCGGCACCTTGACCCAAAACAAAATGTCAGTGGTAGCAGGCACATTTGGTTCCTCCTTTCGATTTCTGAAAGACCCACCTGCCTCACGCAGTGATTTATTTGATATCCATCTTGTAAAGACCCATGTGCCATTAGCCGTACGTAATTTCCTCAACCAAGCTATGGCCATCAATTCCACTGCCTTTGAGAACACCGATGCCTTGGGTGATACTTCCTTGGTGGGTAATAAAACAGAGACCGCCATGTTATCCTTCGCCAAAGAATATATGGGATCAGAACCATTTCAAACACTACGTTCGTATTGGCAAGTAGAACATGTATTTCCTTTTAGCTCATCCAGAAAGGCCATGGCTACAGTGATACGTATACCTACATTTTCAGGTCATCCTATCTATCGTCTTCATATTAAAGGTGCCTCTGAATTACTCCTAAGTCAATGTAGTCGTATTGTATCCATGCATGATCCTAATTATATCACTGAGGATCCTGCTAATTACAAGATCTATACACGTGCCATGACCGATGCGAACCGTAACCGTATGTCTAAAATCATCCAAAGCTACGCTACCCGTTGCCTTCGTACTTTGGCTGTATGTTATCAAGATTTCGATAGTTGGCCCAGTACGCGTACATTAGAAGAAGTGACTCAACGAGGTGAACTAAACTTGTTGGGGATAGTGGGGATTGAAGATCCATTACGTCATGGTGTGACGGAAGCTGTGGCAGCTTGTCAACGTGCTGGTGTTTGTGTTCGCATGGTGACAGGTGATAACATGTTGACGGCTAAATCCATTGCACGTCAATGTGGTATTTATATGCATGGGGCTTTAGCGATGGATGGGCCTACTTTCCGAAAACTGGGTCATGAGGAGCGATTAGCTGTCTTACCAAGGTTAAGGGTATTAGCAAGAAGTAGTCCGGAAGATAAACGTATGTTGGTCCATGCGTTACGTGAGACAGGTGAAATTGTGGCTGTCACGGGGGATGGTACAAACGATGCTCCCGCTTTAAAAGCTGCGGATGTTGGTTTCTCTATGGGTATTGCCGGTACAGAAGTAGCTAAAGAAGCTTCCAGTATTATCTTGATGGATGATAATTTCTCTAGTATTGTACGTGCTATCTCTTGGGGTCGATGTGTCAATGATTCTGTCAAAAAGTTTTTACAGTTTCAACTCACGATTAATATTACGGCCGTCATGTTGACTATTTTCTCTGCCATTGTGAGTCCAGATCAAACATCCATTTTATCAGCAGTGCAGTTACTATGGGTTAACTTGATTATGGATACGTTTGCAGCTTTAGCGTTGGCGACGGATCCTCCTTCCCCTGATTTATTGAATAGGTTACCTGAAGGAAGAACAGATCCATTGATTGATACGTGCATGTGGAAAATGATTATAGGTCAAACGGTGTATCAGTTGGGTGTGATATTGACATTATTGTATACAGATCTATTGGGTTTGGGTAATGATATGGCTACATTACAAACGGTGATATTTACCACTTTTGTATTCTGTCAAATCTTTAACGAAGTCAAGTAAAGTGTCTATATACGAAGTACTTTTAAAAGAAAGAAAGAAAAAAAAAACTTACATTTTCTCTCAATAGTTGCCGTAGAATTGACAATCACCTTAACGTATTTAAGGGTATTAAACAAAACAAGTTCTTTATCATGATATTTTCGATTAGTGTGTGTGGACAAATTGTGATTGTGGAGCATGGAGGAGCGGCATTCCAAACTGTACCGTTGGATCAACACCTATGGATGACAAGTGTTCTCATTGGTCTCGTTTCAATTCCTATCGGAGTCATTATCCGTATGATACCAGACGAATTGGTGTCACTCCAGAAAAAGAAGAGTAGAAGTAAGAAGAGAGGTAGTGAAGAGGATGTGGAAATGTATGAAAATAACAATGAGAAGATGGTATTACAAATAGAAGCAGAAGATACAGCTATTCATTGGCCTATTAAGATTACTTAGATCTTTTGTATTTAAAATAACAATCATAAATAAAAAAAAATAAGGTACCGAGTTCCTTCTCATCAGTGCGACGTGAAGTTGATAGTCTTTTTTAACTTCTTTATTCATCTTTAAGAATAACAATGTCCTTTTACGATTGGATGACTCATAAAAGGGGAGGATAAAGATCAAGGAGAAAGGGTTATTTAAACAAAACACGTTAATTAATTTTTTATTTTTTTTTTTTTATATATTTTATTTTTACATGATTTCATTGTGATAACAAAACACCCCATAAAAAAAAAAAAATCAGCGATATATTTTTAAAATATCAGGCGATTTCCAGCATTTCAAGCACAAGGAACAGGTTAATAATATCCGTCAAAGTTGTTGTTGTATGGAATAGATTTTAACTTGTGGAAAAGATGTCAACATTTTGAGTGTAGCCTAAAAAAAAAAAAAAAGCTCTTGCGTCATCGGAAATAAAAAAAAGTTGGTCTGTTTATAAAAAATAATTTTTTTTTCTTCCTTTCGATTTTTTTTCTTTTCTCTTTATACATACTACGTATATAAAATCTCAATGTCTCTTGAATTGACAGAACTTGTTAAGCGCCCTGGTGCTGGTAAAATTGGTAAGCCAGTGCGTGTCAGAGCTAATTTCTTTGAAGTTACCTCTTTCCCCACCCAAAACATTCATCATTATGATGTTACCATCGATCCCCCAAGTGCACCCCCCGTGCTTTACCGTAAGGTTTGGCAATCCTTTGAAGACACTAACGGTCAAGGTCTCTTGACTGGTATCAGAACTATCTTTGATGGTCGTAAGAACGTCTTCTCTCCTAAGCCTCTCTCTTTGGGTGAAGAACAAGCTATGCAATACGAGGTAAGACTTATTAAAATACATATATATATATATATATCCGATACCTCTTATATTAATATATCCTAATATAGGTTGAACTTCAAGAAGCTAGTGCTCCTGGTGCTGCCAAGCGTAGTGGTGGTCTCTTCAAGATTCGTATCAAGAAGGCTGGTGAAGTTAACATGGAAGAACTTCGTCGTTTCTTGGCTGGTCAATCTGCCTGTACCTCCAACTGTTTAACTGGTAAAAAAAAATTTTTTTTTTATGTGTGTTATTATGTAAACAAACAAATTAATCATTGTTATTTAATCAGCCATCATGGTTCTTGATGTTCTTATTCGTCACGTTCCTTCTACCCTTTACAACACTGTTGGTCGTTCTTTCTTCACTCCTGCTGATGCTCGTCCTCTCCCCAACGGTGCTGAAGTCTGGCAAGGTTACTACCAATCTGCACGTCCTACCATTGGTAAAGTATAAAGAAAACATCTATTTTTTTTTGATTGGTTATCTAACGAAAATCTTCCCACACTAAAAAAAAATTATGTTATGTAGGTAAGATGATGATCAACATTGATGTCAGTGCTACCGCTTTCTACTCATCCGGTCCTCTCCCTGAGATCGTTGCCAAGATCTTGGGTCGTCGTTCCATCGATGAACTCAGACGTGGTATTCCTGACCGTGAATTGTCCAAGCTTGAGAAGGTCCTCAAGGCCTTGAGAATTCAAGTTGTCCATCGTGGTGATAAGAAGCTCAAGTACAAGGTCACTAAGCTCACTCCTTCCGCTGCCGATCGTACCTCTTTCAAGGATGAAGCCGGTAACGAAATGACTGTTGCTGATTACTTCATGAAGCAATACAACAAGCGTTTGAACTACCCCTTCTTACCTTGTATCGTTGTCAAGAAGGACATCTTCTTGCCTATGGAAGTCTGTGAGGTCATCCCTGGTCAACGTCACATGAAGAAGTTGAACGAAAAGCAAACTGCTGAAATGATCAAGTTCACCTGTCAAAAGCCTAATGTTCGTGCTAACAAGATTAACCAAGGTCTCTCTCTCTTGCGTTATCGTGATAACCCATACATGCAACAATTCGGTATGGCCGTCAAGCCTGAGATGTCCGTCATCAACGCTCGTGTCCTCCCTACCCCCAAGATTTCTTACCATTCCTCTTCTCAAGAAGCTGAATTCGCTCCTCAAGCTGGTGCTTGGAACTTGAGAGGTAAGAAGGTCGCTCAAGGTGCCACTCTTGGTTCTTGGTCCGTTGTTAACTTTGCCGGTGCCGTCCCCATGCCTGCTATCCAAAGATTCATTCGTGAATTATGTCAAACCTTTGCTGATACCGGTATGAACGTTGTTAACCGTTCTCCTCCCGTTATGTCTGCTGATCCTCAAGGTAACATTGATAAGACCTTAAAGGAAGCTTGGTTAAAGGCCGGTAACGCTGCCAAGGCCAACCCTCAATTGATCATCTGTATCTTGCCCAACACTGGTGTCCCTCTCTATGCTGAAATTAAGAGAATCTCTGATACTGTTATTGGTGTCCCTACTCAATGTCTCCAATCCAAGCATATTGGTGAACCCAAGAAGCAATACTGTGCTAACGTCTGTCTTAAGGTTAACATGAAGTTGGGTGGTATGAACTTGTTCTTGTCTCCTCCTCAAATTCCCTTCATTGCTCAACGTCCTACTATTATTCTCGGTGCTGATGTTACCCATCCTGCTCCTGGAGATATGAACAGACCTTCTATTGCTGCTTTATCTGCTTCTATGGATGCTCGTGCTTCCAGATACTCTTCTGCCATTCGTGTGCAAGCTAACCGTACTGAAATCATTGCTGATCTTGCCAACATGATTAAGGAAGTGCTCAAGAACTTTTACCAATCTTGTGGTCAAAAGCCCGAAAGAATCTTGTTCTATCGTGATGGTGTTTCTGAGGGTCAATTCAAGCAAGTGATGGATTCCGAAGTGGCTGCTATTAAGGCTGCTTGTCTTTCTCTTGATAAGACTTATAACCCCACTGTTACCTTTGTTGTTGTCCAAAAGAGACATCATGCTCGTTTCTTCCCCATGGAGATGCGTGATGCTGATCGTACTGGTAACTGTATGCCCGGTACTGTTGTCGATACCGATATTGTTCATCCTTTCGAGTTCGATTTCTATCTCCAATCTCATGCCGGTCTTCAAGGTACTTCTCGTCCCACTCATTACCACGTTCTTCATGATGAGAACAAGTTTACTTCCGATGCTCTTCAAGAGTTGACTTACAGACTTTGTTACATCTATGGTCGTGCTACTCGTGCTGTTTCCATCGTACCCGCTGCTTACTACGCTGATTTGATCGCTGCTCGTGCCAGATTCCATCGTCGTGGTGAGAACTGGTCTGATACCGATGCTACCTCCGAATCCATGGATTCTGATGCTCAAATGGCTTCTTTCGCTACTGTTAAGCCCGAGTTGAGCAAGGTCATGTTCTTCATGTAAACAAACCTTCATACCTCGTATTCAAAAAAAAAAAAACCTTAAAAGTGGTTTGTTCAATTTCACAATCAATCAAAAAATAATAATATCAACGCTTTTTTTTTCTACATCAATAAAAAAAAAATATCCACATTGCTCTTTTAAACTCTTTTTGTTCTTTTCTTTTATTGCTATTGCTATTAAAATATGCTTCCTCTTTATCCAAATACATGGCTTGCCTTGCATGATGGGCGTTACTTAGCCACCCATCTTATGCATCTTTTTTTGATCCGTGTTACATTAAATATGCCACATCAGCTGAAATCAAATGACACCACTACCATGACAGACGATCATTAAAAGTGTTATCAAAGCATCCTCCGTGTTATGACAGTGTGCTATGAAACAAATAAGAACACGTCGGATGAGATATGCAATTCGCTATAGTCTGAAGACTCTTATCACATCATTCCACATCATTTGGCTGTGCCCACTTTCTGAAAAAAAAAGAGGGGTTGCACCCAGTGTCCCCCAGTGGCTTAGAAAGCCAGAAAGCTATCTTTTTTTTTCCTTAAAAAAAAAAAGCCAGGAAATAAATCATTTTATTACGAACTCGATCCAATGGGAAAAAGTGCCAAGTTCTATAAGAGACCTTCCAAGAAGGAAAAGGAAGGAAGTGCTATTAAAAAGACAGTGGAACCTTCTCCCATTAGTAAAAAAGGCAGTGCCTCTAAAAAGGCTGTCAATGTACCTGCTGCCATGTTTCAAGACAAGTACAGTAAAAAGTCTCCTGCTGCTAAAAAGAACGTAGAAGAGGATGTGGATATGGATAATCAACCTAAAGAGGTAGTCGAAAAGAAGGTCAATGTGCTTGATAAAAATGGTGAAGTACCTGATTATGTCGATTTGTTCTCTGGAAAGAAAATGTATAAAAAGATTCCTTTCAAGAGAAAGTAAAAAATATCATCAAACACACACACACATATCTAGATCCCCCCACCCACCTACTTTACTCGCATTGTACAATAAACTTTATTTAATAGAATATATACTCTAATTTACGAAAACAAAGCAATATAGACAGTGGAGCATTATATCGTTGAGGGGGTAATGAAAGAGTGAGTGGTAGATCCTCCCGCTAATTCGTCTCACCGCACTATGGGTCTTTACTGATTTTTTTTTTGGAACGAATGTTGCCCATGGTTACAAGCGTATGGTCGTTTATTGATTATTATACAAGAATGCTCACTGCTACATTGTAATATATAGTATGGCAATGAACTCATAATGATGTCTTACTTATAAAAAGCGGATTACTATTATAAAACTCTAAAGTGTATCGTTCGCAGAGGACAACCATCCTCCCCTTTATATATACATATACATGTAGAACCCACAGCGCTACACTGTGGGGATACATCACTTTTTTAAGTACACTATCAAAACAGAGACACGGATGAACCTTTGTTTATAATCTCTCGTAGTTTGCATTGTCTACCAAATATAAATTCCATCTTTTCTTCGGGGATCTTTTGTTTCCTGTCCAAATCGTGTAATAATGGTATGCTTTTTTTTTTCTTTTTTTAATTTTTTTGTTCTCTTTAATTAAAGTGGGGGGCAGGTTAAATGACTTCTAGTGATGATGATCATCGGGCTTTTCGAAACGAATACCACCTAAAAAAAAAAAAAAAAAGGTTAGTTGTAAATCCATAATTCATTTTTAAACACGAGAGAAAATACGTACAGTAAGAACAAGGATGAGGTCCAGGCTTATCCAAGTTGATGTAGATCTTGGGATGACCTAAAGGTCCACCACCTGTCATAAATTATTAGTTTCGAATAATTGCATAAATTTTAATTTTTTTGTTTTTTTTTTTTTTTTTTTTTTTTTTTTTGACCACTTACCACCATCACAATGGGCCTTACGCTCATGAACATATCTAATGGGAACTTCGGCAATGAGGTCAATAGCAGCCATAGGGTTGGGCTATTCATCATTGAATTAAATAAAAATAAAAATCAACATTCTGTTTTCTCCACATTTTTCATCCGCGCTATTTTATTTTTCACATGGTTACCTGAGTGCTGATATCGGTTTGTTCGAAACGAGGTCCAACCATGGCATCAGCCTTGGGCATTTGAGACTTGGACCAGGTGGTGGTACGGTTCTCAGCTTGTTGAATCTCAGGTGCAATAGGCTTAGCAGAGGGTTGCATGGAGGTGGTGTAAGCAGCCACGCTCTTGAAAGAGGTCTTTCTGAGTGTAGAGGCGCTTAATCGTTGAACTGAATGACGAAGCATTTTTAAAAAAAAATTTAGTATAAGTTAATAAAAAAAAAAAAAAAAAAAGAGTGAGATCTGCCTGAAAAAATAGAAACCCCTCCCCCTTGGGTTGTGATAATAATAAAATAAAAAAAAAGTGATGTCACCAATGGGGTGTTTAAAATTTTATTTTTTTTGGAATAATTTACATTGCATCAACGTCTGCATCCACTCCATCTGTATCTACATTAATGGTACGAAGTCCACGAGCTGTACATAATCGATTGAATTCTGTCTGTAAATCACGGCCCATTTTCGATACAATGTCATCTGGTATATTAAACAAGTAACAATTGATGAAGACTTGTTTGGCATCTTTTAATAGTTGGTCCGCGTTTGCATACTTGTTACTTTCCAACTTCTTACGAATCGTTCCGAAATCCATAGGCTTCTTGACAATATCAAAGTATGTAGGAATCTGTAATAAGACTGGATCCACAGGCACACCAAACGCATAATAGCTTGGGTGATTTGTCAACTTGTCAAGTACAGATTTATATTTGCGTAATTCGGCTTTAGCGGGCGAGATCTCTTTGGATAGTTTCGTGCTGGATGAACTTGATTTACCGCCTGGTAAGTGCTTTGACGATGAAGACGAGGATGAGCTGCCTCCCGACTTTAAGAACTCTTCCTTCTTACTCAAAATAGGTCCTTCTTTATTGAGAATACCTTCAAGTACCTTGGCATTTTGAGATATAACATGATCAAATCCGTTAAACATGTAACAATTCGTGAAAATCAGTCGCATATCACTTTCAAAGTCTCGCACAGATTTATATTCTCCAGCCTTCAGCTTCTTTTCCCTAAACATATTATTTAAGCATTTTCTAAACAAACTTAACAAATAAAAAATCGTCACACTTACATTGTACCGAAATCCATTGGCTTCTTAATCATCATTGGATAATGAGGAATATTTAAAGCAATAGGATCCACCTAATAAATCATTATTAAGTATGTCTTGCTTCACTGACTGAGAATCACAAATGATATATATATATAAAGAAAACTTACAGGTTCGGTGAAACCAAATGCACATCGATGCGATTTCATCTTTGTGAGGAAAGATTCAAGTTTAGCATACATGGCAGGGTGTAATTTTTGAGGTGTATCATGCACGGGGGATTTATTGACGGAAGGTCCCGCTGATGAGGAGGATGTAGGTGTAGACACTTTGGTATGTGGTGACGAAAGCTTGATCGATGTATCGGGTTTGGGGCTTTGGTTCACTAAAGGTTTGGTCGGTGAATTGGCTAAAGGTTTGCTAGACACATGAACGGATGCTTTGGGAGCTGGGCTACCCATTGACTTTGTAGGGGAGGGCATGGGTGGTTTTAATGTGACAGGAGAAACTTTAGGAGCAGGCGAACTTGACGGTTGTTTAGGTATAGCACTGGATGGCTGACCCACTGAAGGAGATCTTGGTACAGGATTGGGCGATTTGATACCATGATTCGTCACCTTGGCAATCTTGGCTGGTGGTAATGGATCTTCCATACTCACAGAACTACTTAATTTAGCAGGACCTGGAGAACCCGAGAGACGTCGCTTCTTTGACACCATAGGGGCAGGTGCAGGTGAGCTATTGATGCGAGCACGTAACTCCTTACCGATATTATTATAATACTTTTCCAATTTTTTACCTTCATCTGTAGCATACGAATTATTCAAGTTGTAGGCAAAGCAATTCTTGAAAACAGTACGAATATCATGGTCCACAGCTTTCAAGCTTGAGTATTTACCACTCTCCAATTTTTCCCAAATTGTACGGAGATCCATGGGGTGTCTTACGACTTTGGTATAATCGGGTAATGATTCGGTATCCACAGGTTCATTGAATAAAGCAGCAGCGTCATGTAAAGTCAGTTTGTTCACTACTTTACTTGCAATACGTTTATCTTCACCCTTGAGAGCATTAGGGATCGCAAATTCAGCAGACCAAACTTGGTTAAAGAACTTTTCCATGGCCTGACATTGCTTTGCTACCCACGATTCATGATCGTTGAATCCATAACAATTCCAAAAGATCTGTCGAATATCGCGTTCCAAATCCCACACGGTGTTGTATTGGTTATTGTCGTATTTCTTTTGAATCGCTGATAAATCCATCGGGCGCTTAATGACTTGGTAGTATTGTGGGATGCCTAACGAAACCGCATCTACGGGTGTACGGAAGGGTTCAGATTCTTGTAATCCCCAAAGCTTTTTCAATACTCGGTTACACTTAAGCTTGTTCACATCGTTCATGGTAGGATTCATGGGAGGTGGTGTAGGCTTAGACTTGCTCTTTTCAGGTACAGGAGAGGGTGCAGCAGGTGAAGGCGAAGCAGCCACGGGACTGCCATGCTTATGAGACCCACCGTTGGTAGACACATGCGAATGAATCTTGGGGGCTTTGGGAGGTTTAGATGAGCTAGGCGAAGAGGACATACTCGATCTATCCACGTATTTATCTACAGGTCGATCTATCGATCTATCTACAGGTCGTTCCATATGTCTATCTACAGGTCGTTCAGTAGGTCTATCCACCGATCGTTCAACATATCGGTCAGCAGATCTATCCATCGAACGTTCGATAGCTCTATCAGCAGCCCTTTCTGCAGCTCTTTCCATGGCTCTTTCAGCGGCTCTTTCCGCAGCCCTTTCAGCGGCTCTCTCGGCAGATCTTTCGGCGGATCTTTCGGCAGCTCTTTCAGCAGCTCTGTCGGCAGCTCTTTCAGCAGCCCTTTCAGCAGCTTTTTCAGCAGCCCTTTCAGCAGCTCTTTCAGCAGCTCTTTCAGCAGACCTTTCAGCAGATCTCTCCACGGGTCTTTCAACGGGTCTTTCAACGGGCCTGTCAACGGGTCTTTCCACTGCTCTGATTTTGATGGTAGGTGGTTGCACCGAACCGTCTACAGTAGGAATAGGTCTCTTGTGATTTTCTGGTGACACGCGCTTTCCGAAATAAGTTCTCCATTCTTTTTCGTACGCTTCTTCCAACATTTTAGACTCGTTGTGAACGTAGGTATTAGGAGGATTAAAGGTATAACAGTTGTTGAACATTAATTTCATATCACTGTCCATAGCCTCTGCATTAGGGTATTGATCACGATCAAATCGACTCTTGATCTTTCCCAGATCCATGGGGAACTTGATGATTTTGGTGTATTGAGGAATACCTTGCTTCACAGGATCGACAGGACGTAAGAATTCAAAGGCATGAGGATTAGCTAAAGTAGCAGCCAGGATATGGCGCATCTTTTCTTTTTCAGACAAGCTCTTTTGAGGTCTTTGCTTATCAGCAGGTGTCATTGATTTTTTTCGTTCTGCAGGCATATCGTTGCGAGGCGAAGTATGAATAGATGGCGAAGCCGGTGGTGTAGAGGAATGGGTCATACTGAATGACTTGGTTTTCACTGGTTTAGGCGGTTTAATCACAACAGAGGTAGCGGCAGGAAGTGTGGCATGAACTGCTCGTGGTGTGGTAGCAGGACTTTCAACAATCGTCATATTTTGTGTTTCTTCCGCATGTTCCTTACCACGCATGTTCTCCAACTCCTTTTCAAAAACAGCTTCTAATTCTTGTCCTTCATTGTACACAAATGTACCAGGTCCGTTGAACAGGTAACAATTTTTAAGCATTAGACGAATATCCGATTCAAATTGACTGAACGAAGTGTATTCCTTGTTTTCGACTCTTCGCTTAATCATACTGAGATCCATAGGTTTCTTAATAAGGTTGTAATATCCAATCGCACCATCCAAGACTTCATCCACAGGTTGTGTAAATGGTAATGCACAGTGTTGCTTGTTTAATTTATTAATCACTCTACGACATTTCTTCAACTCCTCTGCTGTATGGCTATCCACTTTCTTGTGTTTAGGTTTGTGTAAAGACGAAGTGCTTTCCACAGAAGTCTGTCTTACAACCGGTGCAGTTGGTGCTGTAACAACCGCCGTGGGTGCCTTTGGTGGTGGCAAGACAGGCTCTGGGGCTGATGGCGCTGCAGATGGAGGTCGTTTGGGAGTTTCTACCACAGTATGATTTCGAACATCTTCAGAAATCGTCCTATTTTCAATCGGTGTTGTGGTGATTGGAGAAGGTGATGCCGATGCAGCATCTGCTGATGTTGTAGAAGAAGGTATAGCTTGAGGTAAAGATTCTGTCTTGATTGTGATGCTGTTAGTCTTTTTATGATGTTTCACAGGTTTCTCTTCAGGACGATGTTTAGGTTTGTTGAAACGAATTATGGGAGCACTTGTAGGTGTAGTAGGCTCTGACGTCTCTTCACTTGTGGGAGTAGGAGGCTACAAAAAATATAAATTAGATGTATATCGAAAACAAAGTTACGTATAAAACAACTTACAGCGACAGTAGGAACACGAATTGTAACTTTGAGTCCCACATCAATTGGTTTAAAGGTATACTCGCAGAACTGAAGTAGATACTTGCGAATACAATGATCCAACTTTTGGTTTTCAGCCGAATTCAAGAGATTCCATAAATCCTGTTGGAGTTCTGTATCATTTTCAAACCGCTTCCTTAAATTCTCAATACTTGATTGAAATTCTTGCTGGGCTGTCTTTTTCATGGGCATTCGATCGTCGTCAATCACTACACGTCCTTCTTCTTCGGCAAACTCTTCAATGTACCGTGTTGTATGAGCAGGTGTATCTGAATTTTCCTTCATCGCTAAACCTAACCATGCCAGCATGGCGCGAGCAACATAATGCGACACAAAGACACACGGATCTTCTTTGATCACCTTGAGCAAATACGCGTTTAACGTATGATCCGACAACCCACACAAAATAAACAGACTATCAAAAGCCGTCAACCTGATCTCGAGATAGTTACCGTACCGGGTGTATTGCATAAACATGGAAATATTCACCGGTAACAGTTTCTTGAGCATCAATTTTGTCATGGTTCTTAAGCAAGTGACAGTGATGATGTTATGGTAAGTTGGAATCACATAATCCAATGTACGGAAACGTTCGATTTCTGCTTTGGCTGCAGCATTCACATGATCTCCCTCAAAATCATCCACCGCATCTTCTCGGGCTGGAATCAAAGAATCGCCTAACGACGAAACCAAGGTAGCCACATAGTAACAATCCGAAAATTCGTTGCCGATATTATCATTGTATTTCAACAAATCCAGTAAGAACTGTCGAATGCGAACAGGTGTTAAACCACGGTCATCGCGCACTTGAGAGAAAGCCACGACAGACGCCTTTTGAATAAAATAATCGGGTAAACTTGAGAAATTGTTGGGTTTGGGGATCGAATTTGTCATTGGGAGTTCTTCATCCTCCATGGCTGATTGAGCAAAACTACTAACGGGGAAACAATAGCGTTTATGAAACATTTTGTTGAGTTGATGTAAACCCACCCAATTTAAACTGGGAACAGCGCATGATGCAAGGCCATAAGCTGCTTCCATACGGATCTTGTAGAAACATTTAGGATCTAGTACTGCACGCAAAAAACTAGTGGAAGTAGGTAATGAAGGCATATGTTTCAAAGCATCAATAGCCTCGTGTTGTGCTACCACATCTCGATCTTTTGTTAACTGAGCTGCCCACATGTAATCAGGTTGCTTAAAATCACAAATACAGAGCCATTCAAATTCGGCGTCTAATCGGATCCAATCAAACATGGCACTAGCCGCACCACTCGTATCCTCTTCATCCTGTCCCCATTCGACAATTCTCCATTCCTTTTTTTGTGTAGGGTCCTCAAAGATGGGCATACCCAGACCTAAACTAGGAATGATACCCAACACCATATTTCCTTCTGTACCTTCCTCGTTTTCCTGTTCCTCCTCTGCCACAGCTGCAGCTGCAGCTGCTTGTTTAGCCAAGAAACGCTTGGTGTTTCGACGAATACGTTTGTATTTGGTGTTGAATTGGACTTCGAATTTATGTTGTGGGGACTGAATATCGAGAATATGTTCATAAGGCGTACCGTCCGCCTCGTGAATACGTACAGTTAAATTACCCGTAAATATAGGTGACATGAGTTCTTGGTAATTGACCGCTCCTCCACCATCCATCATTCCCATATGTTCATGACCTGTATACAGCGACGTATTTGTATTTTCTTGACTCATATGAATCTCGACCACCATCTTTTTACGGTTGAAATGAAACTTGAACGAGAACTTGGGACAGCCTGATTTATAGATCCATTGTTCCGCAAATAATTTGGTGTCAAATCCGCTCACTTTTCGACAAAGCCTTAAGAAATAATGTGTGCTGATGGCATTTTGTGCTAGTTCTCCACTCATGGCTGACACCAAAATTTTAGGCAAGACCCGGGAGAGTCCTAACGTGCCTCCTCCTTTACACATTCTCTTATCCAGCATATAAATCACAAGTGGTGCCTTGAGTTCAATAAAATCAAGATCTTCGGGATCCAATGGATACGGTAATGTTTGATTGTACACCGGGGGTCGATTGATATCCAACATACAACACAATTCCATGTCCTTTTTCAGTCGTAGACGATATTCGTTGTTACCCAAATGTCTCTTGATAAACAATGAACCCATTAAATTGGCCAATCCACGTACAAGCCATGTATCAGGCCAAGACTTTTGGACGATATAGATACCGAACCATTGTCTAGCCAACGCTTGACTTAGTTCTCTTCGTGTGCTGTATACTTGATCAATGATATCCTCTGGATGTAGCAGACGTGAACTACAGATGGTTAAAGAAGCGCTGGAAGCCGTATCGGACCAAGCATCCTCGACAAAAACGAGTTTGTAATCCGAAAATGGGTAAGAACCATACTCCTGTGTATAGAAATGCATGGCGTGCATCAGAAAACTACAGCTGACGCTTAATTCCTCTTCTGATCCAGGTAGAGCAAATGCATAAATATTGGACATCATGTTGATTTCTGCCATTAAACTCTGTTGTTGATTCTCGTCTAAATCTGCCGCTGTCATAACTTCTTCTTGTAATTGTGAAGGTGATAACTTGATCATTTTAAAAGGACCAATAGCGAATCCAATAAATGGAGCAGGTGTAGGTTCTGATAAGCGATAATGAACAATTTTTTTACCAGCATCTGTGGGATGGATCACTTGCTCTAACACTTCACCACTACATACAACCACCATACCATCCACTTCGTCAAAGGATCCTTCTCCGTCGTATTCGGGTACAATAGCACCCTCGTCTTTACGTGGCACAATAAATTCCATATCCCATGTACATCGATCTGCTATGTTGTCAATGCATGGTAACCATGATCGTGTTGCTCCTGGTAATGGTTGGTTGACAGTATATACATGATTGGATCGCTACAAAAAATATTAGTTTAACCCCAAGTCACTCACTCTTATTTATTTTTGGTTCCATGCTTACGTAGGGAGCAATCTCTTCGTCTTTTTGTACAAATACAACACCGTTGCGTGGTTCTTCCAGTGTATATTCAATGCGAATTACCAAGGAAGAATAAATTGGTTCAACGGGTTCTGCTGGGTCAGTTGTTGTTGTCGCTGCTGCTGCTGTTGTTGCTGCTGGCGTTGTTGCTGTGGTCGATGATGCTCGTTTATCAGGGTCATCCTGTGATTCTACTCTAGTGTTAATATTGAGTAGCTCCTTTGAAGATTTATTATTCGGAAAAATATCTATACCTTTTGGTTGTGTGAATGTTGATGTATTATTGATTAATTGGGATGCCTCGCCTTCGGATATCTTGTAGAAGTGTTAAATAGGAAAAGAAAGATATAAACTGTGTGCGTGTGTGTACCTTTTTAATACAATCGGGAGGTAGTTTGATATTTAATTCGCCTTCATCGGCATCTCTCAGAGCGTTTAAATATCTGCTTTTGTAAACTTGATGATGGGCAATGGTAGTATTTGCACCTAATGTAAGATCGGCTACGGCATCGACATGATCAAATTCCACAGCAATGTCATTGACAAAGGCTTTTTCGATTTCTGGTTATACATTAAGAAAAAAAAAAGTTTGAATTAGATTAAATAAGGAGCTGTGTAGTGTGAAGGAGGAGGTAGGAAGAGAGTTTTGCTTACTGCATTGTCGACAATTGATTCGTATGTTTGTTAACTTATTGTTTAAAGGTTGAATGGTCAGTTCTGCCAAACCCTGCAAGAATACAAATTGAGGAAACGCGAGGTGCGCGTTAGCAAAGTTAAATAAAGTTGGAAAGCATTGGTTACCTTTATGAAGCGTTGACTTGGATCGACTTCAAGTACAAACCGTTCATGACTTGTATAAAGTTCGCAAAAATGTCAGTCTACGCGAATAATTTTTTTGTAGGGAAGGTAATACTTATAATGTAAAAGTTTTTTTAAACACGTCTCGTTGCATGTTGGTATGTATAAGTGTTTTTTTAGTTAAGTTAAAAAAAAGATATATAAAAAAAAGAAGCAAATGTCGATCCCTTCTTCACTAAATAACTTTTTTTTTTCTTTTTGCTTCGGGAAAAGAACGAAAAAGAAGTTGTAGCTACTTTTTTAAAAAAAAGAAAAAAAATAACTACGCTCACGTCATCATTCTCAATTCTTTTTTGTTGTCCTTTTCTCTCGCTTTCCTTCAATATACAGAAAAATCACAAAAAGAGGGTTTTAGATAATGGATGGATGACTACAGCAAGTTGTGTTTGGCTTGTTTATTATAAACATGTTGTCAGTCATACCAATTCGAGATTATAAACATTGAAAAAGAAACTCTAATGTATCATCTCGATTCACTTTTTCAACCTTTTTTTTCTTTATTACAATTATTTCTGCTTTACGCTGTAAAGATGTATAACTCCAATAAAAGTAATCGTTTTATCCTGTGTACTATCCAATAGTTTTTTCATCGCCTTGTTCTATGAGCTTTTGTCACTATTTGAACAAGGAAAGGGGTGACCAATCACATTACGCGTCACTGTCTTCCCTGTTTTTTTTTGACGCAGCCAAAAAAAAAAATTTGCGAATGGGAAAATAAATCTAATTTACGTTTTTTTTTTTTTCTCATTCAAAAAGAAGATCATTGCAATCACAACATGAGTTCTACACGTTCTACTCGTAGTAAAAAGGCCCCTGAAGCCTCTACTTCTACCACGTCTACTACTGTAACTCCTATGCCTGTTGAACCCACACCTGCCCCTCTTCCTGCCAAAAAGAAGGTAGTGAAGAAGACCACTTTCGGAAAGGGACTTTCCAGCAGTGCCAAAAGGTAACAATAAAGTAAAGGCTTCTTGTAAAGAAAAGGAAGCTGAAACAAGAGTTTATATAGAATCTCCAAGGAATTAGCAGAGATCTCTCTTGATCCTCCTTCCAACTGCAGGTAAAATAAAATAAAAAGGGCTCTCTTAGGTGTGTATATTAAATTATTATCCAATTAGTGCTGGACCTAAAGGCGATGATTTATTTGACTGGGTTTCTACAATCTCTGGACCAAGCGACTCACCCTATGCTGGCGGTATTTTCTTTTTAGATGTTCATTTCCCTGAAGAATACCCCTTCAAGCCTCCCAAGGTATGTGTACATATACTTGATTAGAGAAAGAAAGAGAAAAAGACTAAATAGGGCAATTGTCTAGATTGTATTTAGAACTAGAATTTATCATTGTAACATCAATAGTCAGGGAGCTATTTGTCTTGATATACTCAAAGATAATTGGTCACCTGCATTAACCATCTCTAAAGTCTTGTTGTCTATTTGTTCCTTATTGACTGATGCTAATCCTCGTAAGTTTAACTCGTTATGCCATCATGAGATTAAAAAACTAACTTGTATGGCTTTACAGATGATCCATTAGTGGGATCCATTGCCCAGGAATATTTGACAAACAGAGAAGAACATGATAGCATAGCACGTGAATGGACTAAAAGGTAAAAATCCTAAAAAAAAATGTTCTTATCGCGAGCAATCTCTACTGTTACATTGTAGATCTAATCAACCTAATTTTTTAATTCACAGATATGCCTGTTAAAAAAAAAAGAGAGAGCAAAAGTCACCCCCCATAGCAAATTACATAACACAACATCACACAATAAAAACTTTATATTGAAATATTAGATCTCCCCTCAATCAGTCCACAATGTAAAAAAGAAGTCTTTTGTAACAATTTAGATAAAATAGATTGTGACAAAGCGGAATGTTAAAAAGCATATCAATTATCAGCAACCATCATTTAATCTTTTGACGCATCAATAGAACGGCACTTGAAAAAATAAAGTAAAGATAGTCATCGTCATAGCCTGAAACAGCGCGTTAGTTTATCAGCTACATCATTTGTGTGTTTGGATACACTGACAAAACGTGACTTTTATTTTACCACAGTTCTTATACAGTTGTAACACGTTTACAAATAGACAACGTATATTTTACTCTTTTGCATGAAAGGTAGAATAGAAAAACACGAAACTGATATGACTGCGTTTCTAACAGATAGCAGGGGATTCAGTTTATAATACTCGTGTAATTTTTTTTTTTTTTTAATCATACGAGTTGATCTAAAACTGATCGCTAGGTTCTACAACAACTGATTTTAATGATGTAATCGTCACTTTTTTTTTTTTTTAATTTTAAAAGCCTATATAAAGTCGCGCTTTTTTCTCCCTCTTGTTCCACTTTTTTTTTTTCCTTATAATAATTTTTATTATTTTTTAAAACTATATAATATGGGTCTCTTAGATATCGTTCCCGCTGGTGTTGTCACTGGTGACAATGTAAAGAAGATTTTCGATTACGGTAAGTTTATTCGCGATTAAAAAGTATATTTCTTGTGATTCTCATTTATCTTGTCTAGCTCACAAGCATAGCTTCGCCATTCCTGCCATCAACTGTACTTCTACCAGGTAATTATCATTATTTTTTTATTTTTTTACATGAATTTTTGTCACGTCGTACACCCTTGGGAAAAGTTGGGAAAAGTCCAAAATATTGTTGGAATTTGTTGGGGGAGTACAAGGGGCGAAAATGCACTTGTTTACATTATATGTTTACTGATAACTTATGATAGTACTGTTAATGCTGCTCTTGAAGCTGCCAAGAAGTCTCAATCTCCCATCATTATCCAATTCTCCAACGGTGGTGCTGCCTACGTTGCTGGTAAGGGTATTGATAACAAGAACCAAGAAGCCTCTATTCTTGGTGCTGTTGCCGGTGCTCAATATGTTCGTTCTATTGCCAAGGCCTACGGTGTCCCCGTCCTTGTTCACTCTGATCATTGTGCCAAGAAGCTCTTGCCTTGGTTCGATGGTATGCTTGCCGCTGATGAAGAATACTTCAAGGCTCACGGTGAACCTCTTTTCTCTTCTCACATGTTGGATCTCTCTGAAGAGCCCATGGAAGAGAACATTGAGATCTGTCTCAAGTATCTTAAGCGTATGGCTCCCATGAAGTGTCTCCTTGAGATGGAAATTGGTATCACTGGTGGTGAGGAAGATGGTGTTGATAACTCTGCTGTCGATAACGCTTCTCTTTATACTCAACCTGAAGATATCTGGGAAATCTACCGTCGTTTCTCTGAGGTTACTGATCTCTTCTCTATTGCCGCTGCTTTCGGTAACGTCCATGGTGTTTATGCTCCTGGTAACGTCAAGTTGCACCCTGAACTTCTCGGTAAGCATCAAGCTTATGTCAAGGAGAAGCTCAATGCTGAGACTGACAAGCCTGTCTACTTTGTCTTCCACGGTGGATCCGGTTCTACTCACGAAGAGATTAAGACTGCTCTCAGTTTCGGTGTTATCAAGATGAACGTCGATACCGATACTCAATGGGCTTACTGGCATGGTCTCCGTGACTTCTACGAGAAGAACAAGCCTTATCTCCAATCTCAAGTCGGTAACCCCGAAGGTGAGAATAAGCCCAACAAGAAGTACTATGACCCACGTGTATTCATCCGTGCTGCTGAACTCACCATGGTCGAACGTGTTGAAAAGGCTCTTGATGAATTAAACGCCAAGAACACTTTGTAAATAACTCCCACATATCAATTTTTTCTTCCTTTTCATAATAACGCATATCTGTAAACATAAATAAAATCTCTATTTTTATTGTACAAATTCATGCATTGTCTCTCTCTTTCTCTCACACAAAAATAATGTTGCCAATCTGATCTGTGCTTGAATTCTTACACGTGCAAATCAATTAAAAAAATCCCATTATTATTATTATTTTTCTAAAACGATTTCTCTTTCTTTTTCTCCTTATTATTCATTTCTTTCACTTATTTCTCCATCTGTGTAATGACGTCTGAAAGAGAAGAAGCCAATAATGCTAGAAGATTATCACTGCCTGACCTCACCAAACTCAAAGACGAGTGGGATCGTAGAGAAGCTATCCAAGCAACAGCTCAACTTTCGCCTGGAAGACTACAGGTAAACAGAATGTAACAAAAGAAAAAAAAACGATCTCTGTTAACGGGTGGCTAAATTATGTATATTCGAAAAAAAAAAAAATAGATTGATTTACTTAATGTGCGAAGCGATGTCGTTGTGACAAGACCTCTCATGAGACTCAGGATGGGCTCACAGCACTACTTTTCTTCTCGATCGAAGCATGGCAACGGCAACTGGAACGAGGGCTTTTTGTTTACGATTTCCTATCACAATCAATTGTTTGATACTATTGAGGTAAACAGTCATTCTTCACATATACAAGGAAAGCCATTAATAACATTCTTTCTTTATTAGTTGGATCTGTACGATAAGAAGAAAAAGTGGAGATCAACAACAAAGCACATCGGCAAGGCTAAATTAAAGATTGCCAAATTAAAAGACAGAGACGATGTATTTATCACGTTTCTACCAATGTACGAGTATCATGTAAAACGTTATTTACCAGCACACATTCAACTACCACACACGTTCCTCAAGTCACATATGCCAAACATGTCCAAATTCACACAGTATGGATACAATCATTTTGGCGGAAAAAAGACCGCCAAATCATGTCATGACAATGATTCGGAAGATGAACTGTATTTAGATGTACCACCTGTTTATAGACAACATTCAAGCCATAGTAAACATTCAATGACACCCTTTATTGGTTCCATTCAAGTCAGAGTGCGTTATTCATTTCAACACCCACCCGAGGATCCTGAATCAGACACATTATCTCCTTTATATTTTAATCACTCCAAATCAAATGATAATTTCAGTATATTGACAACATCCCGAAAAAGCAGTGTTTACAGTAGTTCTAGCAATGCATCATCACACATCCATCAGCAACAGAATGAGTTCCATGATGCAGTGGAGCCCAAATTAGTGGTGGTGGATGATTTACAACAAATTATCAATTCTCCTACCACCCCCAAACCCAAAGTCTTGTTTAAATCGGAATCCACCGTAGATTTAATGTTTCATCAAAAGCTCGATAAAGGACGCCGACACATTAATCTGGAACAGTACAAAGTAGACTTCCCTAAAATGGATGGAGAAAACAAGAAGCGGGATCTAGATGTTTCCGATACCGCCAGTATTAAAAGTCATAACTTTGGGGATAAGAATTTCGCCTTCAGATGGATTAACGAGTCATTTGAAGAGGTTGCTATCTCTCATCCTAGTCTGGATCGTATGATCGGCATGGTCGTCAGTCCTCAAACACGTATCTTGTTGCGTGCCGTTGTTAAAATGTTTAATGCCTTTGGTCAAGGTTTCAAAATTACCATCCTTCAACTGTTGGCCTCTCTCTCGCTCTTGCAAACATTCTACTCAGAAGTACCAAGGTAAATATCAGTTCCCATCATTCCATCATTCCATCATTCCCATCTTTTAACATCTTTATTCTTAGATCACCACTGGCTGAAAAAATCACTGATTTGAAATTTGTGGATGATTCGTATTACTTCTTGGGACATGCCATCATTGCTTATGTAAGTTCTATACACCAAAGATTCCCTATCAAATCAACTCATCCTCCCCTTTTTTTTTAATCACAGGGATGGCGCGGTATTTCTTATTTAGGAGATTATGCCAAATACCTAAAGGACGTTGTAAAGACAAAATCTAATAAGGAAGCGATTGTCCGATACTTAAAGATCCCACAAGAAGATCTTTTAGGTTATGAATATGGATTACGTAAAGGTGCGGTATTTCAACCGAGCTACTTTGTCTCGTATGATCGTGGTCGTGAAGCTATTGTTATGGGAATTCGAGGAACTTGGGTAAGAAGCATCGAGTTTTATTTTTTATTTTATAAGTGACTGACCCCTCAATGGTAAAAATAGAGTTTGTATGATTGTATCACCGATCTTGTTTGCGAATATAGACCTTGGAAAGGTGGACTTGTCCACTCAGGTATTCTCGCTTCAGCACAATGGTTCTTCACCCGTATTATTCCCCAGATTTTTCTTTATGTCAGCGAACAAAGAGAGTTAAATAATCGACCCATCTCTTCTTTCATCATAACTGGTCATTCTTTGGGTGCAGGCACTGCTGCTGTATTGACTATGATGGTAGTGGATCATATCGAGCAATTAAGAGAATTATCCAACAATCCCGATTTCAAGGTTCATTGCTATAGTTACGCTCCGGTTGCAAGTGTTTCACAAGATTTATCTGAGAAATACAAGGATCACATTGATAGTTTTGTGTGTCAGGATGATCTGGTCGGAAGACTTTCTTACGGTACTGCCTCATGTGCCAAAGAACTCATTATGGACTCATTGATTGCTGTAGATGGATTTGGTGGCACCACAAAAGTGATGGCCAACTCCAAGTTACGTGAAGAGTGCTTCGAAATTATTCAAACGCGTCGTAAGGAAATTTATCATGGTAAAGAACCCAGATATCCTTTATTGTATGTACCTGGTACAGTCTACCAATTCAGACGAGGTGGATCTAAAACAGCCTCAAAACTACCCACACAAGATATTAAATTGCCCGGTACAAATCCAATCAATAGTCAAGAACCCGAGCCCAAGTTACGAAGAAGCGCTTCTACCTCATCACGCACAAAATCACAAAAGCCACCATTTGTGCCCAGTCCATCTGAACCTGCTTTACCAACGGCAGAAGAAGTCACATTTACTTTACACCGTTCTTCTCCCATGCTTTCGGAAGAAGTTTTGATATCAAAGACATGTCTTGAAGATCATATGGTAGTTACTTACTTGACTGCCTTCCAAATGGTGCGCCAGGATTGTATGCGTCACAATAACTTCCAAAAAGCTACAGCTGCAAGACATGGTACATACACGTCTTCCTTTTCTTCTTCCTCATCCACATTAAAACCAAGCCGTTCATCCTCTCATATCAAATTGCCTGTAAGCACACCATTTAGTCAAGTTGACCAAGAAACTGTTTAGCTCCTCACGTGATGCCGCGTGATTTTTTTGCATTTATTTATACCAATTTATTATATCAAACAATAAAACTTACCCCCTTTTTTCCCTCCTTAACACTTTTTCTTTTTGTTTCTTGGGAGAAAAAAAACAATGCTGCGTTATTTCGTATGGTGCCTTATAGTGCAGTTTACAGTATCAGCATTAACACAATGTCCTTTCCGTACAACGGACCACACTTTTATAAGTTTGAACAAGCATTTAAACAATAGAGGTGCATCGGGAACAGGATCAAATTTAGACGGTACGGGCGTGTATTTTACATGTCCCTTAAAGAGCTCGGTGACAGTGGGCACGGTAAAATATGAGTTACCACAGCATGAAACACAGGATAACACAGTTTGTCTTGGACAAGTTATCCCCTTACCAAATCGTCACCTCGGTGCTCTTTCCTTACTCGTCTCCGTCAATCACGGTCCAATCACAACAAACATGGTGATTATCTATAACGACGGTTCACAGACAAGTACATCATTGAGTTTACCTGATTGGCAAGTAAGACACGCCTCACAAATTACTCGCTTGGATACTTTACCGTGTCGTATCAGTAACGGGTTCGAAGGTACACTCATGTCAATCCCGCTCGTGATAGACCCAACCAAAGTAGCTTCGCATCTGATTTTACCATACACCAACCCCATCGGTTCATTTCGACCTGCACTCCATCTCTTTGCCATTACAGCTACGCATGTGACTCCCAGTGGTGTAAACATTATTTCTGCAAAGGGAACAAGACGATGGTGGGAAAATAAGCCGTACCAAATTGTTGCGGTCAAAGTTCAGAACACAAGTCCATACTGGGTTAGAGACTTGAGCATCTTTATTGAAGGTTCGCTACTAAAAACTAAATATCATGGTGTTGTGCGACGTTTAGCCCCGGGACATATCATGACGGTCGATGTAGCCATCTTGACCTTGCGCAAGAAAATGGAGCCTACACAGATTTTGGTAGAGGTCATTAATACAAATGGAAAACCCATGGCAGTGCCTGCTACGATCGACCATGTTGAGATTGGTTTGGAAGACTATGCACCTACGCCCGAGTAAGTCTGATTGTTTTTCGCTCTTCTCGGTTTCTTTTTGAATGTTAAAACAAATATTAATTAGGTCTTTGGGTAAGCACACTGTGCCGGCATGGTTTCAATCAGCTAGATTTGGAATCTTCATTCATTGGGGTGTCTATTCTGTCCCCGCTTGGGCTCCCGTAGGCCAAGATTATGCAGAATGGTATTGGTGGAACTATAATCGCAGGTTTAGTCCTACCTACAATTACCACCGTTCCGTTTATGGAGCTGAATTCGAATACGATCAGTTCATTGAAATGTGGAAACCAGATCACTTTGACCCGCACGCTTGGTTAGATTTAATTGATGCAAGTGGGGCCAAATATTTTGTATTTACATCCAAACATCATGATGGCATTGCTCTATTTGACACAAAGGTGAATAATAGGTCCAGTGTTCAGATGAATCCACATAAAGATTTTGTAAAAGAACTTTTGGATACTGCCAAATCCTCCTTCCCACATTTAAAAAGAGGCATTTACTGTAAGTTAAGATATATACACACACATTTGTTATAATATATATTTATATGATTGACTTCATCTACAATTAGTTTCCTTGCCAGAATGGTATCATCCTAGTTATCATGATAGTTCTATCAACTGGAATGGACCTCCCATCAACCCTTACAACGAAAAGATCGCTCCTTATGCAGGCGCACCGGCTGTTTCAGATTTTGTAAACCAAGTTCAAGTACCACAAATTCACGAAATCATTGACAATTATGACCCAGACATTATGTGGTGTGATATTGGTGGTATCAACAATTCAACAGCATGGCAGGCTGATTTTTTAAACAAGGGCAGAAAACAGGGTAGAGAAGTGGTGATGAATGATCGTTGTGGAAACTCCGTGTCTGATTTCGCCACGATTGAATACCGAGCTATTGATTATGTACCTGAGCGATTTTGGGAATCCACACGTGGCGTCGATCCACACTCGTTTGGGTAAGAATAAAAATAGGGGACGAGGAGAAACATTAAAGATGACTTATTTGACTGTAGATTTAATCGGGAGACAAAACCACATCAATATGCCACCACAGTGTCATTACTTCAAGAACTTGTCTCTACAATTTCCAAGGGTGGTAACTTTTTGCTTAATATCGGACCCGAGGCGTCTGGATTGATTCCTCCTGCTATGGTCAACACCTTGCTCGAGATGGGACGGTGGATTGATAAGACCAGTGACGCCATTTTTAATTCGGTGCCTTATTGGGTAACTCCCACTGATTTTAATGAACCAGGACAACCACTGTATTTCATGCACTCCAAGGACCACAAGACGTTTTATATATTTAGCTTTAACCGGCCTTCGGCACAACGATTGGTCATCAAGTCGTCTCTACCTTTACATGAGGATGCCAAAATTTCTTTAATTACAAAAGAAAGGTACGGAGAACAACTTCTAAATTGGAAAGTATTTAGCAATGGTCGACTCATTGTGGATGTCCCTGACAATGTGTTGGATTTGGAAAAATTAATGTGGGTATTTAAGATTGTCTCGCCGTGATCTTTTCTGATGATAATAACAAGAAAATAAAACTGTTTAAAAATGACACAGAACTTTGTAAATCCATTCAAGTCTATAATACTTTTACAGTGATTGAAAATATTTACATGTAGCTTCACTGCGAATGTAACTAGATGTATATGAGAATCATATAGAATTTCAGGTAGATTGATGCGTGGCTCGTATATCCAGGTCAGCTACTAGTTCCTGTTTGTAAAAGAAATATGATTGACTCAAACCAGACTGACATCCCAGTATGATTACAGTACTGCATTTCAAACAATCCAAATATGTGCATTTAATAACGATAAGAGACCAAGTTTTTAAAGAAAAAAAGTGGACTATGAAGCGCGTCTTAACACAGCACAAGAAGCTAGATTATAGCGGAAGCTGACAATAGTCTCCAAACAATGTACAAAAGGTTACCCAGGAGTATCCTTCACCAACGGCAGCTTCAACTTTCAAAGTATAGCCAGATTCATGTATTGAGATTAGTAAAGAAAAAAAAAAGCTGTGTGAAAAGTAAAGAATCTATATGCCTGCTATTTATATGATCCTCGAAATCAAAACAGCGTCAATTAAACAAATGTTGACTAGCATATGTGTATGTAAGCACACACTTTACGACAATATTTTAAGCGTTTAAAGCATTATCATTCAATTCTTTGTAAAAGTCTGATTTGATTCATATGGGTAACACAATAATTTTGCCGTAATAGTTATGAGAGCGTGTCGATGTAGGTTACACACAATCAAAATTGAGAGATACTTCGTTATCATCATTTGTAATTATTCATGCAGATTTTTTTTTTTTTAGCTGCCGATCAAAAGGGATCACCATCAACATAAAAAGACTGAATAATGCTTTTTTTATACACGGATACAAGAACGAGATAGTCATGATTATTCTGGCTGCTTTTTTTTCGAGCCTTCTTTGCGTTGAAGACGCTGACCATGGCCGTCTGGTCTCTCCACCTTGCTCCAAAGGCCCAACCCATTTTTCTCTTTTCGCTTTGTCTACACTCAGACATATATCAACACTCTATTCATTAGAAAACGCTGCTTGCTTCCTATATAATATTGAATATTTTAAACGTTATGCATGAAATAAATAATGTTGATAGCAGACAATAATAAGGCATTCAGCAGAAATTGTAAGTTACTTAAATATTCCCAATATCTTTATAGTTTCTGAAATCAATAACATGCTTTTAGAGACGTTAATACGATGAATACCCTGATGTAAAGATAGTCAAAGCAACTAGTTTAAGAAAACGCTAGACAGTGACTGTAATCAATTCTGGAATATAAAGACGAAAAGTTAATATCCATTTGTTTATTATAAACAAACACGGTTTGGTATTGTATTGGAGCGTTTTCTGTCATATCCATAATTTATCATTTTCCGTTCAATTTTGGGCTAAATAGGTAGATAAAAAAAAGCTTCGGAGCCGGTCAATGGAATAGTCCCAAACTTGTATTAATTACGTGCGTGTATTAGCCCTGGTTATATAAAAGTGAGCTGCTATTTTGAACTGAGCAGAAATCAGTAAAAGGGCTTTCAGCCTTTCAAAAAAAACAGTTACAGTTAAAAAAAAAAAAAAAAAAACGCCGGTGGGCTTTTAAGGAAACATTTCTCAGCGGCTATATGCACCAATTGAACTCCATTTATCGCTTAGACGCAACCAGATTATAAATTAAGGAGCACTCAGCGATTTAGAGATATATTAGAAGTCTTAAAACCTTCATGTTCAAAACTTAAACTCTTCATATGTGCCCGGAAATATAATTAGCCTGCCAATGCGACCATTCGAAAAATTGTACGTATTGATCCCTGGTGATCCGTATTTCGTCTAAGCATAGCATATATATTTCAAGCCACAAGAACATAGCTTTATAATCAAGTTAATTTAACCGTTTGATAAAGAAAATTTCCCCAACAATGGGATTAAAGTACAAGGCCAATAGTGCATAAAAAGCTGGCGGACATACATTTTAATTTAGATGTGTGGGTTTGATCAATGCCAAAAATCTATCGCGTCATTTAAAAAGCTCCGTTGATTTGATGAATTCTCTTATAAGTTTACCCCGGTTTTCTCACAACCCATTTACTCTTTTTTTTTTCTTTACTTCCTAAACTTTTCTTTGTTGCAGTTGGAAATGAACCCTTTACGTATTCTTGCCCGTCGTGCATATTCAACCATTCATACTACCGGTCGTCCTGGAGTAAGTTTCAAATGAACCGAGAAAAAAAAAAGCATGACCGACTAAACTGTCAACTCTATAGATTACAAATGGCTTCATTGGTGCCATTGGTAACACTCCTCTTGTAAGTTACAGTCTGTATAATTTCTTTGGTATGGACGACTGCTAATTGTTTCAAGTAGATTCGTTTAAACAGACTCAGTGACGAAACTGGCTCTGAAATCTTAGCTAAAGCTGAATTTATGAATCCCGGTGGTTCAGTAAAGGATCGTGCTGCTTTATTTGTTGTAAAGGATGCCGAAGAAAAAGGATTAATTAAGCCCGGAGGAACTGTTGTTGAGGGTACTGCAGGTAACACTGGTATTGGTTTGGCTCATGTCTGTCGTGCCAAGGGTTACAAGTGTGTCATTTACATGCCTAACACTCAGGTACACAACGATTTTATTTTTTTACGAGAATTCAAATTGGAGAGTTGTTAATAGAGTTTTCATACATACTACTTTTTAGTCTCAAGAAAAGATTGATTTATTACGTATGCTCGGTGCTGAAGTTCACCCTGTTCCCGCTGTTGCTTTTGATAACCCAGAAAACTATAATCATCAAGCTAAGCGTCATGCTGATTCCCTCGATAATGCTGTTTGGACTAATCAATTCGATAATACCGCCAATCGTCGTGCTCATATTGAGACCACTGGACCCGAGATTTATGCTCAAACTAATGGTGAGGTAGATGGATTTGTCTGTGCCACTGGAACCGGTGGAACCCTTGCTGGTACCGCTCGTTACCTTAAGGATATGAAGGGAGATAATGTCAAGATCTTTTTGGCTGATCCTCCTGGATCTGTTCTTCACAGTTATTTCACAAGTGGCCACAAATTATTTGAGCGTAGTGGATCTTCCATTACCGAGGGTATCGGTCAAGGTCGTATCACTGATAATTTGGCTCCTGATGTTGATATTATTGATGGATCACTAACCATTCAAGATGAGGACACTATCAAGATGCTTTACCGTTTATTGGATGAAGAGGGTATTTATCTCGGTGCTTCTTCTGCTCTTAATGTTGTAGCCGCTGTTGAAATGGCTAAGCAACTTGGAAAAGGTAAATTTGTACAGCCTTTTTTTTTTCTTCGTAATTCGAGTTTCTCACACGTCTTTAATAGGTAAAAAGATTGTTACAATTTTGTGCGACGGAGCCTACAGATATCAATCCCGTCTCTTCAGTAAGTCTTGTTTGTCACTTATGATATTTTCATTTCCAAAAAAAAAAAAAACTAATATTATCACTTGTAGGTCGTAAATGGTTAGAATCCAAAAACTTGTCTTCTGCAATTCCTGAGCACTTGCAAAAATATGTTGTTTTACCATAGAAATAGATCTTAGACATAACTAATAATAATAAAATCAGTACAGGTCGATCTCTTGTCTCATTGATTATTCTCACGCCCTTAGGCACTCATTGTGGTGTGTCAAAGCTTTAAAAACCCTAACAAATATTTCTCATATTTCCAATTTTACAACACCTTTAAAATTGAGTCAATCATTCAGCCTGTCTATCAGATGAATGCACATACTAAAAATATGATAATTAATGCTTAAGATATTTGTATACACTTTAAAACAGGAATTTTTGAGACTATCACGGTTTATTCTTCTTAAAAAAAACCATGAATGGCCTAAAAGTATTGTACTTGTCTTGTCTTTTATTTCTATTCTAAACTAGCAAGATGTTTTTTATAGATGTGTAATCGTTTATCAGTTATCCTCAAAAACAACAATAGGCACACATGGCAAATTCCCCTCCATCCCGACTTGCACAAGTTACAAAGTGAATTGAACATCAAATATGGTCAATATCCAGAAGCGAGATGTTGTACTGATGTTCTATTTTTATTCACACATCTATAGTTCAAGTAGTGACCGTGATAGTCAATTAATCCGTAAAAAAAAGTCCAAATTAACGCGGGTACCAACTGGCAGCATGCTAATTGTAACACTGAATAAAGTAGCAAACAAAGGTGCACCAGTTGATCTTCTTATCCATTAAAATACTACTTGTCCTAGTGGATGACCCTTCCTTACTAAATTCAGGTTGATTCATATACTGATTGGGATATACTATGTCTTTATAATAAAGAACGTATACTATTCAACCATCAGTAGTCAAATGTAATCCGGACGAGACCCACAAGAACTTTCTTTTAATCCCCGCATAGAAAAACAATCTTTAGTAAATTGAAGAATCAACCGTGTTCGCAAAGAGAGATGAATCAATCATTAATACTGTCAAATTATAAACCTTTCAACGGATGGACCATTTGAGAGGTTTGAGAGTTGCTTTATAAAAAAAAATGTACTCAAGTCGTGATAAATCAGCGATTACGTATAATTTGTTTGGCATTCTCGGTTAAAATATATTCCGTATTGTGTAATAAGCCACTGATGTTTTAATTTTACCATTCTTTAGTTTATGATAATTTTGTCAGAAACTATTACGATCAACAAACAATTTCCTCAAAAATTATAAAGGAATATTTTAAACACTCACTTCATTGAATCTGCAGAATTATTTGAAGACCTCGACTTGAACACTGGTTGGTCGTTAGCAACCGAAAATCCGTGTAAAGCCAACATAGGAAGATTTCTTAAGTTGATGACAGACAACAACCACCAACACGTTCGCCGTATTGTTCAATCATGCTTGGAAGTTACTGAATGTCCCAAAAGCAGTTGCCTGTTTTATAATAAAGCAACTAGATCTTTCTTTAGAGAAATTAATATCAGAAAAAGCAAATACCGTTCCCGCAGCAACATTTTTCGAGGTTTCGTAGTTCGTGACGCTGCTGATGAAATACTTGGATATTCATCTGATTATTACTCTGCACCATTAAGCGAGGAAAATGTTAAGAGAAATGATGATAGCAGTTGTGTGTGCTCAATGAACTCTTTATACATTTAGCGCACTCTCAAAGGTTTTGTTGATGATGACTGGTTTGGTGCTGAAGGTGAACCAATTTCGTCTGGAAGATATCCGCATGTATGGCCTTCCGGATACTCACCAGCTTGGAGAGAATCAAGCCTCCGTTCCGATCACGCGTATCAGAACGCACCAGGAGAATGTGAGAAGACGAGTCCGTCGCAATCAGACTCAAACAGCAGCAGAAGTACAACGAGCTGCTGTTGTTTCTAACATGGGGTCAAGAATGGCCACTGTAAGTATAGTATAAGAATCAAAAACACACAAAATATTAAACTGTACCTTCGATTTAGAAAATGAGAAGACGTTTAAGAAACTTTGAACGTTTTCAACATATGATTGAGGACCGCCTCCATATCTCGTCTGGCGATTGTCACGCTGTGGTGCATCCGGAATATATGTCAGAGGAGGAAAACGACGCCGTTAATGCGCACGGATTGGCCACGTCGTTGGTGAAGCTCAGTCCCTATTGGAGACCTACCAAGGCAAGTTAATAAATTAAATCATCAAAGCCAATGCCAATTTACTTACAACATTTATCCCAATAGTTGGAAGAGGTTTATGCCTTTTTGGATGCTCCTGCCGGTCCATCTCGAGGTATTTCATTACCTCGTACCTCAAGAGTAGTCGAGTCTGCAATTTCCCTAAGCTTATTACTTCCACAAATATTGATGATAACAAATCTGTTTCTTCACTGCAGATAAGCAAAAAGGCAGAGACATCCTTAAAATTTATAAAAACATTGTCTTTGCTTGCTACAAAAAGCTTTAAAATCATACAAAAAAATAAAAATACAACTTATAAAAGATACTTCAGGTCACTGAACTCTGTGTATACTCTTGTTAAAATCTTTTGAAAAGCATAACTAATTAAGCATTTGAAGTTCTTTCAAACCATGTTTAATTTTGGGAAAAGAAATATACCGAGAATAGAAGGCAAATACAAGAATGTTTACACCTACATCTTTTTTTTTCTACGTACTTTCTTATGTGCCTGTTTTTCTACATCTATAATTGTAGTGATTGCAGCTATAGAACCAGGAAGAGATTCTAGAATCCACCTCCAATTAACAGAATAAACTTTCCCATAAATAATCACATTACATAATAATCATAAGATTCGTAAGATAAATAATCGTAGCAGGCATGACGGATGCTTCTTAGTTTTTTCTTGGGGTAAAATAGATCTTAGTTTTGACTCGCTGTTTTTTCTTTTTATCATTTTAATCCATTTCCCAAAACCCTATTTTACAGCAATGATTACGCCTGTTTTCTAGTATGTGAAGACTCAAACACATGGATGATTATATAAACAGTTAAATAATCCTGACATAAACCAGCTCTTGTTTCAGTTTATAAATAAAACTCGTTCACATGATATTTTGATTAAATAAGCAATTGCATCATCCTGATGTATACGAAGGCTTTTTTATCAGTCTACATATAAAAACTATTCAACCCTTTTTTCCTTCCCTTCTCTTCATCTTTGTTTTTTTTTTTTCCTTTTTTATTCCTATCTGTATAACACCATCTTTTAAAAAAGAAGTATTAAATATTGTGAACAGGTTAGTTAATTAAAACTTTTATTTTCATAAAAACGCTAAAATATTACCTTTTTTTTAAAAAAAAAAAAATAGATAAACTCCCATTTTTTGTTATCACGGCTACGGCTAGTCTTTGTAATATAAGCAAGACATCCCCGTTACCAGTTGTAAGCATTGGGGAAGAAAATCGAGTGGGTCGACTTTTTTTGCCGCCCGATAATTATCGTCCGTGGATCATCTTGGCCGATAATTATCGTCCATGGATTTCCTTGGCCGATAACTGTCGTCCGTGGATCATCTTGGCCGATGATTGTTGTCCATGGATTTTCTTGGTCGATAATTGTCGTCCGTGGATCATCTTGGCCGATAATTATCGTCCATGGATCATCTTGGCCGATAATTGTTGTCCGTTTCTAAATTTTTGGCTGGGATCCCCTACTGTCACTGATAGTGATGAGGTTGATGAATTATTCGTAAATATGCTGGATAGAATCACTAACACGTATAAATTGACTAAATTCTGTTTGACATAGATCCCGGACCCCACACCCAGCCTTTCAAACAAGAGTATGTGTAATTTTTTTTTTAGTTTTGATCAAAGATGGCGTCCTTTTTGCTAACAAAATTTTATTCATTGTCTCTCCTTATATGAATTAGTAGACTTTAGCTATAACTTAATCGCAAGTCGGCTCAATGTTTCTGCTCGGCGCTTTCGCCAAGAAGTATATTTACTTGGCGTTAAAAAGGTAGTTTCCTTGTTAAAGGAGTCTGATAGCCATGTAACTGATAGATGTTTTATTTTTCTTTTTCATTCCAGCTCAGTAATTCCATCACAGATTCTGAAAAGGATCATTTAAATTACTTGATTAATGCCTTCACACCGAATAGTTTAGCTGAAGAGCTTGACATGTTTTCCGCAAGACTTATAAAAGATATTGACCTTGATGACAGTACCAAAGTCAATGCTTTAAAGTAAATTAGAAAAACGTTTAACAGGCGCTACTGTATAGACATGTGATTTTACTAAATTGCCTTTTTATTTTTTAGGCTATCTCTTTCCCGAACTGTAAACCTAATCAATACCAATATCTCAAATATTTTCAAGGATTACATCTTAAATGAAGCATTTTGGGATGAAATCAATAAATGTAGCGTTGAACAGCCTACAGGTTTACCATTTAAGTCTAAATCCTTAATTGAAAATATCATCAAGGTATGTTGTGATGCTTCTACCATCGACATGTTCACTCACACATTATTTATCAGGAAAGCAAAAACGAAAAAGGCCAGATTGTTCTGAAGCAACTTTGATTAAACATAACAACTGAAAAGCTTGAAGCAATCGAACAAGAAGATGAACAACAACAAACTGCCGTACTTGATATCTTAGAAACAGTGATCAGGTACGCAGCTGTTGATGCAAGGACACCAGAGTCAGAGATGACTTCATACAGAAAAGTAGCGATGATCCTGGACTTGACTTTGAAAAACTCTGGAATTGATCTGGTAGAGTAAGTAACAAAAACTACATATCATTTGTGCCTGCTTTTTGATGAATCATTTATAGTGGGGAGACGACATGCAAGGCCAGCAAATCAATAGCCAAGAACCACGAGAGTATCTATGGAGATACCATCCCGCTCAACCGTGGGTTTGGTCGCCGTATTGATCTTATCGTATCATCTAGGAACATTGAGTTGTCGACAAACGAATGGAAACGCAAAAAAGCTACTCCTGAACAATTGGTCAACCACCTTACAATCTCAACCATGATAGGGCAGAAAATCGAGTGGACCGTCGTTAGCACAAGGCCATACGATCCGCTAAATTATTATGAATCACCAAGGAAAACTGGTTTTACCCAAAAAACCAAAAACATACGAATGAATAAGGCAATATTAACCAAGCTTTATGGTTTGCCATTTTTACAAAGAGATGTAAAACAATTGCACGTAATGAGCATGGATTGGGTCGGTAAGTAGCTTATTGTGAACTGCTTTAATGATGATAGAATAACTAAATAAATGACATATTATGTCATATTATATAGGTCCTAAAGGTTACGTCTTCGCTATCAAAAAGATTTCCGATATTTATGTTGCAGTTTACTTAAAGCCTCTCTCGATGCCCGAATATTTGTTTCAGTTGCCTGATTTCATTGATACACTTGATACATTAGGGGGTGTTTACTGGATTTTTTTTATGTGTGGGTGACTGGCGAAAAGTACACTTTTCTTGCCTGAGATATCTCGGGCATGGATTTTCTTGCACAAAAAATCTCGGGCACAAAAAATCGTTCCTGCAAAGTTTAGGGAATTTGCCTGGGAAGAAATTCCCGGGAAATGATTTTTTTAATGTTTGGCACCTATTGTATTCCTGGAGCCACCACCAAATTCATCTCGAGGATATAGTTATTCCAGCTGTAATCACTAAAGAAGGAAATGATGTTTTTTCTCAACTTAACGGCAATAGCACAGACGACGAGAATAGTGACAATGGTTCTCCCAATGTTTATCTCACGCCCCAAAAACAAAAAAAGGGCAATTAATTATATTATTATGTATATATGAATAAAAAGCTTTTTATGAAAAGACAAAAAAGTCTCACTTGTACCCCATGCATTTGGCTTATTTTCTGACATGGACTACACATGAATTCCTTCAATTACATCAAGCAACTATGTAACGCTATCAACTACCCTCACAAGAAACGGTTGAGAATAAAGCGATTTGGTTAAAGAAAGTCTTGAGCACTTTGAAAACTAACTACAAACACATTTGTACTTTGACCACTTTCATTTTTGTGGTGTATATAAGAGAGAGAAAAAGTTACCGGTAACCATCAGAAAAAAGTTACAGGTAACTTTTTTTTTCTATTGTAAACATTTTTTTATATACAGTTGTTCCGATGCCAAAGGGCGAGTAACTTTTTTTTTATGGTTACCGGTAACTTTTCTTTCTTATAGCATAAATTTATTGAATTGTCACTGGTAAGCGACTTAATTTTTTATAGCACAAGGATGCTTAATTCGTATAAATTTAGACTATGATACCATTAAGTCTATCATCATACTCATTAATAAATCCCAGAATGCAAGTGCAAAGTTAACAAATTTAATAAAACACTGTCTCAGAAACCATTCTTTTTTTTAGATGTGACCTGGCTGGTAAAGCGAATCAAGATTAAAGAGAGTACCAGGAAGGCGTTACTATGCAAAATCTGAGCAAACATCTTTCAATCATACGGCACAATACATCCACAAAAAAAAAGATATGAAAGGGGACTATTTTTTCATTGATGTTGAGGTTGTATAGTTTAAACGAGAGCCATGCTGCAAGGTGGCAAGCCAAGAAATTTATAAATTATAAGTAAAACTTAGAAGAACATATCAATGTTTATTAATGGTGCATTGCTTAATTTCCTTCAGACAGCCAAATGGGAGTATAAAAGTGTTCTGTATCATATCAAGTTAAACAGTTATGATAACAGTATAAGCTGCAGCCATGTCAGTATGACTGGAGCTTCCTAAAATTGTAGAGAATTGAATAAGTTAGAACACCGGATAAAAATCAAGATGTTGAGATGTATGTTATTACTTATCTTCTTTGGTAGTAGTAGCAGTAGTAGAAAGACCTAAATGAATTGAGTGAGTAACGAAATGGAATCAGATTAACTTGTGCCAATATAAATACTTTCCAATATATAAAAGAGAGGAGGATAGCCCAAAGGATCACAACATCCAGCATTGAACACCGCAGGCAAGTAGTCGCTACTGTCAAAGCCCCTTCCTTCCTGAATGGGAAGCGTATCTAGCCAAGAGTAATCACAAAGTGTATCTACCACAAACCACTACGGTAGGCAACTACTATGAAAAGAGATTGGTAGATAAGGCATAGCATCCACGATGCCCGCCAGGAACCCACCTCGACCTGTACCTCCTAACAAAGAGTGCAATCCTCAACATGTTGATGATCCCGTCATATCACCCTTGCTCACCCTCACGACCCAGCAAGATAGAATGAATAACCCTGGCGAGTCTTGTCGACCTGTCTTTTTTTTATATTTTGGACCGAGATGACACTTGTGCAAGCAGCTTCGGGGTATATGTCTGAACACGACTGTACAAAAGGAGGCTAACTGGTGGTGGCTTACAACAGCTGTTTATGGCGAGGCCTAAAGGAGCAACCAGCCAAAGTAAGGATTTTATTCTGTGGCAACCTCTATTGTCATTAAGATACCCTTTTTTCATCCTGTAGATAACCCTCTTCTTTCCAACCATTATAGAATATTAGATGGATTGGGTGATAAAGAAGAGAATTAGCTACAAGATAAAAAAAGGGGAATATAACACCAATAGACGATACCACAGAACAAAACCCGTTCGTCGCCGCTCCCAGTCGGCCTCGCCATAAACAGATGTAGTAAGCAACCACCAGTTCGCCTCTTTTTGTACAGAACGTGTTCATGTATGGGGGTCAGCCGCCTGCTTACGCGTCATCCCAGTCCTTTTTTTTTTCAGAGGGAAGACGTTGTTTGACCCACCGTTTCGGGTTTATAAACTTACCGGGAAGTGGGGGTACAGAGAGAGACAAGAGCGACAGAGGACCTATAAAAAATTAAATATGAGTTTCAATGTTTTTTTTTTCTTTTTAAATGAGATTACTTACAGGACTACAACATGTCTTGGAAAGCACCCAATGCAGTCGATACAAGCCCAGGAGGGTTGACGACAGGTATACGTGCACGCCATACATTACCTACTCCCTTTCCATAGGACCATTTAATAGCAGTAAGGGATCACCACCGATCGACATTACAACCCAGTAAACACACGGCATTTGTGCAAAAGAGTACTCCTTAGTGAGCTTTCATCGCGGCAATGCTATTACTGAACATCATGTTAATAAAAAAAAAAAGAGGAGAAAGAGTGAGAAAAAATCAGTAGTGCTGACAGGCTCCCACGCAACAAGATAAAATAACCGTGAGAGCTTTGATTACATGATCAAATTCAGACATTTGTACTACTTTGATTTTTAAGCAAAAAAAAAAAAAAAAGAGTAGAAACCTTACAATGAACACTTCACATGCCACTGTATACAACATAACTTACACTAAAAATGCTGCAAGTTTGGAATTCTGGGAGTTACAGAAACTATGCTGATCGTGTTAGTTATCTCTGTAAAATTTTTATTTTCGCCAAACTAGAATAATGGGGAAAGTTTCACCAGCTGAAAGTGACATCAATTACACAAGCTATCACTAAAAAGTCTCAATTACATATACGTAGCCTACAAAATTGATCTTGAGAGGGTTTTATGTTGGTGAGTGTAATAAAACCTTGACAACTAAGAACTGGAATGTAGTAATCATGATTCTTATTTTTTGTAACAATGAGTTCATTCCTACTTGTTCTCCGTATGCCTTTTTCTTTTTCTTTCTTTCTTGCTCACTACACTTGGCTAATTAAGCATGGTTTTTAAACACACCTTCTCGAGTTGGGTAGTTTTTTTTTTCGGATCTTAGTTTGATTCTCTGTTTATTTATTTTTTTGTTAATTATGCATCTTTTCAGTGTTACAAATGCAGTGATTGGCGAAAAAAAAAAACTTGTTCAAGATACGAGTCTTACCTGACAAATAGAAACAATGATATAAATTTTTTAAAAAAAAATATCATCCCTACGAATTTGTGTGGATATGCAATTAGTGACTCAATCACGGCCTTACTTCAAGCTGATCAGGCTCTTCTGTCAATAATGTTGACTTTCACGTAATGAATTATAGGTGATGGTGTACACTGAGTGGTAGTCACATAAAGAACAAGCACACAAGATGAGAAGTTTTAGCTTACGTGCTACATATACTCTTGTCCATTCTTTCGCCTTACAGTAACGGTGCCTAGACTTTTGGCTTCTTTTTTAATATCTTTTTTTTTTTATGCATATATTTTTTTTCTTTTGAAATTCCGCCAGTCAGTGTAAACCAGCATACTTGGGTAAAGAAAAAAAAAAAAAAGGATGATATAGCACGTCAGTGGATGTATACTTTAAAGTCTGGTTCTCAATTTAAAAACATGATTTAAACATTCCCACAGAAAATACTTACACACTTGAAACAGTTCATCCTATCAATCGCCATCTATCTTTTTTGTTAAGCGAATTTTTGTTTTGCATGGAGAACAAAATTACAAATAAACCAAAAGTGATACTGTTAGAACTTGGATACCACTTTATTATGGACGAAAAAATATTATTAAAAAACGTATAAGAAAAATCTATTGATGGTCTATGAAGAACTGGGATAGTTCTAGGGAGAATATTAAGCGCCTTATTGGATCATGATGTAATAATCTGGTGATAGTAAATAATCAACATGTCTTTAAATTTAGCCCTTCCATACTGAGTATATAAGTATTATTTAGAGGGATCAACAGTTATAACATCAAATGACAAGAGTAATATTTGTGCTCAGAATCTATTTTAATATTCTATAGTCCAGGCCTATTCGATTGTATTGCTTTTGCAGAATAAATATTTACTCGGCATAGGGTTGTGCCCTGTGTACAGACTTCAACGGTAGGATGAGAACAAGCGGGGTAATGTTTGATTCATGATTAACTTTTGTATTTATTATCCATCCTTAATGCGATGTGACAATTAACTTTATTATTATATCTATGATATCCTCAACAGTACATCCCTCACAGATTGCGGAGTAGCAACACATACAATCTTAATTTCCGGCTGCTAATGGATCATTTTATCAAACTGTATTAAGAATTATGAAAGAGAGGTATCATTTACTTGTCTTTTGCACCAAATAAAACTGTCAGGATCCCTAAATTTATTTTATGTTAAAGCCAGCTGCAATTGCCGGGCGGTTTGGATGTGGAGCTTTGTTCCTGACATTAATTGCTCTTTAAAGCGTTGTTTCAATATCCTGGGTTTCGCCATTTACTTTATAATGCAAAACCGTATCATGTAGAAGACTTGAGACAACGGGACAGTCTTTTCAAAGTTTAGCTTTTAAAGAGGTCTTTGAAAATAACCTTGTTAATAATCATTGCTGCTTGCCTTTGACATTTAAAACTAATTTCTGGGCATTTTGCCATGTTTTGGGTTTAAAAATTTTCAGGCTGGCTTTTGAACAAGTAGCACAAAATACGTAGTCAAACTGGACTTTGACTCAAGAGCAATATAATGATAAGCATACTGTTTGAGCATTTCAAATTGTCAGCCCTTTTTTGGCAGCATCTGGTGTAGGGATTTTTGGCGGAAGTATCATCCAATGACTGCCCCGGATCTATTACGCCATTTGATGACGTCGAAATGTTTTTTATAAAGTTGTTTATTTTCCCACCTACGCCCTTTTTCTTTTCTTTTCCTTATGCACAGTTTCGAGTAAAGCTGCTGTTAGGTGATTCTGGCATGTACGTCTTGCTCGTGGGTGTACCTGCTCTACCTCTACCTACCGTCTAGGCTCTAGGCAGGCGTGGCTATCTTCTGGTTTTTTACACGGTAATGCTTTTAAAAACTGTTGTTGTGTTAATGTCAACAGGCTAATTTTTTTTTCTTTTTCATGTAGCTTGTACGAGGTAGTTTGTGTAGGTTTATGGAGTCGAATATTTGGCATGCTCTTGTACCGCGACAGAGATGCAGACGGTGTTTTCAACAAACATTCGCGTAAATACTAGACATTACAGAGCTGACATGGCGAGTGAGAGATCGAAAGGACACCGTGAAACCGCTAGTACGGACCTTCTTGTGAATCCTAGTTTATCCTCTCATAGTTGGGCGACCTTATCTACGAAAAGGTGTGACATACTTTTTTTGACCACTTTCCAACGATTGTGTTCGTTTTATAATTGTCAACTAAAGCATAAAAAACGGGTGAGTGCAGACAGAGACTGACTTCCACGCAGTTGCACTTGGGCAATTTTCATTTTACTGGAAATTGGCGAACAGGTCTCTAAACTTTTATCTTTTCTAAAATAAAGCTTTCTTTTTTTTTATTGTTGAATCTTTTTGTAAAATAGAGATTTGGTTACGAAAGTATATGGAGAACATATTTTTTCTTTAAGCTGACTGTCTTTGAAATTTAGGATGCATCCTTAAAAATCCTTGGGCAAGGATAAGTTCCTAGCAATGTATATATCAGTGATCCCCATAAACCAAGGCATGGCAGTCATGACCAAAATCTGCATAAATTCTACAATTTTTTTTTGTGAACCAATGATATCTCGTATTAGATCTCTATTCACTTTTATATTTTGGGTGCGAAAAAAGAATGGCAAAAAAGACATAGTTTTACTTACAAACTCTTACAGAATACTTTCCACAATGCACACGAACTTTTAAAACGAAAGTTTTTTGAATTTTGGAAGAGTTACAGCCATTTGAATTTTTTTTTCTTTTTTTTCTTATCAGGAATTGGTGATTGATATGCACACCAACGTTTTTCAACCAATTTTTAGGAGGTAGCACTGCACTTTTTTTTTTTTTTTTTTTTTTTTTTTTTGACCCTCTTCATCAATGAAATAATTTTTGTTTATGAAAGTCAAAAAAAAGTTTGTGTGAGTAAGAGAAAACAAGGGAAATAAAAAAGCATGGGTTGTTGTAGAAGAATAATTAAATGTGTTTTAAATGTCCAGCATTTTGTTTTACGTTTCCGTTGAAAATCTTGTATGGTGCAACAACTTTATACTCAAGTGAATCAGTGGATGGCTGGACCAAACCTACTTGATGTTTGACGTCGTTGAGGCCGATCACAGCATGTCTTGTTGTTGCACCTTCGTTGTTCATTTTTATTATCGGTATAGTATTGTCGCTATCGGCAGCGTAATGTTCTTTCATTACTTCAACAAAAACCAAGAATTGCGAGTTTTGGGGATCGAATGAGTTGTTGTGCGTAAGAAAGCACTGCCTCAACGTACCGTCAAGTTTTGCTACATATAATTGGTAAGTAATCGACACATATTTAAGAAATAATAAGTATTATGTCTAGCATTGAACAACACAAAGTGATTTCCACGGCGTTGTTCCGGTCGGATTCTGCAGTACATTTAGAAGTAATTACATGGCTGTACAATAGTGCACGAGCAGCGAGTTAAATACAAGACTTGTTGATTGTAATTGACAATACTTTAGTTTAAGTAGATCGGCCATAATAAATCGCTAACTCTTTAAAAAATATTGCAATGGGTACTGATTCGACGAGATCGTTTAAAGCTGTGGTAAATGGACTCCACAATTGATGGTTCTGGTTGGGGATTGCGGTAAGCGGCAGCTCTATGTAATTATCCAATGATGTTTTTGTTGCCGTGATTGTATCCAACAAACTGACTGTGTCTAATGCCAAATTGATATATCCACGAATGGAAAGTCTTTCAAAAATATTTCCAGCATTTTTCCCGGCGTATACTTTGCTTTTAATCAACTCGGAATATCTGCCGATCGTTCGTTCCATGGATCTTGCATTATATGATCTCATGCATCCAGCTTCTTGTACAATATATCCAATATGCGAATGGTAGTGATTGTTGGGCTTGTAAATACTGTTGGATATGTTGTTGTTTTTTTCCAGATCTAAAACACATGCCAATCCTGGAAGCAACTAGTACTGTTTGTATGTATGTATATGGATGTATAAGAGACACTGTACCTTCAGAGAGTTTTTCATGATCTCTGATGACAGTCTTCATAAGGCGCACAATCTGACGTTGGCATTCAGAAGAGACTTGGAAGGATGTGACAATATTGTACAGCTCGATACTCTTTAGCTGTGATGTAGTAAACGCATGATATATTATTAGGGGCACAAATGCATAGACTTGATAAGGAAGCGAATTATATGATGTCTAAATTGAGAATAATTGTAGAGTGAGAATTTGGGCACGTCGCCAATTTGTTTGCGTCTCTTAAGTACAGGCCAGGGCAAAAAATGTTACTCAGTAGTTGTGCTCTTTTCTATAAAATCACAACGCTTATGAAAAACATACACATCTGTGTCAATGGGGGACAATCCAGCAGCTACTTTGGTATAAGTCCACCAACACTTGAAGAGTATATGGATGAAATTCGACCAGAATAAATTTCCAACTAGAGTAACATTGTAAATTTTTCATTTTTTATTTCTTATTTCTTCTTGTGCTCTTACGAGCAGGAGCAGGCGTGGGAGCAACAACAGGAGAAGTAGCGGGGGCAGAAGAAGGCTGAACCATAATCAATGTCTGATTATTTTGACGTGCCATTGTGTGTCTAAACTCTTTCATTAGCTGGCCCATTTGCTGATACAGCTGCATCATCATCTGCATGTTCTGTTCGTGATTGAATTGCTGCGATTTCAGAAGTTCACTCAATTGGCCAACCATAATTCTTTGGCTGTTATTGATGAGCCTCTGTTCATTGAGGTTTTGTTCCAAGCGACCTGCATACTTCTCAATACTACTAACAGCCAGTTCAAGAGCATTGGATTTCTCCGACTGCAATGTTATCTCTTTCTCAACAGTCTTTATCAGAATGTTTAAATCCGTCTTGGCTTCAACTTTCTTTAACGGTAACTCATTCCCCATACAGTCCTCGGCTTCACCTGTACTCATCATTTCATCATCCGACCTGTGATGATCGTCATCCATCTTGCTTCTCTTCTTACCCTTGTTGATTTCTTGTTTGGATTGCAAGACAACATAACATTGATGTCTGCGTTTCTCAGCCAAGGCTCTTGCTGCATCTTCATTGTCTTTAGTCTTTGACTTCTCGCCTTTTTTCATCTTTAGGGGATTTAAAAAGGTTAGTACAGAGATTAATATATGAGCCATAATTAAATACCAAAGAGATCAAATCAAGCACTCGGTTTTCAAGAGTTATTTTTAAATCATTACTTCTGCTTCTATAGGTGAGATCATTGTTTAGTTTCTCTTTTACTTCTTCAATCAGGTTTTTTATTTTGTTCTTGATAGCGTTGTCACTAAGCTGCTTCAAATGTCCATCAACCTTGTTTACTTTTCCAAATATCTTGTTCCAAGCAGAAGTTACCCCACCTCTTTTGGTTTGGAAGGGGCGAAACTCAATCATGCCTTCAATAGCTGCAAGCTGTCTCTGGGAAGACCATTGTCCGTAAGCCTTAGTTTTGGTTTCAGTTGAAGAAGTATTTGCATTGATGAATTGTTGAGACATTTTTTTATTCAGCAAGTTATATATGAAGATAAAGAAGTTAATAAAAAAAGATTCGCGAAGTTAGATAAAGACTATAATTATAAAAATGACATCATGTAAGCAACATAGAAAACTTAATTCTAGTGCAACAATGAGAGCAAATTCAGACTCAGATGACTTTTATGTATAATGTGAAAGTGGAAATTGGGATGCGAAAACCTCTCTACCCACCAATAGTTATCAGAAACAAGTAAGTAGTGAAGAAAGGAATATTAGACATGTGTAAATGAAGAGTTTTAGGTTTTAATCTGTTTCCTAGAAATAAAATCATCGTTCTTTCAGTTATAAAATATTTTGGGCTGTTAAGCTTTGTCAAACAAGCTTCGTTTAATCATTGTATATTGTATCTGATGCTCTGTTCCTTATTTTAATTGAATAACTTTAAAAGCCTGAAAATAATTGCCATTATTAAACTGTACTGAATAATTACATCTGCTTCTCTGACATTTGTAATCTTCTCTTAATACTGTTTATTATATACTATGATTTAATAAACCCCGTCAAAGATCTTGCCTACATTACTGTCTAGAAAAGCTGAGTAGGAATAATCGAATTTTTTTTTTTTATACAATTGGTGGTCTCATATTTGTCAGGTCTTTTATTTAGTGTAAGAGAGAAACAAAAAAAATGTTTTTTTAAGCTTTTAATTCGCCTCATTTATATGCATGCAATTGTTTGGTTCACTCCTTTTGGGATCCCGAGTTTCGCTTTTGTTCTCTCTCCTTGAAATCTAGACCGAAAATAATGACAGAAAATCGATCCCCCCACTATGATTTGTTAATACCAATAAGGTTATCATCCCCCGCGTATATTTTTTTTTTTTTTTTATCAATCACATTATTTATAAAGGAGAGAAAAAGGTAATTTCTCCCTTCCTTTTCCTTTTTTTTTAAAAGTCTTTTTAAAAACATGTCATCTATACATTTACCTTCATTTTTCCACAATCGGAGTAGTAGTAAAAAGGAAACTAGTACTATATCATCCAAACGCTCTACTCTGTCCTTCAAGACACAGCAAGAAGATGATTACCCGTCTTTGCACCGTTCAAGCACTACCATTTCCAAAGTGAAACGGTTCGGTTCTCTTCTTGTGAGGAATAAAAAGAGTGATGATGGTAGATCTATTAAAAGAGCAGACACAATATTTCCTCCAAGCATTGACACAACGCTTTCTAACTCGAATTACAGTCTGTCTGCCATATCTACAAACACCAATATATCTTCTGATGAAGATGACTTGATCACTCCCACAACAACCAACACAATGTCTAATCATGACCTGTATCAAGATGAAGAAGATACAGTAATGTTGGACATGGTCCTGCCTAACGTCAAACAGCCTGAACCTATAAAAATAGACTCTGTCGAAAGCAAGTCTGTGACACCTCAAGAAGAAACCAATCAAATTTCAACCGAAGAGGACACAATATCGGCTTTTGAAGAGCCTTTTGTTGGAAAACTGATTGATCCTATGGCACTCTCTTCGTTAGTCCAGTTTTATTTAAGCACAGCAATTGATGAAGCCGATGTAGAGATAGAAAGCGAACTTCAAATATGCCGTGACCATATGCTTCATTCCATTCGGGCCATGCCAGCATATTCATTCTAGATCATCCTTCTTCTTATCAACTTAATTTCTTTCGCCCTTCTTGTACCATACACACACACACTTTTCATCATACTACATTATTCGCTTAAAAATACCTAAAATAAATAATTATCATAGCCCCCACTCTCCATCTGACCCTTTTTTTGTGCCACTCCAAACTATACAAATACGGGATTAGTAAACAATAGGGGGTTTCAGGCATGAAAATAATAGTTGCAAAAATAATGGTGTAACCTCCTAAGCAACAATTTTGTTGTAAAAAACATAAGCCAATCATATTGCAAACTTTGATTTTTTTACGCCTGAAACCCCCTAATATACAAAAAGGCATAAATGGGGTTCCTTCGGTTTACTGGCTCTAATTTCTCGATTCCCGATAAATATTTGTGGCATGACATCAATACACGTTGCTTCGTTTCCTGCACATATACATTTAATGATCATGAAAAGTAAGGGTGTGCATAAACAACCCACCCACCCCTCAATCTGCCACTCAACAGTAATATAAAGATTATATGAAGGGGAAGTTAGTACAGTTTTTGCTGGTGTCAGCCTAAACAAACAGGCGTCATCCCACTCTACCGAGATACATGGTTTATGCAGAAATATCTAGTCTATTTTTAGTATCATTTGTTTACAAAGAGTGCACCTACTAAGAATTTGTTACTTTCCTCTGAATAAGTCTTACCACCTTCCCCCCGTCATTGTTTGCAGCTTCGGGTATTTCAGCTGGGCTTTCATCATCCGATAAAATCAGGCCACACTACTGTTTGTTTAGTGATGTTTGGTCACTTCATACAACAAACTTGACATTATCTGCTTCCTTGAATCTAAAAAAAGCTAATTTGAGCCTGATGGAATACTCAAAAAAAAAAGTTTTTCTTCATTTATGCACTAATACAGCAACACATGGTAAAAAATAGTCTAAATTCATGATTTATTGTTTTTAAAACATATAAGGAGGCCAAATGTTATTCTTTTTCCCCTTTCTCTTATTTTAATTAATGCTCGTGTAAACTGGGTATATTATAAGCCCTACTTTTAAAAATGTTTAATAGCTGGCCATCAAAACCAATTTTCTTTCTACTCTGATGAAATAGTCACTTATGCAAGTTCTGATAAAACGGCATCACAATTATATTGCGCCAGAAGCATGTGCATGTATGTTTTCTCGTAATTAAACGATACTAAGAGGGGCAAAATTTCACGCGATAATGTACAAGGTAGAAAAAGGGGATTGTAGAAATGGAAAAACAACATGAAGCCTCAAGGTCCTCATAAGAGGGTATTAAAGCTATTTTATAGATACCGTGCTCTCTAATATCTACATTTACAAGTGAGAGAGTTTCACCAACAGTTTGGTATTCGTTATTAAAGCGGAAATATCATTGCAGGTTGTGATCGCAATCCGGCTTTTTTATACAACAAAAAATTAATTACATCATCCAGTTTGATTTTAACTCTTCACTGATCTTTCTTATCAAAAGACATCGAAACCAGCCATTTTATATCCTTTTTCTACATCAATTAGTTCTGTAATAACTGTTAGAGAATAGACAGAACAAAAATTGCGATAAAAAATTCTGTCTAATTCCCAAGAATGCCACCGAATTTAAAGAGTTAAAACATGCAAATTTTAAAAGGAGAGACAGACAAGTCCAATTCAATTTTTGTTCAAAAGTTTACTATATACCAAACAATAAATGAGAAAGGCTTAAGGTATTAAATAATTACTTTTTCAGACTTTGTTGAAAAACATGTACCCAAATTTTTAATCACATAAATGTCGAATGTAACATATTTCTGAAACACACTCTATGGTGTCTAAACTATGACGGTCTGAGTTGAAAATGCATATTTTTTAGTTTTGCTCAAAATTTGACAGCTGCTTGTTAAAAGTATGATCAAATGTCGCATTCTTGTGCACCGAGATAATATGTAACCCTAGCTAGATATTACATTGACGCTTTTTAATTTTTTGAAAAAAATCGAAAATTTACTTTTTTAGAGTTGGCACAACGATAAATAAATACCTATATCTTCTTTATATCCCATGATTGGGTGATATCACCAGAACACGCGTAGTAACGCTAAGTTCATATTAGATTGTGAAACTAAGATATAAGTGTATTTTTGGTATGGTTATTGCAGACTTTTTATAAAAAGGTCTATTGATAAAAATAAAACAGAAACAAAAAAAAAAGACGTGACATTTGTTTCAAGATGCCTCGTATCGTGTGAAAACGAGAGCATGTTTACAATAACCCGGTAAATACTCATAATATTTACTAATTTTGCAATTCACCAGATCACTAGATTTTCGTCCGCAGCGTCTACCTGTATTAATCTTGTTTACTTATGTCGTACGATAAAGATAAAATTTGATTTTTTGCCTTTATTATGCCTTGAAGCAACTTTCAATAGGTAGCCCAGTTTATCGACCTGTGATGCACATTGTGATGAATAATTAAAAAGGGGGATGTGGAGGAGGGAAGGATTAGCTACTAAGTGAATTATAAAATATAAAAAGCATCATCGCATCTTAAGCAAGGTCTCTAGCACAGGGTTCAGTAAACGATTAAAATATCTTCTGCGTTAATAAAGCTTGTTGAAGATGGAAAGCTTCTCGCTTTACTTCCTAGTTTGAGCTGATATGAACAATGTCACAAGACTTGACATTTATATTGATATAGTTCGTAAAAGATTCGATGACGTTTTCCAGCAGGATAGTTGAACCCTCATCAAGTGAAATTGTAAATTACTTTGAGATTATGTCTTCAACTTACTGCGCGGTAGTACCATGGGAAAACGGTTTCAATATTAACAAATTAAAATAACTAAAATATTTTTTATTTGTTGTTTCCCCATATTGCCACGGATCAGGACATGGATTTTGTGGGGAGTGGATAATTTCGATTTAGAAGAGCTATCATAGTGGTTTCGTTTGTAGAAGGGCTAGACTCCTGTATAGTGATGATGAAAATGACAAATTCCCTTACGTAAAAAGATCGGGAACTCTGGCAGAGCTTCCCGTAAATGATTTTAAGTCTTCGTATCAATAAATATTAGCTTACGCTGGGACTAATATGATCAAGATAATTTCCGCGCCCCCATATACGGAATACTCTACCCTAACAATACTTCCATTAATATTATATTCAAACAGTAATCGGGGCATGGTTTAACCAGTGCTCAAAAGGCTCGTACATCAGTTTCTGATCATAAAACGTCATGGTAAAAGGAGCAAAAAATTTCCACGGCAACATGAGCCGAAATTTTGGTATGACCAGCGGATATCAAAATGATTTTCTACTGTTTGGGGGGGAACAGGGCACTGAGAAAAGTAAAAGATCTTGTTTGACTGGTCAGATCGGGATTAATAAAATGCTTCTTCTAGGAAAAAGAAGTCATGATTATTAATTATTGGAGCGTCTCTCAAAAACTAAAATAAAGCCAAACATATACATTAAAAACCGCAGCAACATCTGGTTTCTTCGAATCGGCTATTGGATTCCCCCAAGTATTCATGGTAAGACACAGCTTCTGGGATTAAATTTTGACGATACGATAACCTATTCATTCCACTTTTGTACAAAGACACACGTAAACTCGGACTATTTAGATTATTTATACTTAACATTGAGTGTTTTGATAGCTCACACGTTTTTTTAGCGGAAATCTAATTGATTCCCTATTGTCTAAATCGTGAAATTTTTTTTTATAAAAGAGCTTCGTCTTTTGATCTGTTTCTCTTTCTTCTTTACAATCTTTTTTTCAGTTTTTTTTTCCTAACTTTCTTTAACATGGAAGAGAAACCGTATACCGAATATACGGAAGAAAAGACGTATGTACAACATACATACAGTACAGAAACGTCACTTCCAAATCAGATCAACAACTATCCACCTTCAGAAAGTACGATCGCCAGCGCTCACAACAATAATTATGGTTACCAAGATACCTATGGTGAATCGGAAGCAAATCAAGTTTCAGTCGAAGGTATATTCGGATCACAAAAAAAAACTTTTTAGACTCCTTTTTATTTACAAATCCAATTAGGTGCGAAGTCAGAATACGAGGAAATCCGTCGAGAATTGAGTCGTAGAAGTCAACGTACATCCCATTCAAAAGCTGAAGAAGGCCAAGCTGATTCTGACGACTTCAACCTTGACGAATTTTTACATGGTATCTCCAGACAACAAGACGAAGGAGGACACAAGCGTAAACACATTGGTGTTTCCTGGAAAAATTTGCGTGTTGAGGTACAGTATAATATCAACTACGATATATTCTATCTGTTATTAATATAATTTTCTTTCTTCTTTGTTATAGGGTTTAGGTGCTGATGCTTATACAATCCCAACTGTTATTAGTAATGCAGTATCACTATTGAAATTCTGGAAATTTTTCCAAAAAAGAAACACTAGTACAAAAATCATTATCGACAATCTTACTGGTTGCTGTAAAGACGGTGAAATGCTTCTGGTTCTCGGTCGTCCTGGTGCCGGTTGTACATCGTTTCTCAAAGTGATCTCCAACATGCGAGATTCTTATACCCATATTGGCGGCGATGTCAGCTACGGAGGTATCGACCCTAAAACCTTTTCCGAAAGATACAGAGGCCAAGTTTGTTACAACGAAGAAGAAGATCAACATTACCCTACCCTCACCACAAAACAAACACTTCAATTTGCTTTACGAACAAAGACTCCCGGTAAACGCATTGATGAATCCAAAGAAGAATTTGTCAACCGTATTTTGTACATGCTCGGTAACATGTTGGGTTTGACTAAGCAAATGAACACCCTTGTCGGTAACGCCTTTGTCCGAGGTCTCTCTGGTGGCGAACGTAAACGTCTTTCTATCGCCGAACAAATGACAACCAACAGTGCTGTAAATTGTTGGGATTGCTCTACACGTGGTCTTGATGCTGCTTCTGCTTTAGATTATGTTCGTTCATTAAGAATCATGACCGATATTTTTGAGATCACAACTATTGCCACACTTTATCAAGCTTCCAATAGTATTTTTAACTTGTTTGACAAGATTCTTCTTTTAGATGAGGGTCATTGTATTTATTTTGGTCCTGCTAGTGGCGCTAAATCTTATTTTGAAAACCTCGGTTTCCACTGCCCCGCCCGTAAATCTACCCCTGATTTCTTAACTGGTCTCTGTAACCCTATTGAGCGTGAATATAAACCCGGATTTGAAGATCGTGTTCCCAAGCATGCTTCTGAATTCCAACAAAGATACATGGAATCTGAAGTTTGTAAAATGATGCTCCAAGATCTCGCCGATTATGAACATGCCATTCAACAAGAAAACAAGGCTGACGAATTCGAAGACGCTGTTCGCGAAGAACATCAAAAGCGTGCTGGTAAAAGCGCACCTTACATTGCCTCTTTCTTCCAACAAATCAAGGCTCTTACTATCCGTGAACATCAACTTTTAATCAAAGACAGAGAAGCTCTTATCTCTCGTTACGGTACTATGCTCATTCAAGGTTTGATTACTGCCTCTTGTTTCCTTTTGCTTCCTTTAAACGGTCAAGGTGCCTTCTCTCGTGGTGGTGCTCTTTTCTTCTCTGCCATGTTTAACGTCTTTATTGCTCAATCTGAACTTGTTCGTTTCTTGATGGGCCGTCCTATCCTTGAGAAACATAAGCAATATGCTCTTTACCGTCCATCTGCTTACTATATCGCTCAGGTAATCATGGATGTTCCTTACTGTTTCGCTCAAGTCATGTTATACCAAATTTGTTCCTACTTTATGATGGGTCTCAATTTAACTGCCGGCAAGTTCTTTACTTCATTCCTCACACTCTTCTTTTTGACAATGTGTATGACTGGTTTCTTCAGATTCTTTGGTTCAATTACATCCAGTTTCTTCTTAGCTACCCAAATTACCGGTGTCTTGTTGATTGCTACCACTACATATACAGGTTATACTATTCCTTTCCAAAAGATGTACCCTTGGTTATCTTGGATTTACTACATTAACCCTATCACCTATGCTTATAAGGCCTTGATTTCCAACGAAATGTCTGGTCAAGTTTACTCCTGCGAAGGTCTTGGTAACGCTGTTCCTTACGGTCCTGACTATCAAAATTGGGACTACAAGGTGTGTACTATGAAGGGTGGAAGTCCTGGTGAACCCTTTGTGCGTGGTGATGATTATCTTCGTGCCGCCTTCTCCTACAATCCTGAGGAGTTATGGGCTCCTGATATCGTTGTTGTGATTGCCTTCTTCATTTTCTTTACTGTCTTGACTGCACTGTCTATGGAGTTCATTAAATTACGCAAGAATTCTACTCTTACCAAGTTGTATCTTCCTGGTAAAGCCCCCAAAGTCCGTACAATTGAAGAAGAAGACGAACGTCGTCGCAAGCAAGATAAAATTACCGACAATATGGAAAGCATGTCTACTGGTACTACCTTCTCTTGGCAACATGTTAATTACACCGTTCCTGTCAAGGGTGGCAGTCTCCAACTTTTGAACGATATTAACGGTATTGTAAAGCCCGGTCATTTAACTGCTTTGATGGGTTCTTCTGGTGCTGGTAAAACCACACTTTTGGATGTTCTTGCCCGTAGAAAGACACTCGGTACTGTTGAAGGTGATGTCTTTTTGAACGGTGAAGCCTTGATGACTGATTTTGAACGTATTACTGGTTACTGTGAACAAATGGATGTGCATCAACCTGCTGTTACAGTCCGTGAAGCTCTTCGATTCTCTGCTCAATTACGTCAACCTGCTGAAGTTTCCCTCCAAGAAAAGAACGATTATGTTGAACAAATCATTCAACTTTTGGAGATGGATGATATCGGAGATGCTCAAATTGGTGAAGTCGAAAGAGGCTACGGTATTTCTATTGAAGAACGTAAGCGTTTGACTATTGGTATGGAGCTTGTTGGTAAGCCTCAACTCTTGTTCTTGGATGAGCCCACTTCTGGTCTTGACGCACAAAGTTCTTTCAACATTATTCGTTTTATTCGTAAACTTGCTGATGCTGGATGGCCAGTACTCTGTACTATTCATCAACCTTCTGCTATCTTGTTTGAATACTTTGATCATCTCTTGTTGCTTGTTCGTGGTGGTAGAACCGCTTACTATGGTGAAATTGGTCAAGATTCTCGTACCATGATTGATTACTTTGAATCCAATGGTGGACCCAAATGTTCTCCTGACGCTAACCCTGCTGAATATATTCTTGAAGTCGTAGGCGCTGGTACTGCTGGTAAAGCTAGTAAGGACTGGGCCGAAGTCTGGCAAGGATCTAATGAATCCAAGTCTCTTGATGCTGAATTAGAAGAAATCAATAGAACTGCCGTCAAGAATCCTACCCGTATCGCTAATACTTACTCCACTTCTATGGGTACACAATTCCGTCTTGTCTATAGCCGTATGTCTCTTGCTTACTGGCGTTCACCCGAATATAACATTGGTCGTTTCCTCAACTTGATGTTTACTTCTTTGATTACTGGTTTCACTTTCTGGAAGTTGGGACATTCTTCTTCGGATATGATGAACAAGATTTTCGCTTTGTTTGGTACCTTTATTATGTCCTTCACCATGATTATTTTGGCTCAACCCAAGTTCATGACGGAACGTATGTATTTCAGACGTGAATACGCTTCCAGCTATTACGGATGGCTTCCTTGGGGTATCTCTGCTATCCTGGTCGAGATTCCTTATATTATTTTCTTTGCTGCTACCTACATGGTTGGTTTCTACTGGACTGCTGGTATGAGTAACACCTCTGCTGCTTGTGGCTACTTTTATATTACATTTGTTGTACTTGTTTGTTGGGCAGTTACTTTGGGTTTCGTTATTGCTGCTGTTGCGGAATTACCTACCATGGCTGCCTTGATCAATCCCTTGTTTATCTCTCTCCTCATTCTTTTCTGTGGTTTAATGCAATCTGCCAAGGCTATGCCTAGATTTTGGAGCGCTTGGATGTACTGGCTCGACCCTTTCCATTACTATGTCGAAGGTCTTACCGTGAATGAATTAGAAAACCTCAGAGTCGTATGTTCTCAAGATGATTTATTCAAGTTCACACCTCCTTCCGGACAAACCTGTGGAGAATACACACGTAGTTTCTTCAGTACTGGTGCTACAGGCTATATTGATAACCCAGATGCCGTCGCACCCGAACAATGTGGCTATTGTACGTATAGTACAGGAGCTGAATTCTATGAATCTCAATTGGGTTGGAGTGCAGCAAATAAATGGCGTAACTTTGGTATTCTTATTGCGTTCTTTATTTTCAATATCGTTCTTTTCCTCGGACTTGTCTTCTGGAAGAGAAAGGGAAGACGTTAAAGAAAAACAATTATCTAGACATTTCTTTATATTTATTGTAGCATTTTTTTTTCTTATCTCCCTTTATCATATAACATTTATAGAATACATTAATACACCTTTTCATTTACATACTTTTAATAAATCATTCGTATTTTTTAATTTCCTAAATGTGGTCAGTATCTCACAACGTCGATGGATATGGGCTTTATGCTTTTGGATATATCACTGTATTTTTTTTTTTTTTTTTAAAAAAAAATAGATATAATATGCACGTATGTTCAGCGTATGCCTCAGCGTATCTATGTTCAGGCAGCAGTCGTAATCACAGCCGACATTGTATATTAAGGGCTACAGAGATCAAAATGGCATTTCTATGAAAAAATTGATACACATAAAATAATGCGTACCTCGTCTGATCATGTTTCCATGCGTTTTTCCTTTTCCTTTTTTAATCTCGTAGTGCTTTTATTATCCGGTAGAACCAGGTAAGGTATGTGTCTTCAGGATCATGAGGATACACCATGGGTCTTAAGATATCACGCTCTGTACCATCCAAATCGGAGATGCGACGACGTTTCGAAGCATTCAATTCCATCGTTTTTCTCTTTGAGAGTCTGCCTTCGTCGGCTAGCTCTGCATTGAACTGACCAGCGGTATGAATATTTTCCCGACATTCCATATATGGCAACAAGGGAATAATCTTTTCTGCCCTTGATTTTGTCTGGGGATGTTGTAAATTGGTAGACAAAAGCTTGAATGTGTTTATTCCTTCAGCATCAGGCCTTTCTCTGGGTTCGGTCAACAATATGTTTATCCTCTTCTGCTACTTTTTCAAGTAAATTAAATACTATACATTATATAGTTAATCTCATAATATATTTCGCTACTAGGAAAAGATAACTTTGTTCTCGCCTTCTTCAGGATTGGTATCCATAACATCCAAAAATTCAGCGAAAGTCTTGTAATAAGGGATAGAAGCAATTCGATCCTTAATCAACGAATAGGGTCTTTGTTCGACCAAGCTGGTTGATCTGTATGGGTGAGCGAAGGAACAGTAAGTATTTTGGGCGCAAATGGTACTGGAGGTAACACATTGCGATATCTTACACGACAAATATAATCAAAGGGGGGTCTACTGTTTTTCGCAACAAAGAATAAAGATACTGCTGCGACAAAACAAATCACGTATAAATTATCTTTTTGACGACATAGAGAATTAAAGTTATGAAAGGTAAGTTACAAGAAATGTTTAGACCTCTGTATTTTTCTAAAAAAAAAATTACATCATGAGACTGTTATGACCATAGTAGGGGTAGTTCCTGACAGCATTGTACACATAAAGCCTCAGCCTCCCAATGAACTCAAATAAACCGAGTTCCTATTAGTTAAAATCATGTTTTTTTAAGTTGCTGGAGCTAAATCAGCAAGATTTTGATGATTAATTATAGTATTGCAGAAATTCCCAAAAAGCCTTTATAAAGCCCTTAATTTTGGGCGATCCAATTCTATAAACTTTAACTTCGTTTGAAATTGACTAGCCTGTTCTAGTTTCATTTTTATGTAAAAGTATCAATAGTAAGACAAATTAGTGACATGGGTTTCTACTTGTTGATAATGTTTAAATTGATATATTAATAAAAAAAAAACGTTGTATATCATGAATTCAATATGGATTTCCATCTTCAATATATCTTGAGTTTATGATGTTACTTTACGCGTCTTAGAGTAAAAACTACACCAGCCAGCGGTCCCCTAATAATAAAAAACGTGGCTGCATATCAACTACCAAACTAAGAAAAACTCAGCCAAAGTAGTTGTGCGCGGTACGTCACAAATGAAAAGTTTCTTTTTTTTTTTCTTGGCTTTCTTAATCACTTTTCACACAAATGACATTATTAAAAGCGTGCAGAATTTTTTCTGTGCTTTTACTTATCACAGCTCTATTTCAGTGCTATAATGCCGAAGAAGTTCGATTGGTAAGATGACCATTTTAATTTTTGTTTTATATCCTTGGCTTACACACACACCAAAAAAAAAAAAAGACAAGCGACGATTATTCTGCTACTTCATGCTCCGGTGTTTGGAGTAAAGAAGCTATTCCAGGTGGCTCACAGCCCTATATCCAAAGTAAGCAAGCTAAATTGTTGCATGGGTAAGAACTTGCTCGAGTAACGCCTTTCTCTATTTTTTTTAGTTTCGATTGATAAAAAGTCAAAGGGTAAAATAGCAATGTTAATATATGAATGGGAAGACTTTCAAAATCTCGGTGCTGTAGATCCAGAAACAAACGACGTGAGTTACAAATCTATAGGCCGTAAAAAAAAACCAAAGTGGTTACTAAACTGTAAAGAACAAACCTAGCGTGTTTACATTTGTGATTCTTCAGCAGCCAAAAAAAAATTATGTAAAGAGTCTGAAATTGGCCAATTCATTACTTCTGTACCTGCCGGCCAAAAAGACACTAGCATTGTAACCGAAAGTGTTGTTATGAATGGAACACGAACCGAGATGGCGCTTTATAAAGTCGAAAAGACTGGCTATTACTGTGTGGCTTTAGTACCTGCAGGAGACAATTCTGTGTTTGAAGCTTGGGTGGAGTGGCGATTCCCTTATGGTGAATTACCCGCAGGCGATTATCCTAAATTACTGGTATGTATAAGAGTAAAAGGAATACAAGTTTTTTTTGTTAATAACGAGTTTTTATTTGGATTTCTAGTTGTATGGAGCTTTTGCTTGTGTGTATTTAGCAGTTGGCATATTTTGGGCTATTCAAAGTTATCGTAATTGGGATGATATTTTACCCGTCCAGGTAAGCCAAAAAAAAAGAAGGAATGAGATAGAAAAGCGGCTGACAAGAATTATCAGCACTTTTTGTCGATGGCTATCTTTTATCTTATCGTGGAAATGGCATTCAATTTCGGATATTGGGAAGCTTATAATCAAACCGGAAAGACCTGTAAGTAGAAGAAGAAGAAAGGTTAAAAGAAGGTTTATTCATTTGCATTATTTGCGTTTTAGCATACGGCTTATTGGCTCTTGTTGCATTATTAAATGCAGGTAGAACTAGGTAAGTCTAGGAGATGACAGTAAAAAGGAAAAAAAAAAAGGTGATATGCATATTAACGAACCTCCAAAAAAAAACAGTATGTCATTCTTTATGTTGTTGATTGTGTGTATGGGTTACAGTGTTGTAAAGTAAGTTTAAACAAAATTGCCTGATTTGGAGCAAGACTGATGTTTTTGTTATGTATAGGCCTAGTCTAGGCTCAATGATGAAAAAGTGTGTCATTCTTGCATGCACCCATTTCTTCTTTGGTGTAATTTATACCTTGGGTACAATGCTTTTATCACCCGAGACAGCCGGTTTATTGATTTTGCTGGTTATCTTTCCCCTTTCAATTACAATGACAATTTTTTATGTATGGACTTTGAATTCAATCACAAACACGATCCGAGATCTCGAGCTTCGTAAACAACATGTGAAGGTTGTCATGTACAAGCGACTCTACAAGCTCTTGTTGTTCTCGGTGATTGCTGTGATTGCTATCTTCATTCTCAACATGTTTGCCTTTTCGGGTCGTATGGCAATTGACTGGGCAGCAAATAACTGGAAATACCGCTGGATCATGTTGGATGGTTTACTGAACGTTTTGTATTTCATTGTCTTTTTGATCATCATCATCTTATGGAGACCCACCAGTAATAATTCCAGATATGGATTGATGCAAATCAGTCAAGACGAGGAGGAAGCACTTGATTTGGAAGAGCGCTTGCGTAGAGTGGAAGATGCCGAAAATGGTACCAGTACTACTGGACCTGGTGACCATCGCAATCGAGATCATCATCAGCTTGATACCGAATCAGCTATTTTTGAACTCGGTGGCGAACTTACAGATGAAGAAGAGGATCACCAACCTATTCATAAAAACGTTGAGCTTTCAGATTTAACCGGTCATACAAATACCGCTTATCGCTCAGGAGGTAGAAAAGGAGAACAAAGTGCTTTATTACATGTTGAACAGGACGACGATGATGATGAGTACGATAACCAGTAAGTTTTTTAAATAACTTTTTACACGTTGCTTTGATAAAATAAATGCTAATTTATTTTTTCTATCAGTATGGACGATAATGAGAATTCTAGACTAACAGAAAATGCTAGAAAGTCATCCTAATTTATAAATAAATAACAAATCTGCACAACCCGATTTCGTTTTATGGTTTCACGTTTCACGCACTGCTGTATTACACACTGCCAAAATTTCGGGACATAAACCTTTGTAGATACTTTAGTTATGAGAGATTATTTTGACGGTTTAAAATCATATATAAACCTGTGTAAGGCGTTACCCTTAATCATAAGGGATCATCCCACCTTTAACGAAATAGTTTATAATCCGAAAGGTAAATGAGAGGCCCTCAAAACACTAAACGTCATCTGCATGCTAAGTTACAGTTATGCTTTCTTGTCTGATCCGGATTCTAGATAATACGCTTAATGTGAAGATCTAAAGATTTTTGTGATTTGGCCATTTGAATATAAAAAAAAATAAGATATTTAATATGTATGGCATTAAATAATTTTCCTATTAATTAGCCCCATTTTCCATTCTGCCAAATATTATTATTCGGCCTTTTAGTAAAGATAAAAAATAAACAATATTCACTTGCCCGGTCTCCTCCTAGACGAGAGACTTGTTATTTCCTCCCGTTACAGCCACATCTCCAAAATGAAGGGGGTCAAAGTGGTAATCAGGGGAAGAGGAGGCTGACCTCTACCGTCAGAAAAATACTGCTCGATTTTAATCCTATTCAGGTCAAAGAGCGTGAAAATAAAGAAGGGGGCGGGGGCAAGGGGGGGGGTGCAAAATTTAAACCAAAACGACGGGTTCTGCGTATTGGTATAACAGAAAAGATCTATTTCCATTCTAAGATGGTGCTTATTCCAGCAAAAAAAGGAAATTCGCGGGTCCTTCCTTGCGCTCGGTTTTATCAGCCGCTTATAATGACAGGCTGTTGACAGCAAACAACTATGTATCTGTATTTATACTTAATCAAAAAGCATTATTTGTAAAATTAAAAGAAAAGCAAAAATTGGTATAATTTATTGGTATAGCTATAATGATATAAATGATAGTGTGTGTGGGAAGGGAAAGGAAACATATAAAAATAAGCCCGAAAAATAAGATATACATATAAACATGCGTGCTGCGAAAAAATAAAAAGAGTGGAAACAATAAAGGAATCTTGTCCCTCTCTTGGGAGAAGCTGTAAGGAGTGTGCTACTTTTAGCTTTGATAATAATTCCAAGCAGGATATAATGAAGAGTTATTTGAATAGGAAGAGTGATAGCTTGCAAAATCTGGTGTTCTTGTATCCTGTACGACATTGTTCCAACTGTATGGTTCAGCACCGGCAAGATTACTGGGCGTTCCGTTATTGTTGTTGTCGACAAGACTAGGTAAAAGGAGGTAATGCTGATATCTGTGAGTTTCCAAAGAGGGATGTCTGTACCCACCCCCATTTTCAATATTGGATCGTCCATCCAATAGGATTTCATTTCTTGTTGCTGCTGCTGCCGCTACCGCTGCTGCTGCTGCCGCTAACTCTTCTTCTTGCTGTCTTTTGGCCAAAATGATCTCGCTTGTCTTGATCAACTGCTGAACATATCGAAGTCTGTCTTCAGATGATAGTTTGTTACCAACAGAGGGTTTTTGGTGCACCTTCAAGTGTCGACGCAAGTTGCTCACTACGGAAAATTTACGACCGCAGCCAGATCTATAAAGAGGGAAAAGTTAGTAGTTGATAAACAGGAATTGCTTGTAGCGTATACTTACTTTGTGCACTGGAATGGTTTCTCTGCCGTATGTGTATAAGTGTGAGTTTGTAAAGCACTGGGGCGACTGAAATTCTTGAGACAGTGTGTGCATTGATATTGTTTCTTTGGTGAGGTTTTCTTGACCTTGATAGGCTCAGGCTCAGGCTCAGGTGTGCTAGGGGCGCTTGATGAAGAGGAACAATAACTTGATGCATACATTTCGGGAAGAGACCCAGATAATGAGCAAGTGTCAGTAGGTGAGGAAGGATAATATTCAGCTTTGTACATGTTTGCGAATAGAGAAAGAGATAAACTAATTTCAGATTCCTTTTTTTGCATATTTATATATTTTTGACCTCCCGCGACAAATAAAAAAAAAGCAATGTAAATACGGTTGTGTTCCACGTAACTTGGCTAAAAATAAGGTTCATCTTTTATCGGGTAGTGCCCATTACTATCGCAATTAGTAGACAATGAAATTAACCTTCATGCTACACAGCACAAGGAGTTGTAAATTCTAGAGATGAATAAATACACACGGACCCCAGACGAAAGGGGAAACGACGAAAGGGCTGAAAATAGTCTATCTGGCCTGACGGGCGATGATTTTCTAGCACGTTTGCCCTCCCAAATTTATACATGAGCTGTAACCTCAGATAGTAGAATAATGAAATTGAGATTTTACACTTCCTTCTAGATTGTACTCAGTCTTGTCATTTTTTGAGGGGTGAGCTGTTGTACAAGGTCAGTTTTGGTCTAGTATTTTCAATGCTGTTGAATCTTTATTGGATGATAGTAGTAGGAAGCAGTAGCAATTCCTCCTATTCCTCTTCTTCTTCTTCTCATTAGGAGAGAGACGAACATTTGTATATGTATTTTTTTTTTTTTTTTTTTTTTTTAACAAAAGCTCTATGAAACATTTTTAAGGTCTTAAGAATTGACTAGAAGGATTGAAATCTAAAATACAGCAATCACATAAGTTTTGTTTTCCTGTTCAAGAAATATTTTATTCTCAATCAAGAAATTACTACTTCCATATAAAAGGTTGTACAAACAATCTAGAAAAAAGTTTATTATAACTAAGCGATCGGGGTATTTTTTTTAGAAGCATCTGCCGATCCAAAACATGAGCAAACTAAAACCTGCAACAGCCATAGAGACATTCAATAACATGTCAATACCGTAATGATCGTAGGCATAACCGCCAACGATACATCCGATACCAAAACCTAAGCCAGAAAACAAGGATGCAAGAATACCTTGTGCAATGGCACGTTGGTGCACTGGGAACATGCGATCAACTTCGGATACACAAGTAGACCAGATCATGGCATACGAAAATCCTTTTTGAAAACGTTTAATAAAGAGAATACTGCCTTTTTTTATTTTTGTAAGACGTTACCGTTTACCAATTGAAGCATCAAGGCATATGCCATCGTAGTTGTTGCGCCTGGCACTAATGTCTTGTATGCCATATTTCTAAGAATAATAGCTACATGAGCTACCGTTACTAAGCTTTGTACGCTATAATTTTTCAGCAACTATACAAGAGAATAATTAGCACAAGGTAAAAAAAATTGCCTCATAGTTTTTTTCTTTTCTTCTTCTTACCAGCCTAGAGACATAAAAGGTAGATACTTCAGTGAGCCCTCCAATAGGTCCTGTCCAACCAATGACTGATGCTTCCAAATCCAAATCTTGCTTTAAAAATAGAAATAAGAATTGTGCGACCATCGAATAAAATATTCCAAAAAATAAGGTCATGAGTAAGAATGACCAAACTTTGGGAGAACTAAAGATTGTCTCCTTTAGGCTTTCCTGAGATGAATCTGTATCATCATCGTGGCACCCAATAGATGCAAATGCTGCTAAAGAAGTATCCAAGGTTGGAATATGAGATAAGGCAAGACCAAGAGGTGGTAAACTATCCATCTGATCCAATATTAAACTGGCTTCGTCATGTACATCCCGAGCGGCCATAGAAGTCACTGTTCTTTGTAAGTTTAGCAGACTTTGTTCGCTATCAATCAGCAAGGTATTGGCATGGCTACTTGTGCTACTATCCATACGTCTGATATTCTCATTCTCGTTGTTGGGAGAATATGTATAATACCCTTTAGTTGGTGTAATATACAGCGGGTCCAATTCGTCTTGTCCTGATGCTAAACTGCCTCCTAAGCCTGCGTGCGGCACTTTGGTTCCCATGGCAATTGTGATAAACCCGATTACACTAATTCCAAATATGTAAAAAGCACAGTCGATACCGTATAACCCGATAAAGTATCCCACTAACAAGATACAGATGCCGTTGGAAATGGATCCCCATAATCGTTGGTCACCTGATAAATGGTAAGCCAATTAATTTAAAATTTTCATTACCTAATCAAAATAAAAACACCTTACCATAATAAATTTTGTAATCTCCTAGGATTTTTAATACAGCACTGTCGACCAAGACACACACAGGCTGACCGAAAAAAGCAAATGAAATGGCCAACACGGCTGTGATAATAAGTGTAGCAGAAGTGGTATCCTGAGGCAAGATGACGGGTATAAACATGAGTGCAATGACACTAAGGCCTCCAATGAGCATGAGAATGGCCATGAGAGGACCATGAAATTGAGGTTTTTTATCCACTTGGATCGTCCAGAATGGACATGCCAGACTTTGAATAAAAGGTGCAATAGCTAAAATAGCACCAATCTGCTGGCCTGTCAAGTGAAGACTATCACTATAAAACAAGGATAGGTAAGGTATGGCGGATCCTAACACACCATAAAGACATATATACAGTAATTTAGGTAATAGAAACATTGTATGGGGGGAATATGTAAAGAAGTTCAAGAACAAACAAAAAAAAAAAGGGTTTCTCTTTTTCTTTTTTATTTATTTATTTATATGATTCTAATCAGTGTATGAAAACAGTTTAGATCCGTCCAAGATAGTAGCAATTTTTTTTACTGTATACTGACATCATTTTGATAAAACAAACATTTTGTGATACAAGAAACGCTTTTTTTTTTTGAATAGGAGAGAAAAGAAAAATAAATACTGACCATGAAAAACGTCATCTTTCTGGCTGTTTCAAGCCTATACAAGGTAAAATGCAATCGCATCTCGTATTTTACGCCAATCATCTGCATTGGGATAATCTATTTCTTTCTCATGCACTTTGTATAAAATCAGTGACAGGTGCTTTTCCACTGCAACGTATAGAATGCCCCCCACACTTTAGATACTAACATCACCCATTAATATATATATATAAAAAAAAAGAAAGAGTACTATTATTGTGAAACGTGGTATATTTTCATAAACATTTGATCCACCCACACACACATACTTATATAAAAAAGGTATATATTAGACAGCGCCACTTAACTCCCTCTCCAAATCATCCACTTCCATATGGTTTGTTGGGGGATGAACAGCTGTTTCAGCAATCGAAGCGGCATTACCTTCAGCAGTAACAGAATTGGATTCGTGGTTAGCTCTTGCTTGAGCTGCTGCTGCCAATGTTTCACGATCTTGAGCAGACATACTTGATTTATCACATGTTAGACAAATTTGCACTCTTATTATACACATGTATCCCCCCCCCTTTTTTTTTTTACCTTTCACGTCTCTTTACATTGGCGGTATTAGCAGCGGGACGCTGAGATTGTTTGGTTGCCTTGAAAGACATGACCTCTTGAGCAATCATACGTTTCATTTCTTCAATAGAATCAACCACCTCGAAAGAGAAGTCAAATGTACTTGAATGCGTTGGCTAATAAATTGTATGTTTGTGTCAATCAATAATAGTCAGCATCCCTCATCATGATGCGTTTTATTTACCTCGTCATCTTCATCGTGATAAGCACTAAGGTAGGGATGACCAAGTGCTTCTTCTACAGTAATACGTCTAGATGGATCGAATTCCAACAACTTGTTCAAAAGATCAATCGCCATAGGATTAGCTATTATAGAAGCGTTAATATACATCTCTACATACATATATATATATATAAATGCACATGGATACATACCTCTGGCGTATAAGTTTTCAAATGGAATCTTGGGCATTATAGGTAAACTGCGGATATACACTTGAGCCTAATAGGAATACCATTTAGTTTTATGAACATGCATGCACATATATACATTATTACTCTGTCACTTCCAACACGACTTAAAGTCTCTTCATCGGGAGTACCAAGAATACCAAGGATTTGGTTCAATTGATCCACATCTACAAGAAGATAATCAGATAATCACGTCATGCATCAGAGTTGAAATACATACAATCTCTTCCTTTGAAAAGAGGTCTTCCACCAAGCATTTCAGCGAAAATACAACCAACCGACCACATATCGACTGCATGCAAGAAGTTTAAGTCAAAGATCCAATGGTATATCCATATAGAATTACTTACTGGCTTTTGTATAGTTTTGAAAACTAAGCATAATTTCGGGAGCTCTGTACCATCTTGTTGCAACGTATTCAGTCATGAAACCAACGTTATGCTCTGCATTCTCAGAATAACCACGAGCTAAACCGAAATCACAAATCTATACAATAAGGAAAATCTTAGTCTTTCCCATACTCTCTCTTTCACTCCCCTCTTTTGCTTACTTTTAATTCACAATCGGCATTTACCAATAAGTTTCCTGCAAATAATCAGATGGGGTTAAAATAACTTACTCATGCATCTGGGAGGGCGGGAGATAATTTACCTGGCTTTAAATCTCTATGCAATACCTTTTTGAAAGAAAAGATTGAGTACACAAACCAAGTGATGATAAAAAAAAATTATGTTACATTGGCACTATGAATGTATTTGAGCCCTCTACAAATTTGGTACACAAAGTACTGGAAATGAGCATCTGTCAATGGTTGACCCGATCGAATGATTTGATGGAGATCAGCTTCCATTAATTCTTGTACAAGGTAACTGCATGGAGGAAGGTGGTTAATACACATTCAGTTTTTTTTTTTTTTTTTTTTTTTTTTTTTTTTTTTTTTTTTTTTTTTTTTTTTTGTTCACACTAAAAGAAAATAACCTACATTTCGTTAAAGTCTTGCAAGTTGACAATATCCATATCCAATACAGAAGTGATCTATTACAATGTCAGAAAGAAATATATGTATTAAAGTAAAGAAAACTTACATTCTCATGACCATTGAAAAACTTTAGTAATTTGACTTCACGTAAAGCTCTCTTTGACAAAATGGTCTTTTCAAAGATACGACACACCTACAAAAAAGAAATGAAACGCGCGTTTATTTGATTTTTTAGTTAACCCAGTGCTTATGCTTTTCATGTTAGTGTACTATCATACTTTCTTGATAGCCACTTGCTCGTCGGAATCAGTATCTTTGGCTGCACTATTACAATAGTTTCAATAAAAAGGAAGGAATACGTTTGTTTCATTGGTTTATTTATTTACCAAACAACACCGTAGGCACCTTGGCCCATTTCACGAATGAACTGGTATTTTCTATCAACAATAAATTGCTGGTTTAAAACAGGGAATGCTTGGTATCCTGTCATGTCGTCTAGATTAACAATAAGAAAGAGAGAGAGAGAGGAAAAGATAAAATAGAGAGAGAAAAAAAAGGGGGGGAAATCGAGAGGAAAATACCCCACACGTGATTATCCAAGCCCTCCGCAACTCCGTCAGCTAAGCGCTTAAAAGGCGGGGTCCTCGGGCACATACAAGCCTATTTCCATGTTGCATGATTAGCCCACTCTTTCTGAGCGGGTATTCATAGGAAACCTTTTTTTCTTACGTTACAGCCCATTACAAGATTGAGTATACATATATATAAAAAAAATCTGTAACAAGCGCAGTTACAAGGTCGGTCCAAATTAATATGCAAAGCCTTCCTATTAAGGCTGTTTGATACCAATTTGCGTGTTTCAGTCTTGTTTGAAATATTGATATCAGAGGCAAACTGAATAGGGTCTACTTCCAAAACAAACCAGATATTGATGTAATTTTACACTGGATTAGATTGATCCATGCATGTCTTAATTGAAGATATCTCTCTCGCTTTGCAATAAAGTTAAAAATGTGAGCAACGAAAAAGAGACTTTCGCGAACCCATGATAAGCCTAGATACTGTGAAAGCTTTTGAATAATAACTTATCAACATGAAGGGAGGGTTGCTAACTGCTCACTTTAATTCCCGGCATAAATTCACGATCCACATCAGGAGGTTATGTAAGCATGCATCAAAGAATTTAAATGCTTCTAACTCAATTTTACACTTGCTTATACACAACCAGCCGACAGTGCCATGCTTATTTCTGTTACCAAAATAATATAACTGCTTTTTTTTTCAAAGAAAGCACAAAATAGTGGACAATTACAATGTTTTTATCATTCTAATAAAAACGGATACTTATTTAAGCTGGGTGTGGAAAAGGCATTATTGTCAAGTTTAGTCTTGATAGTATCATCTGGCACTACTAATACCGCGCCTTGTTCTTCATCTTCGATCACCTTTTTATGGTACATCTCCTGTTTTGTTATAATTCAACGGAACTAACAACACAATATCATTCAGATCGTATTCAATTGAAAAATCTGATTGCAGGAAAGAATTTATTTATGAACTTTGATCTAAGGCGATGATAGTTTCATAAACTGAATGAGTATCAATAATACTGTTTTATAGTAACCAAAAGAAATTATCGTGTCCAGATATCTTTTAGCATCGAAGCCATTGAGTTAATTTACTTTTCAAAGCAGTAATATTTTCTAACGAAGTTACATGGATCACTTCAAAAGGCAGAAATAGTATAGTGCATGGACAGACAGTTGTAAATTATTTTATTGTTGTACTAGTAAGTATAGCTTATCTGAATAAAATTATTCATAAAGGCCCTAATTACTATACTTATAAACTAGATCGATGCATCCCTAAACAATTAAAAGTGTGCAACTGAACGGTAATTATTACATGTACAAGTGGGAAGCTCTTTTTTTTTTGAAGTGTCTGATATGAGCCAGTAATGAGACTTTAACAAATAATCTATTAACCTTTGCACTCTGATCTCTAAAAGAAATTTACAAGATAATTGTCATAAATGTTTACTAACAATTACAAACGAGATTAGTCTTTTAAGAACTTTGGTATATAAAAAATCACCTTTCCTTGTCTGGAGAGTGCTTTTTAGGGTAACACTCTGGAGGTCATTAAATTCAAAATAAAAATATGAGCTTGCTGTTGGTACCATCCGATTTAAAATATACAAAGTAAAAATTAGAACAACATATGGAAGATGTTTTGTATGTTAAATAATTATGGTATTGGTTTGAAGAAAAACAGGAAAAGATATTGGATTATTATCATCGGCGGACATCTTTTTACTTATCTTTTTTCCTTGTCCCTACAGCTGCATGTTTAGACTAAAGTAACTGATTGCCGATTCAATTAACGGGGTATCTCAAAATGCATCACCTCGCTTAACTACAACGAAATACCATAAATAGGTAAAATGATAGCCGTAAGGACTCGCTATTTATAAATTAATATGCATAATTGATTGTCGTACAAGAACAATCAAAACTTTGAAGAAAGCATAATAAATCATTTTATTATCCCAAGGATATCCATGTAAAAACATATATAAAACGATCTTTTTTATTTCTTTTAAAAACCCATACATTCTTTTTTTATAGAAATTTATAACAACATGTCACGATTAACGAGACAAAGCACCACCAAAAGAAAACGATCTTCCGACCATAACGGTAGTTTCAAATCTCAAGTTCAAACAAAAAGCAAGATAGCAAGAACGGCGCAGGATACTGACACTGAGTCTTTATTATCAAGCGATGACAAAACTAGCCTATGTAACAAGCATGAAGAAGGTCCTCCGTTACCTATTGTGGTTTCTGAAGACCCCATTGGAGCATCTCAAGTTAAAAAAATGGCCCTGGACCACAACAACGATTCTGATATTGACACCGAAACTGCGGAGGATACAAACGGTAACAGTAATAACCATGATAGCGCTAATGATGCTGACAATGACTCTAATGGTGGCCTTGATGCTGAGGATGGCCTTGGTGCTGAGGATGACCTTGGTGCTGAGGATGACCTTGGTGCTGAGGATGGTAATACTAATGACAACGGCGAAACAGTCGAAGAACCGGTCAATAATCCAGGTGAGGATGACAGTAATGGGAACGATGATGGAAATGATTCTAATGGTGATAATGCAGAGAATGAGCCGGCAGCAAACGTACCACATCTTGCACGTTTAGAGAAAATGCTTGATACTTTAAACAATCGTTTCAATACAACTACAGCCAACGTCCAGAATATGGAGAATCTTCTAAATAATACCGAACGTAACATAGATCGTGCAAATCGTCTTCTGCTTAATTTACAAGACCAAGTTGACCAGGCAAATGTTAGAGTAAATGAAGCGAGTGACCAGGTAGCCTTGCTAACACCTCGTGCCGATTTAAGGGAAGTCATGACCGTAGTAACCGATTTCCAAGATCACACAACGAGACGGATGGATATTTTGGAAAGAAATTTAAAACGAGCAGAGGACCTACTTAAAATAATTCGCCCCGGAGATTATGCAGAAATGATCAATGCAGACAACATCCTTCCTGTACGCAATGGTCCTCCTGTGGCCAATGACATTGATAGACCTGCAGATAATACCAATCAACCACAGGCGGTTGTTGATTCCCAACAAGAGCAAATACCTCTTGCTAATGGTGCTCAACAAGGACAAGAACCTCTTGCTAATGACGCCCAACAAGGACAAGAGCCTCCAGTTAATGATGCCCAACAAGGACAAGAGCCTCCAGTTAATGACAACCGACAAGGACAAGAGTCTCCAGGTAATGAAAACCAACAGGATCAAGCCCCTCCATTACATAGACCACAAGGGAACGGTGGCGAAGGAGCGAACAACAATGCCCTTGATAATTCTTTTGAAATTCAGCAGTTGACTTTTACTCAAAATATAGAGTATAAATAAAAATCAAAGCATTGCGTATATAACGCTGTTATATTTCTTAAATTCACGGTTATATTGAAATAAACACATACCTAAATACTCGAATACACGGAAGAGTTAAATACTCATGTTAGATTGAAAGGTTAGCACAAGACTTAAAAGTACTATCTGATGTATTGTTGGACATGCAATAAACCGTACTACATTTGGCACTTTGAAAGGGCAAGCGTACTTATTTGTAAAGGAAAGAGATCGGATTCCATTTTTATTTTCAGCTGTTCTGTTTTTGATATAATATCACTGTCTTACTGTCTTCTTTCTTGATAAATTTCTTGTTTTGTATCATATAAAGATGACTATTTTAATTTATCAATGTGATTAAGAAGGACATTCTTTCCCCCAACTTCAGCAGTCAATTATCATCGAAAGTGTTTTTTAAGTTGAATTTTAAATGCCTCATCCCTTTCAGTATCTCATTGCTGCCACCGAGCGTGCCCTGTTAGTTTCTGCTCGCAAATGCCTACTACAACTTGTCTTGACTCCACATCTTAATCTCCGCTGGATAATGCTTTTATATAATTTATGACATTTTTATACGAAAATTTTACTTTATCATACCAATCACCATAATGAGTTTTCAAAGTCAAGATCAAAACTACTGGGTAAGCCTCGATTGTGTCTCTCTCAGTTGGAGCCTGCTTAAGTGTGCTCTTTTGAGGATGCCACCCATCTCGAGATACTATATCGCCCACTCGGTTAAACAAAATTGGGCTTTGGCGTCGCTGGAGTTTTGCGATCACTAATTTTCATAACTAGAAACCTAAATGTTTAAACGATACAGAAATACAAATAAAAATGCCTAGTACAGAAGCAGGTATCGTGATGCTGTAAAAAAAAGCTTCAAAAATTGATGCGTGGCATTTGATCACAAAGTCAGTGCAAATATTTGCTACATATCGTTTTATTTATTTATATCCAAATAGAAACTAGCTACAATAGAACAATCAATTTCGATTAGGGTTCATGCACCAAAAGTGATATGCAATATATCAGATACTGAATAAAAAAACCAAGTCGAAAAACGGTGTACTTTCTACTTTTTAAAGAAGGACGAGTAACATCACTGATCGGGATGATATCCTTATTTTCGTTATAGCGAGGGTGATATGTTAGTATAGGCACAGTAGTAATGCTAGAGACTTTTTCTGTTACGTTTCGGAGCTGCATAATAAACTAACGCTGACACTTGTACGGCATGCATATTCTTTTCAACAATGAATAGGGAACAATGTGCCCTATTGGTCGTATCCGTCAATACGACCACCGGCCCGTGACGTCATATAATGACCGGCGAGGGCGAAAGCTACACAGGTTACGAAAGATTTTTAATAAAAAAAAAAAAAACCATTTTTCTGTCATTAATCCTTTCAACCAAAAAAATGTCAGCCTTCATTCGTTCCACTACTCATTCTGTTAAACTCGCCAGAGTAAGATATTCCTGATTTTAAACAAGTCTATTTGTATATTTATACGCGTATAACCTTTTTTGTAGTCCTTCTCAGTCTCTGCTGCACGTTCCGATTGTAAGTTTTGTAAAAATTTTCTTTTGGGCCTGGAAAGCAATGGAATTAATGTAGTTTATAGTAAACAAGATCAGTTTAATCGGTCGTATTGGTGCCGATCCTTCTGTTCATGAGGTTGGAGATCGTCGCGTTGCAAACTATACACTTGCCACTTCCGAAACCCGTCCCGATAAAGAAGGTACCAACTAGCATGTTAGTTTTTTTGTGTGTGTGATAGAATCGCATAATTTAACAAATTTATTTGAATAGGTAATTTGATTAAGCGTACACAATGGCATCGTGTTGCCTACTGGCAACCCAGTGAATGGTTCAACAAGGTCAAGAAGGGGTAAAATGTGATATGGATAGGATTCTTGTAGATGTGTAACCAACAGCATTTTTTGTGTTTTTTAGTGACCAAGTGTATGTTGAGGGTTCCGTTCGTTACAATGATTATACCGATAAAGATGGTAACCCCAGAACCAAAACTGAGATTCATCAAAGTAAGTCTTTCTTATGAGAAAAAAGGATGCGGACAAGTTATTTATTGTTATTTTCTATGTAGCTACATTCAAGTTATTGAACCCTTCTCGTAACAGAGACGAAGACGACGAAGAATAAAAAAAATATATAAATAAAAAAGACGTGACCTATTTTGTCATTCCTATTTGTTGTGTATTTTGACATTTATATCAAGTAGTGTTACCTTACAATTACCAAAATAAGCCACACTAGCAAAAAGTAAAAAAGAAAAAATATAGGGTACGACTACATATTGTTACACGACGGATTTTATTTCGAAATAGCAAATTATTTGATGAGAAGAAAAAAGGGTATTTTTTTCTTTTCTTAGGCATAACGTGTGTGTGTGTGTGTGTGTGTGTGTGTGTGTGAAAATATTAACCAAGAAGAGGAGCGTTCTCAGCACTGGAGTCATGACCTACAAGCTTGAAGACATAAGGACGTGCAGGATAGATGAGAGTAATGACAGCAGCAGCTAAAGCAGACCAGTGAATCCAAGGATCGTGTTGGTTGGTGAAGATAGCTAAAAGACCGAGACCAATTACTAAAGCACCTGTAACATCACCCTTTTGCTTCTTGTATTCAACATAGCCAATAGCGGTAGATGATAAGAAGATGAAAGCAAAGATGGCCAAGATACGAATCCAGACAGAAGGACCGTTATCCTTAACATGAGTGAATGCTTGGAAAAGGTTGATAACAGCAGAGTAAACGATCCAACCGTGCCATAAAGAGAAAGGAGCATGAACAAAGAGTTTATCAGCCCAGCTTTGGGTAGGATAGTCCTTTGTGAGCTTGTCTATTGTTGTATAAGATTAGATATATGTAGAAAAATAAAAGTCATGTTATCACTTACAGAATACGCAGGTAACAGATGCAGCAGTGAGAAGAACAAAGATGAAACCAATGATAAAATGTCCACTTTTCTATAATAGGCCGAGATTATTAATCTCACGATAAAATAAGGTTATAAACTGTTAACTTACCAAAAGAGCTAACCAAGCAGAACTGAGAAGGACAGAGATAACAAAGTGCCATCCAACACCATGAATAGCAGCCTCATGAGCGGGTTCAAACCATTGATAAATGACGAAACCACCGAGAAGGAGATGGATAAGAGTCCAGATGTACTCAATCCAGTATGCTTAATATATCATTAGAAAGCATATTCTTATTTAAAACAAGTATTTAGCTTACATGGTGTGATATAGGTTTGACCTTCGAGGATAACATCATCCACAGGAGAGGGACCTACAAGACTATATACAGTAGCAGAAAGGAAGAAGAGATAGACCAAGACGTTGGCTACCTTTTGGAAAATATGACTGGCCATTTTTTATATAAAAGAAAAGGATAAAGTAAAAGAAAAAAAAAAAAAAAAAAAAAGGCCGAAACGCGTTTATTTATATATGTTTTTCATTTTGTCACACTGATGTAAATGTCTCGATTAGTCTCTTTTTTTTTTTTTTTTTTCTTCTTCTTCTTTCTTTCTTTGGCTTGTTTCATACATTTTGTGCCTGATTTTTTTTTTATTTTATTTTTATGCATACAAATAGAATCATTCTACATTCATCTTTACAGTATGTGTATGTCACTTGTATGAAACAGACTTTTTAGATTAAATAAGCAAGTTGCACCAGCTTTCCCTTATGACAAGTAGATGACGTGTTTGGGAAAACTTGTTCATTTTTTGCATAACACTTTTCGTGAAAAAAGTAAATAATAATATTCAATATCCGCAAAGGATGGTGATGGTTACCTAAACCCCTTTCAACCTCCCTTTCTTTTTTTATTTTTTTTTTATTTTTATTTTTGTCCGTTGTGTTTCTTTAATACATGTCAGCCTTACTGTTAGAAACCTTACGAAAAGCTGAACTAGAACAGGTAAGTTTTTTTTTTAAAAGACGATAGAAAAAACATGAACTTTTGTCTAATATTTCCTTATTCTAGTATTATCAAAGGTATTATACAGGTTGAATTCCGGTTTCATCTTGTTGATTAACTAACTTTTAATAGTTTCTCATCTAATGGAATAACACAATTAGAAACACTGGCACAGGTAAGCTTACATATGTCTGTAAGCACACCAAAACGCTTACAGTAAAATAAATATTCGCAGTTGTCTATGCAAGACTACAGTAGCTTAGGTATCACTTCTATCCCTGATCGAAAAAAGTTATTTCAGGTAATATTCCACACGGTGAGAAAATAGACTAGTACTTAAACAGACTATATCCAAATAGCTTGTTCAAACTCTGAGACAGGAAATTCCTACCCTTGAAAATGGGCTGGTTTCCACCAAGACGCCTATTCCCACTAGTTATCGACACAAGTCACCACCCGTCTCCAGCACAACACCTAGCATGCCTGATTTATCTAACCTTGCTTTAGGTAGAAGAGGCAGTAGTCAACAACCTCTTCCACTCCCCCAGATACCAACACGCTCTCGCTCGCGTACTTTACCCACTTCAGACAGTCATTATGGAAGACCTGATTTCTCCAAATCAAACAGCAATAACAATTTTCTTTCAGAGGATAATAATGACGAATCAGATGAATCCGATGACTCTGATAAGTGTGAAATTAGACGAGGTTCAGGTCCTTTATTGGATCCTTATGGAGTGCCTATCCAAAAGTTACGATATAAGCCTGCTCCTCCGCCCTTCTCAGTACCTGTTGTATCATCCCCTCTGCAGCAATCGCAACAGTTGATTGGTCAAAGTGATTTGAATCAGAAAATCCGTGTCTGTGTCAGAAAGAGGCCTTTAAATAAAAAGGAGCTAGAGAGAGCCGAGAAAGATATTGCTCCCACTTCAGGTGTCAGAAGTATCAATGTCAATGAACCAAAGTATGCTTAAATAGTGTTATTGTTTATGCTTTACTGACACACCTCATTTCATTAGAATGAAAGTAGATTTGACAAAATATATCGAGCAGCATAATTTCACATTTGATGACGTCTTTGACAGTGAAGATACCAACGAAAAAATTTATCAGAGAACAGCTCAACCTTTAGTGAAATATGTTTTTGATGGAGGAAAGGCTACTTGTTTTGCATAGTAAGAACGTCGTACTATTTATTTGAGCACACTTTTAAAAAAAGATTAATGTTCTATATTTAGTGGACAGACAGGTTCAGGAAAAACTTATACCATGTTAGATCCTAAACTAGGTCTGTATGTGTTAGCAGCACGGGATGTATTTTCGCTTATTCGGTCTTCTCAATATGAACATTTGTCTGCTTGGATTGGATTTTATGAGATTTATCAGGGACAATTATATGATTTATTGAATAACCGAAAGAAGCTGTTTGCGCGTGAAGATGGCAAACAAAATGTTGTGATTGTAGGCCTCAAGGAGTTTGTGATTAAAAATGTGGATGATTTGATGCAAGTCTTTGAATACGGAAGTCAGGCCCGTAGTACAGGTAGTACAGGTGCAAACTCGGATTCATCCCGATCGCATGCTGTCCTTCAAATCCTTTTAAGACCCACCAAAAACCGCAAAAAAATCATTGGCAAACTTAGTTTCATTGATTTAGCTGGTAGTGAGCGTGGCGCTGACCGCGGCGATACTGACATGAAGACAAGAATGGAAGGCGCTGAAATCAATAAGAGTTTATTAGCTCTCAAGGAGTGTATTCGTGCTCTTGACCAGGATAAGAGGCACACCCCTTTCAGGCAGAGTAAACTAACCCAAGTATTGAAAGATTCATTTGTGGGTAATTCTCGTACTTGCATGATTGCTACCATTTCTCCGAATCAATCAAACAGTGAGCATACCCTAAATACGTTACGTTACGCAGACAGGTACCTTTACAAATCCCAATTATTTCATTTCCCATCATCTGATTTTATATAATATATATTTTTAGAGTCAAAGAACTAAAAGGAGAACGGGATAGAAGAGCCCTTGCTCCCGACACTAGCACAATTGAGGAAAGTAATGTCATGCATCAGCGTCAAATATCCTCCTCAGAAGAATACACAAACGAAGACGAGTACCCTGATGAATACCCCGAATCAGACGACCCAGAGTTATACAATGACGGAGAAGATGAGGATCTACTCTTAAATGACGAGGATTTCCTTAGTGATGGCGATTTGAATATCTTGAACGAAGATTTTTCTCAAGAAAACCACCATCATGCTCGCTATGAGCAACAACAGCAACAGCTGTTAATGCAACAACAACAGCAGCAGCAACAAATGTTACAACAGCAAATGCAACAACAGCAACAACAACAACAGCAACAACAACAACAGCAACAGCTACAACAGCAGCAACAGTTACAGCAACAGTTACAGCAGCAACATCACCGTAGAAGTTTCGAGCCTTCCCCTCCATCTAGAATACCTCCCACAGAAAACAAATATACACGTATCCCACAAGAAATGCCATTGATATCGTCATCCCCCGAATATATCTATGAAAGTCCACAAGCCAAGCCTCAGCAGCACCAGCAGCAACAGCAGCAGGAAGACAATAATAGCGATTTTACGACTCAATTAGAAGACTGCCTATTTTTTGATCCTAACACCATTGAATCATTTATCAAATTTCATCGTGCTCAAATCAGAGAAGTGACAGAGTTTTCCAAGAAAGAGACCAAGTTGTTAGCTAATTTCTCGCTGGGATTATCTAGTCGACGTGATGATGATGAGCGTCAAGGAGTGTCATTGAGAGAAGAGTTGAAGACGTCTAGCGAGTTTATTGGTTACTTGGATAATTTGGATGAAGTGCTAGAGATGAAAACAGCTGCTATCGAAGCTTTAAGAGATAGAATTCGACATGTGCTGGGCGAAGAAGAGCTTTAAAACCTAAATATTCCCCCTCCTCATTCCCTCTTAAACCCCTCAAAGAAGAACTATCCCCCACCACTCACCCATTTTTATAAGCATTAAATTTCCTTCTTTTTTTTTTAATATTACAATAGAAATTTGGTATTTACGTCAAACGCAAAATTAAAAACGACAACCCGAAGTGAGTTGGTGCAACAAACAATTTTTGAAAAATCAAACTTGAGATTAAGCACCCTAAAAAGGAAAACCCGTATAAATGAGAGAGAGATAAAAAAAATCAGGATATATTTTATAACTTCTTTACCTTCCATGTACTAATGAACTCACATCACATATTAACTTTCGTTCATTTAAATCCCACATTTTAATCATGCCATTGTAACAGCCACTCACAAGTCGATTGGCTGTCTTGTCTAGTTGGATGGTCCGGACCAGGTGTGTGTGACCCACCAATGTGTAATCGCATTCTCCTGTTTTTGCGTCCCATATCTTGATCGTATTATCACTGGATCCACTATATATTTTACTCCCGTCATAATCTACACATGCAACACCACGTGAATGTCCAACGAGTTTTTTTATACATTCCCCAGTTTCTAAATTCCAGATACGTATAGTGCGATCTCCCGAGGCAGACACAATGTAATTATCCATCCATTGTACTGCATTTACAGCAGCTTCATGGCCTTGATATGTTCGTATGCACTCACCTGTATTCATATTCCATAATTTTATGGACCTATCCTTCGAGCAACTTACCACTCTGTCATTCCCTACCAATTTCAAGCAAAGCACACTGTCTGAATGTCCCGTCAAGGAACGTAGATGGTTACCCGAAGCTAAATCAGATACCATTAAAGTAGAGTCTGAACTTCCGCTTACAATGACCTTATCATTGTATTGTAGGCATAGGACACTCGCTGTATGTCCCTCAATGGTCTGTATGCATTTACCTTCCATATCCCAGACTTTGATTGTATTATCACGGCTTCCAGTCACATACTTGTTCTTGTCAAACTGAACGCAATAGATTCCCTCTGTTTTATGAAGCTCAGATAATGAAGTGGAAAGAGGTGGAAATTCAGATATCTCTTGAATGCCATTTGCCCAGCGTCGTTCAATTTTAAGTCTATTTTGATAGAGTCTTTTCCAGTTGATGCAATTACTACTTGACTTCCAGTTGTAATGATGACTCAACTCTTTTGCTTGTTTATGAGGAGTGGGTTTATAAAGTCGGATAGACTTAAGTCGAAATGTTCTGTTCAGGGAAACACTAGCTACTTTTGTTTTTGGTGGTGATGAGGTAGTAGTCATCGTATTTGAAAGGTAGGCATCCATCTCGTCCTGATCATAACCCCAGCCTCTGTTTATAAAAAGGCTTCTCCACACAGATTGTTCTTCACACAGCAGTTTCCAGTTTTTACATACTCTTGTCGCTTGTAACAGGGAGGAAAGATCTAAATAACCCAATATCTGAAGCCCAATCTCATAAGGCAAATGCTGTGACAGAAAGGAAAGCGTTAACAAATGGATATACCACTGAAAAAACAAAAAGGATTATACTTGCTGATATAATATCCTGTTCAAGGTAAGGTGAAATGCGGTCAATAATCTTGATAACTTGTTGGGTTGGTAATGTCTTCATTAAGCGAAATATATGGTCTAAAGCGAGAGAGAGAGAAATAAAGTAAGTCCCATGTGCCAAGAATGCTTTTGTCATTCTGGCCTCATACCAGCTTTTTGCTCGTCCGTCCATTCTGACATGTATCCGGGAGTTTCAAACGGGATCTCTTGATTTGTTACTATAGTTTTTTATATCGTTATTTTGCAGAGAAAAAGTTAATTGAGTAAGTCCAACTCCTGGTCTTTACAGAAGAACAAAAAAATAGCATTACAATTGTCCATTGAAAATTTGTTTGCAGTTTTATTATTAGCAAAATTATATTCAGCAAAAAGAAAGAAGCTAAAAAGAAAAGTGGGGCGTCATTACACGTGATAAATGCCACACTTTTACGTCTTGCAGCATTTCTAAAAAAAAATGTACACAGCTACATTATGTAAAAAAATAAATAAGCTTCTCTGATATATTGTGGGTGGGTTTTTAATACAAAATCATTTGGAAGAGGCTCTTCTAGTTTTAGTACTCGATTTAAAATAACCGTTCTATTGATAATAATCATAAAACATGTACACATACATATATATATATTTCTGCGATATTACAGCTGAGGCTAATCTTTGCAATTTACATAATTTCTATTATGATCTCAAAATATGTCATTCTATAAAATGCGTAGAAAATTTAAATAGACGTAGTCTCGCATAATGGTAAGCTACCATGCATGTAACTAAAGCCTTTGCGTGCCATCTTTCTTTTAGGTTTGGGTTCTTTTTTTTTTTTAAAGAGAAAAAAAAAAGATATTCTATTGTACATCATAAATAACTGTTAAGAAATACATATCAGCGGCAATGTAATTCATTTAACGCGTCAACTTAATTTACAAGAAAAAAAAAAAAGCTTGAATCAACTATTAATATGATATTAATCTATGTATATCCTCATACAAACCCGTCCTTGTTAGCAGGTTTTCCACTAACAATCCATTGTATGTGTGCTTCTTCTTCTTTTTTCTTTTTTTTTTTATAAAAATTGCATTAAAGTACTATTGCTCTCTGTCGACTTTGAAGAATAGGTAATCATACATAACATTGCACCTACAGTTTTTATATGCACATGTCAAAATCGTTTACGACATTTAAGCATCATATGCCACGCAGGAGTTGTTCCAGTTACCAATAAGAGGGCAATGCCATCATAGCCCATCATGTGAATTTAAAGAATTGTGTCACACCAACTAAAAAAAAGCAGACTAAAGACATCACTTTTAACATGCAAGTGAAAGTGAAAACATTGTAATAAAAGTCCGTAAAGTAGAATTTGTCATCACTAAAAAAGAAAATTACTCAGTGGAAGCTTTGTGACTAACTAGGGGGAAAAACTTCCTGAAAACATGACCAAATGTAAGGCTCTATGCTGATTTGGTATCACTTATTGTCCCATCATTTAGTGAATGGAATATTTACGAGTTAAATCGACTTTGCATTATCAACGTCAACAACCCTGTTTATAAGAAAAAATGAGATTTTCACACAATCCTGAGGTGTATGAACAAGAATCAATCAAGTATACAAGCGAGTGTACACAAATATATTCCCAAGATTTACGTTAAGGGGTAGCGTATTCATAAATTATGAACAACTACAGAAAAACCCGCTTTAGCGTGACTTTTTTTTTTATTTTTTTTTATTCGCATTCCCAATTCCATAAACAAAAAGACAACTTTTTAATATCTTCAATCAACTGTTTGGCAAAGCAAGAAATAATGTCTGCGAATTCGTTATTTGGATCGATTCCAGCTAATCCACTTCAGACTAGTACCACAACTCAACCCGTCGATGTCATTCCTACCAGACAACTCGACTTGAAAAGCATTCCTCCCGTTTTCTTTGTGGGTCCACAAAAAAAGGAGAAAACCGTACTTTTTGAGCCTCAATTTAGTAGCGACACTGGATCCGTAGTTGGTTACGGTGATAGAAGACTCTCTGGTATTCTTGCGCAGGTAAAACTAAATTTCTATAACCTAAAAGCAAAACAAAAAAGTAACACGTATTCCTTACGTGCACTGTTAGACTACAGAAGAGGAAGAAGAAAAGGAAGAGCCAATTCAATTGCCCGCCAAGTATGTACATAAGAAATTAATAGGATGCTTTAAAAACCACTAACTCATAAATACTAGAAGAGTAAATGTTGATCAAGTGGACCCTAACCGTGGTATTTTCGGTGATAAACGTCGAGGTAAAATTGATTTTTTAATACTTGTCATGTGTAACATTGAACTCAATCAAAATGCTTAAGCAAAACCGATCCAAAAGGAAACACCCGTGAATGAAGTGAAAATAGACAGGTAAAAAAAAAAAAAAGAAGAAAACGTTTTTGAAATTTGCATCGTGTGTATATGACTATTATTTATTTAGCGCTGTTCCAGATGTGAGTGTATTGCAACCCTCCAAGACAATAAGAGTTTTCGGATATCCCGTCAATTTAATACATAATGTGATTCAACATTTCGGGACTTATGGAAAGATTGAAAAGTACTATGAATCCTCTGGAAATTGGATGAACATCACATATGACAATAGTACAAATGCATTGGCAGCATTAAAGGCTAACGGTATCATTATTTCCAACAGTCATATGATTGGTGTTTCATTAGAGAAGGAAGAACCCATCGTGATCAAAGATATTGTGCCTATAGAAGAAACTGAAGGCGTATTTAAGACTATTCATGGTTTAGGAACTGGAAAAATCGGTCATAGTGCAGTGGACAGTAAAAATACAGTAGAAAGTACTAGTGGAGGTATCATGTCCAAGTTAAAAGACGCATTACTTGGCTGGTAACCATTAAGACCATTAAGAGTTTTAAAAAATTGCATGAATAAAAAAAAAAAATTTAAAAAAAAAAATTATACAATGTAACCTCAGGTGTAAGCCAATCATTGTTGCTGAAAGCAATGAGCAAACTTGACGATCTGCCCACAAACTGTTATTACATTTTAGTAAAGCATTTTCATTGGTCGGGATTCTTGAGTCACTTAAATCAAGGGCTAATAATGCTTTAAAAAGTTGATTGATCTGAAATCTAAAAAATGACATAAAAAGAAATAGGAACAAATATTCGAATATTTTTTTTTTCTTTTTCATATTCATTATTTTTCATTACCCTTATATCTTAACATAAAAGATGGCTTCTGCAGTTGAACAATTCAAAAGTAATACCTTTTAAATCAACTATTTCCAATTCCTTCTAATTAAACCTCTATCTTTTTTTTTATATAGTTCATTTTCTTTCTGGAGCTACCGGACTCTCACTTTCATATGCTTGTATGCATCCGATCGACACAATTAAAACACGTATCCAAGCAGATCCTAGCGGTAACTGGCGACAAGTGGTATTTTCCAAATCAACACTTCACAGCCTCGGCAAAGGATTCTTTGTATCCGCTCTTGGTGCTGCTGGACAAGGCGGTGCTCGATTTAGTACTTACGAATTCTGCAAGTCAAAAATGTTGCCCAAAGAAAAGAATGCCTTGACAATTCCAGTCACAGCTCTGTCTGCAGTACTCGGGGATTTAGCATCTAGTGTAATTAAGGTGCCTAGAGAAGTGATTACAGCAAAGTAAGAATTGACCAAAATCATCTTTAGCATTGGAGAATTATAACTAATACAACATTATGATAGACTTCAAATCGATCACTACAAAGCCAATGCACAAGGTATTCAACCCAACGCTGCCTATGTAATTCGACAAACTTTAATCGAGGAAGGACCCAAAGGTTTATTTAGAGGATTTTGGGCTATTGCAGCAAGAGATTCACCCTTCATGGTGATCCTCCTTGTGTCTTACGAAAATTTCAAAGCATTCCATCATCGCTCTGTGCGAGAAGCCCTTGAAAAGACGAGAGAATACCGTATGAAGCAGCACGGTGTGGTGGCAGGAGCAGCATTTGAAGAACTTGAGGCGGATATTCCAACCATGCGTAGTATTTTGTATGGTGGTATTAGTGGTTCCCTTGCAGGTTATTTTACAACCCCTATGGATGTACTTCGTACACGAGTGATTGCACAAAAGGCTACATCTAATGCCATGAGTGTGATGGATATGTCAAAATATATGGTCGCTAAAGCATGGTCTGAACCTAACGCTAGTTCCTTCAAGAAATCCATCAATACCTGCAACGCCTTCTTCGTAGGAGCAGTGCCCCGAAGTGTCTGGTGGTTTGGTATCTGCGGCATCTTTTTCCCCACTTATGAAACCTTGAAATCTCTGATGAATAACTAGACATGTTTTTTTTTATACCGCTGTTTTTATTTATTTATTTGCATACCCTACATAAATAGATCTCCCCGTACATAACACCACAATTTACACATAAACAACATCCTCATTTGTACCAAGCACCTCAAAAATAAAATAAAAATAGTGACATACAATGCTATTTTGCATTGAAAGCTTTTTTTAATGCCAAATAATATAATGTCCCTCAAATAAGCACTCACACAACGAAATCAAATACTTTTGAGTTTATTGCAGCGATCATTTACAGCTGGTATCGAGTACATTAACGATGTTGAAACAGTTCTAATAAAGAAATTTCTGAAGTTACTTGACTTATCTAAAGTTTAGTGTAATGTATCAACCTTGATGGATTCAGGGATTATTTCAATTATTCGACGTGTCTCTTCTTGATCTCGTTGTGTCATTTAAGCCCGTTTCATGTCATTAAGATTACGACGTTGAAATACTTCTTGGCTCTTATAAAAACAATTTTTTGTTTGTTTGTTTAAATAGTCGCTATTACATCAATTACTGGCTACACATGTCATCGGAATAACAACCATACTTCCTCAATTTGATATCACATCATCTCAGGAATATTCGGGTCAAAACAAGTGTATAAAAATTAGTTGTCAACTCTCACGTCGGATTTATATCAAATTTTCAATATCGACGACTTTTTAGGATTAACCAAGAGGTGGAATAACTAGTGTTATAAAAATAATAAAAGAAACAGGAAGTCCTTTGCCAAAAACATTACCTGGAGTATCCAAAAAAAGTTGACGAGAGAGCCCAAAGGCATTTGGAACGCGTTATCAGAAAGGACCCATTTGTCACCTGTAATGATCTAAGATCGGAATTGTTAAAGATTGGCATTAACGTGTGTAGAAGAACGGTTATCTCTTCATTGAAAGATATGGGCTTTGGATCCTTTCGTGCAGCTCATAAGCCACGTCTTACGGAGCAACACAAGAAAAACGGCTTGATTGGGCCAAATTTCACGTCAATTGGACCATCGAGCAGTGGAAAAGCGTCGTTTGGTCCGATGAGTCACGTTTTTCTATTACTGGCAATGATAGAGGTAAGCGAGTAATTCGTAAAACCGGAGAAAGATATTTGGAGAATCATATTGTACTAACAGTAAAGTGGGGCGGTGGTGGGGTAATGATTTGGGGTTGTTTTAGGGCCGGTGGTTTTGGACCTCTAACAATCATTGATGATACTGTTAATCAAGACAAGTGCATCGATATTTCAGCAGGTGATTTCCACCCTTGGTTCAATAACTTGAATAACAATGATAATAGAAACTTTATTCTACAAGAAGACGGGGCCAGCTGTCATACTGGGGCTTATGCTAGGTGGTGGAAAGAGAGCCACCAAATAAGAGATTTTGAGTACTGGCCTGCTCAAAGCCCTGATTTGAACCCCATCGAACATCTTTGGTGGGCTCTTGAGCTTGAAATACGTGAAAGAAGACAATCGGTAAATAACATCAAAAGTTTAATGGCAGTTGTTAAGGAGGAATGGGAGAAATTATCAATTGATCTTGCAGATAAATTAGTCTCGAGTATGGCAAACCGATGTCAGGCTGCTATTGATGCTCGTGGTGCTCCAACCAAATATTAATTTTTTTTTTACAAACTATATATTAAAATATAAGTATATTGGGTCTATTTAAAAAATGTTGTGATTTTTTTTGGGTGATTAATGGATGATGTTTTTTGCGAAATTCATTTGTATGTCAATAACAACTAGACTCCATGAAAGCAACGATTAATTCTTTGGTAACAACAGTTGATCATATGGCTACAGTGGTTAATTCTCTTACTACAGCTGTGAACAATAACCTCCCCAGGGACCAAACGGTGAAAGGTAAAAGGGTAGCGTATGTTTCGGACCTTGGTGTAAGTCCCCAGAAGAATGCTGGTAAAACTTTTTGTGATAAAGCTGATTTGAACATTAACTAATAACTAATTCTATTTCACCAACATTTACAAATAATAGAATTGGATTTTCAAGAGCGTAAATTCAAAGATTGTATTTATAAGGCTATTCAGTATTATAAGACGAATGATTCTGCTGCACAGGGTGTGTCCAGCAATTGGAACGCTTTAGAAATTAGAATAATCAACCCGCCACCAAAGTATAACGTGGAATATGTCAAAACAAAAGTAACCGATTACTTTTTGAGTCTTGACCTAAATGAATTGCACGGGATTGAAGATCCAGATGTACCCAGAGAAAAATGGTTCAAAATGTGGGGTAACTTGGCATACGATAACACTTTCCACATCATCAAGAAGTTCCTTATTTACCTTGGGGAGAGATTTGGTGCCAATGGGGTGACCTGGAAGGCATTAAAGGTCAACGAACAAAATGATATTAAGTATATGTTGGAACGTATCGTTTTCTATTGGAACCAGCATCTACTTCTGGTTTGAAACAAACCTTAACTCTGCCAAGAGCAACATTAAAAGTTGGAAACAAGCGGTAGCAGTTTTGGATGGCGAAGCTGGTATACCTACCCAGAGTGGTAGGCATTTTGAACTCACTGTACCAGTTCTCGTTGCACCCTTGTACCTGGCTGTAGATAATTGGATGGTCCGTGAGATGGTTTGTTCGCTAATGGGAAATGCTAGAAAACATGTAAGCAATTTCCAGCCTTTAATTGTGGATATTTTGTAGCTAATCGTAATCTATTATCAGTAAGCAACATCCGTAGCAAATACCATGTCTATGACGGATCATATGACTTTGCTTCGTATAAATTCTAGTTTTTCTGCTACCAGTGAGCAACCGGTTGTTCCTACTGCCCGTGAACAATCTGCTGTTTCTGTTTCCTTGGAACAAACAATAATACTTTTGCTGTTCGTCAACAACCCGTTGTCGAAAATAGCTTTTTCCAACCGGTGATCCTGGACGACTTGCGTAGATCACAAAACGAATTTATATCAGCTCAGGTAGAAGAATTTTCTATACCTGCTGCGGTCTCGCCTCTTCTTTCTCGTTCGCCTTCCCCTTCCCCTTCTCCGTCCCCTCCCCCCTTATCGTCTCCTTCTTCTTCTTTGCCATCGACTTCCCAAGCAAATTCAAACCGTTTGAAGAAAGCTGCAAAGAGAGGGTTGACCCAAACTTAATTTTAGAAAAAAGCTGTCGTCGAAGAAAGCAGTAAGTAGTAATATATATGCTATGTTTTTTAGAGTTTGAGAAGCTTTTTATTCGTTTTTAAATAAATGCATAACTACAAGAGCTTAAATTTTCTTGAAAAGTGTCGAATACTTTCTGCGCAGAGTTGTACAACATGGTGGGTGCTCTCACACGCCTGGAAATCATGTTGCTGATACCTATCCATAAAGCGGGATTGTACCGGGCATGTGTGTTTTAAGCGTGCCATGCGTGATTTAATTTGTGGTTTGTAATTTAAGCAGGTGAAAATGACCTTTATGGGTTGGATGACTACAAAGCCGTCTTGCACAGACCAGGTGAGGGCCTGGAATCTATTTGGATAGACAGAGCTCGAGAACGCGGGTGTGCTAAATCAAATACATATTATAAAAATGATAAATTCATATCTCGACCGTACTGATAAATGATATCTAAATAATTATCTGGCATAAAAAGGAACCTGCTAAAGACGGCCACTAATTTATAGTCTCACGGTATCGTAACACCGTTACTTTTGCCACAGTGGGGTTTAAATTTGCCAAGAAGTATTGCGTCGATTCCAGAAGGCGTGGTCAGAACGTAATGCTTTTCTTTTATATCGTTATATTTACCTTAATGCCCTTCAATTGAGTCCATGTAGGCGATAAGAGTAGAGAGTGCGGGTGAAAGGATAAAGCATAGTTAAAACCAAATAAAATGTAGATGACAAAAGAAATAAAGTTTAGCACCTTTTATAAAAAGCTTTACACCACCGACCCCATTAAATTTCCAAACCTCCAGTATCTACACACGAGTCTATGCCCTCCCCCCCCCCTGATAGTTATGCCCAGATTGAGAATCGTATCACTTTAGTTGATATACTTACAAGCGCACAGCAATCTCCAGGACACAGTAGCCAGGTACCGATAGACTACCCTATAAAATTTTCTCTGTTTCGTTTGGTCCCCTCACAGTTGCCACCCTGGTAGTTCAGGTAAACAATGACACATTAATCAAACCATCATGTTGAGATTTGGTATACCAGCTAACATTGTATATTACATTATCTTTGTTCAAAGTCCTGAAAAGTCTCAAAAGTCCCCACCTAATTGGAACTCAAAGCGGTAATAAATTGACTTATTTGAAAAAATGGCCGTAAATAACTGCACTTATTTACGGATCAAGTCCCCAGAATGTGACCTGATAACTTGATTTAATTATTTGCATATTATGCTATCCTAAAGTGATATGTTGTTACTTTCTTTGAAATAAACAGTCGGTGGGAATAGTAATGTTGACATGCCTTATGCATTTGACAATGACGAGAACAGAAAAATAAAGAAATATGTATTTTATTATAAGTCCTCATTATTACCCTTTTTTTCTCTATTTCTATTCGGACTTAAGTGACTAAGCACATGACCACGACACATATCCTACAACAACGAGGTTGTCCTTCAAATCCTCTATTATTAAAGATTTTGCCATATCAACCGTTCTTGCTCACATTTTAAAGCTAGCATTGTATTGTAAACAACGCTGGTGTTCGATTGAACAACTTGATCCGACTGCTAAATTTTTTTTATAAAAGCTGACGTTTACATTGTAAGTTAGCTCGGTAAAAATAACTTTTTTTTTTGTAACAATGTGTGAACAGCTGTCTCCTCAAGTACGATAACAGCATTATTGTTTTTGTATTCATAACCATGAATCGTCGCCATTCAATATTATATAAATGGGATGATTCTTAGATAACTCAGAATAAAAAACTGAACAGAGACTTTTTATTTACTATAGGGAGGGGGGGTATACAATAAACGGAATTCACAAACGAAAAAGGCATCCAACCCGACGAGGCAAGCTACTCATCCACTCCTCCGTGTGATCGCTTCATGGACGCTCTTCTGGGTCCGAAAAAGACCTTGGGCATGACAGGGCTCAATGGTCGAACTGAAGGACCGGCAATATTGTCCATGTTGTTCTTTGCCAATTGTACCTTTAATCGTTTTCACATGGGCCAGATAAGGTCTCAAATATAGAGGATAAAGAAGCAATTGTGATAAGAAAGAAGGTGGTGTATTCATCTTTCATGCCAACAATTACACTCTATCTTCATATACTCAAACTTATATCAAACTTAGTAAAAAGAACAAAACTTGCATCATCAAACAGTCTTACCTGACCACCGCCAGCACCATAAAGTGTTTCCACTTGAACAAAGCGACTATCGTTTCCACAAAAAGCTCCATTTGGCAGATGTCAGATGGTAAAAATACTGACGTGAAAAGCGAAGCGAGGTAAACATCATCCATTTTCTGCAGTCGGTAGATATATCGCACATCCCCTACAGAAACATGTCAGCCATACAATAACTTATTTCGATAACAAACATTGCTTACCTGTCATATCCAATGCCAGAAGTTGCTCATCATTACCGAGATCAATCTGAAGCCTATTCAAAATGGCACAATTGGACCCGATATTCTTAGACTGCTGTGTCAGCTTTAGGTCACTAGTTTGCATTGATTTCCATTCGTTTGTTGATAGTTCAACCGATGTTGACTCGACCATGAGGATCATGTCAATCTTACGACCAAACATACCATCGGTCTCTTGGTATTCAGATGCTTCCATGGCCTCTTTTGTTGCTTGAGAGATAACTTCTCCACTGTAATAACGGGAAGAGTATACAACATATTAGTATGACAAGTTTAAGTGTGAACTGATTTGGTCATTAAATACATTTTGCATCATTTGACGCGCAGAACTTGACGCTTGTCCCAGAAGCTCAATTGCGTCTTCTGTCAATGCTTGCTTGGTATTTTTCTATAATTTTTCAAAAAAAAAATTGATCAGTTTTAGCTGCACACTATACAAGATGATAAATACACTTACACGTCTGGTGGCCATACTGCTGATCATTAGTAACATTGGCAATAATTACCACCTTACAGCAAGACCGCCCCCAAGCATTGATTCACCTCCACGAATCACAATCCCCGAGCATTGATTCACCACCAAGAATCACCACCTCCAAGCATTGATTCACCACCATGAATCACCACCTACGATCATTGATTCACCACCGAGGATCACCACCTCCGAGCATTGATTCATCACCAGGAATCACCACCTCCGAGCATTGATTCATCACCAGGAATCACCACCTCTGATCATTGAGCCACGAGCAAGAATCACCACCGTACTTGAATCACGAATCATGTTTTTTTTTACATGGACAAGATAAGGTCTCAGATACAGCGGATAATTTCAACCCATTGAAGGGGATTGTACCGGGCGTGTGATCTAATATACATAATGATAAATAATAATAATACAATAAATCTCTAACAGATATATTACCGCTTTTCAGGATGGATTTCATTAGTAATTTGTTTAAACCGCCGTGACCAGATACTATATAATGCAGAAGGATCGATACTTGAAAATGCCACAGACCAGGTGGCAATCTGGGATTTATATGCATTGATAAAGTTTGTGAAAGTCCCAAAAAGTTCCCAGTGATAACTGCTTTGGAAAAAGTGTAAAGTGTCGTGTCCCAAAAGGTTCCCAGTAATAACTGCTTTGGAAAACGGTAGAATTTGAAAAAAAGTGTAAAGTGTCGTGTACGCTCCCAGTGATAGCTGCTTTGAAAAAAGTAAAAAGTGCCGTGCCGTGCCCAGGTCCAGATACATCGTACAATATTCGTTTTGCAAATGTTTGTAATGTTTGTAATATAGTAGATGACAGTAAATCATCTGAAAAGAGTGGGTTTTGAATTTTCCACTATGTATTTCTTCAGTTCTAAAAGGCGTGGTCAGAGCATAGTGTTTTTCTTTTATATGGTCATATTTACCTTGCTGCCCTTCAAATGTGTTCATGTGGGCCATTATTTTAAAAAGTGTGAGTGAAAGGATAAAGTATAATCAATAAAAAATATAATAAAGGGGACAATAGAAGATAATGGCAAAAGAAATAAAAAGTTTAGAAGAAAGAGAAAAAAAAAAAGGGAGGAAAAAAAAATTTACTTAAATATATACAAATAAATAAATTTTGCGTCATAGCTTCTTTCAATCATGAATATTGTTTGCTTATCAAATTTATTACGGTTACTCAGAAACTGTCAAGGTAAACAATTTATTATTTATATCAAAGTTAAAGTTTAAAATTATATAAGAGTCAGCAGATTAGCTCCCTTTGGCGTGTTCTTTTTCTGGCTGAATTTATTAAACAGGCTTAATACTATAGTTGATGAAACGAAGACAGAAAATGTGATACATGCTCTCTGAGCCACGCTTTATTTTTCCTTTTTTCAATAAACAAATATGTCCCTTTCTTCCCTATATCTTTCTAGCTAAGCTAAACCTATTCAATTTTTTTTTTTTTTTTTTTCTGGGTGGGATACTAAATTATTGGTCTTTTCCAAACAAACGTCTATACCAAGGGCGGGCATGTATCACATTTTCTGTCTTCGTTTCATCAACTATAGTATTGTTTGTCGTTCCTAATACAATTCCAGTTGATTCCACTCCGACATCCAATGTGATACTGTTCTCCGTTGAAAAAATTGAATTGGTAATCTTGGTACTTGATGATTCTTGAGCCGTAGGCTTATAGTAATATTTCTCGAATGTATTGCTATTTAAGCTCCAGTTTGCATGTGTCTTAACATCCTGAATACTGTTACCCACTTGAACTGCTTTCGTACTTGATGCGGCCCGAATAGAATGAGGCTTGTATACCTTGGTGTCGATCCCCGCTTCTTGCATAGCTACCTTAACCCAGTTTGCCAGTGTTGAAGGACAAATCGATGATACCTTGGATTTTTCCTTGTCAATGTAAGCCAGATACAGAGTGTGCGCCTTTGACAGGCCTGACCTCAAATGAGCTGTTTTTTCCAAGAACCAAAAAAGTGTTGCCACTGGACACACATCCTCCATCTCCAATCTTCCAAGTTGTATGGATTTGACTTGACTTTCTTTTGGAGTTCTTACATGTATAATCGCACTCTCCAGAGTTGATAGCGTCTTTATCGAGCCGTCTCCTCTGAACCTCAGGGTAACATCCCTATATTGAAGACGTCCAATATCAGATCGAGGTCGCCACATTGTCGCCAGACAAAGCAAAAGCACTGATTTTTGTTGTAAATTTTGTAGCCCCAAACTAGTAGTATTGAAATACGTCAGCTTTATGTAATCCGTTAAAACTGTCATGTCCCATGTTTCCAGATCTTGTTGCGATGGTATTCTTATTTCTGACCTTCGTTTTGCTGCAAAAAAATCTTGTATAATAGGCTGTTTTGCAATAGGATCTTTTTCGGGATGAAGCTCCTTGAACACCGAAGCAATTGACGATCTTAACCCATTTAAGTATGTGTAGGAAAGTTGGTTGTTCTGTACCAAAAATTCCAATACGCTATTGACATTGTAATCTTCAGGATCTTTGTCTTCAGTCTTGCACCAATTCTTCCACCGTTTCCAACCATTGTCATATGCCTTGTGAGTTGCTGGTCTAATCGCCTTCTCCAAAAACCTTGCTGTTCTCTTCTTCATTCCTATTTTCTGTCTCACTTTGTTGATAGTAGCCAAGCGGCTAATTTCCATTTCTTGTTCTTCTGCATGATTATAGGAGGAGCTAGGTGTCTCAGGTTCAGGATCATAGGAAACCAAAATTGGGTTGGCCAATACGGAGTTACTAGTACTGCTCTTGTTATCTTCTCTTTCTTCATTTTCTGGATCACCTTTGGAATCAACTTCCATGGCGGATTCAAATACATTCCCTTCTTCATCCACCTTTGATGAAAGGCATCGGTTGCTTCTGCAGTTGGATCCGGAATTAAGCTCCAATATCTCTTTACTTGGTGATTGTGGTGTGAAGCAAAGGCATCGATCTTTAGTGGTCCCCATTGCTGCTGAATTTGTTGAAACATTTTCCTTGGAATTGTCGACTCGTATAACGGCATCTTCAGCCGACTCAACTTGTCCGCTGCTACATTTAGAACCCCCGGGATATGTTGATATTGAACTTCCAACTTGTACTTGTTGCAAAGTTCCTGAATCTTCAGTGCTAGATCCTGGAGAAAAACAGAAGTAGTCCCCCCTGCTTTTGTTGTATACTTCAATGCAGTCATGCTGTCCGAAAATATCCTTATTGTAGAGTTTTGGCATCTTACGGCATGGAGCTTTAAGGCAAAATATATTGTCTTCAACTCTCTGACATTGATTGATTTTTCTTTTTCCTCCTGAGTCCAAAATCCAGCTGTTGTTACCATAGGTGAACTCACTCCAAACCCTGTGTCTGAGGCATCGACATAGATTGTCACCTTTGCATCCTTCATCTGAATCTTGTGGATTGGTAGGCCATTCTTTAACACCATGAACTCCTGCCACCATTTCAGTTCTTCTTGGCTTAATTTTGACAAGTTGCATATGCTGTCCCATCTCTGGCGATTCCCCTTCAGACTCTTCGACAGGTCTCGCTGGAGATACCGTATGTGAAGCAAAGCCTCTCCAATTGCCGGTATTACTGAAGTCATCTTGCCAAGCAAGCTTGCTATCCACCTGCACGACCGAGGAACTTTCGAATTCTGAGCTTGTCTCACCCGTTGTATCAACTTCTTTATCTTCTGCTGCGGTACTGAAAGGGTCATCCTTTTTGTGTCGAATTGGAACCCCAGAAACTCCTGTGATTGCGATGGGGTCAGTATACTCTTCTCTCGATTTATCATAAATCCTAACGATTCCAAATGTTTGATTACTACCTTGCATAGATTCTCTGCTTCCATCTTTGATTTTGATAACAGGCAAATGTCGTCCAGATAATAAACCAGCCGAAAGCCTTGTTTCCTCAATGGTTCGATTGCATATCTCATCAACTTTGAGAATACTCTCGGTGCGACACTGAGTCCAAACGCTAGGGATCTGTATTGGTACACTACATTCTTGTTTTCGAATGTCAAGTATGGCCTGGATTGGGGGTGGATTGGGACCACTACATAAGCATCCTTGAGATCCAGTTTGCAAATGTAATCGTTCTTCTCTATTATATCCCGCAAGGCAGGAACACCCTCCATCTTGAAGTGGTTGCATTGTATGAACTGATTCAACTTCTGACAGTCCAGGATTGGTCTTCTCTTGTTCGGTTCTTGAATCGTAAACAGATTGGACAGAAATTGTTTGTTTTGGGTTGGTGACACCTCTATTATTCCTGCGGCTTGAAATTTCTTGACTGCTACATCCACTGCTTGCTGATCCTCCAACGACATCCTCATTCGATGAGATTTCCATGGAATTGGTTTCTTTGCAAATTGGAGCTGATAACCTTGGGATACAACTGATAATGGCCATGGATGAGGAGTGATTTCCTTCCACCTGTCTTGAAACTTGCTGAGTCGACCTCCTGGGTAAATTCCGTCTTCCGGAATAACGTAATGGTTGTTTGTGCTTTCTTGTTGATTTTGGCGTTCTTTTTGTTGATTTCGGCGTTCTTGCTCTTGATTTTGTTGCCTGAATTGTTGATGTTGATGTTGCTGATTCGGTTTTTGATGTTCCTGATTGAGTTGATGTTGTTGATGTTGTTGATGTTGTTGTATCTTCGCGAGTTGTTGATGCTGTCGATTGAGTTGTTGTAGTTGTTGTTGTAAATTTTGTTGAGCTTGAGCTTGTTGTTGAATTATTGGTTGGCTTCGTTGCTGGTTGCTGGAGGTGAGGTGTTGTCTTGTTGATGAGAGAAGGGGGCACCTCTTCCCCGTCCTCCTGGTTGAAAATGTTGACCTCTTCCACGGGATCCACTATGTCCATAAGTTCCTCCAAATCCTCTGAATCCTCCACGTCCAAAACTTCGTCCTCTAAAACTACCGCGTCCTCTCGTTCCATTGTACGCTGCTCCCCTGACGACCTGCTGTTCAAATCTTGCTTTGTTAAGCTCCTGTATGAATTCGGATCCAAAGGCGTTTCTTGATTTTCCCTCATCTTCTCCTGACGCCAAATGTTTAAGGGTGTTTGGTAGTTGTATATATTTGGTAGCCAAAGCCTTGGTTTCTCGGTCTTGCAAAGAAGCTGATCCCCAGCCATAGACTGATAGTTTTTGGACTTGCTCAATAGTATTTTTGAACATATCTCTGTCTTCTTCTGAGGCAAATTGAACTCTGTTCTGCAGGTATGATAATTGTTCAAAGATTTCTGTAGCTGCTCTTGCTTGGATTCTTGTATTTTCTGAGCCCTTATATAGGGTACTAACTGTTTGGAATACGTCCATTGTAGCCTTCTTAAGTTCTGGGATGAGTGGTTTATCGATTGATTCTCCAATTGTCCAGTATTCATCTTGATATTTTTGTATATGTCTTCTGTATCTTTTAAAGTTGTCTCGTAATTGTTGCGTATTATAGCTTTCCAATTCGGATGATATGACCAAAGGAAGGGGTGCTCCTTGTGATGCTTCCTCTGCGTTTCTCTGCTCTTCACGTCTGAATTCTTTAAATAATCGTTCAACGTCTTCTCGCGTGTATAATTGTTGTTGTTGTTGTTGCGATGATTCACCATGTTGTTGATGATTGATATTCTCCATAGTTACTCCACGATGCGCGGCTTAGAAAGATATAGGGAAGAAAGGGACATATTTGTTTATTGAAAAAAGGAAAAATAAAGCGTGGCTCAGAGAGCATGTATCACATTGGATGTCGGAGTGGAATCAACTGGAATTGTATTAGGAACGACAAACAATCAGTAAAAACAAAAACAGAGGAAAAACGATAAAGACTTACTGTTCTATACTGCTCTTGGTCTAAGAAAATTTTAACTTTATGGTTTAATAAACGCAAGACAGTTGAATCTTTTAAATGAATTACAGGTGTACACTTTAGGGATCAGATAGACTTGGGGGAATATGTAATGCATTAAATGAGTGAATATGATGTAATAATCTTGTGATCTCTATTTGGTAAACATATTGTGTAGTTGTTTTGCATGGAGGGCAAAATTAAAATGAAACCAAAGTGAAACTGTTAAAAATTGGATACGACAAAAAAACATTCATTAAAAAACGTTCTGATGGTCTATGAGAAAAACTGTAGATTTTGACTTTCACGTAATGAATTATTTAAGTAATGGTGTACATTGGGTAGTAACCACTTAATAAAATAAGCACACAAGCTGAGAAGTTATGTATTACGTGCCACATATACTCTTGTCAATTTCCATTCTTTCGTCTTTCAGTAACAGTGCCTAGACTTTTGGCTTCTTTTTTAATATCTTTTTTTTTTTTATGCATATATTTTTTTTCTTTTGAAATTCCGCCAGTCAGTGTAAACCAGCATACTTGGGTAAAGAAAAAAAAAAAAGGATGATATGGCACGTCAGTGGATGTATACTTTAAAGTCTGGTTCTCAATTTAAAAACATGATTTAAACATTCCCACAGAAAATACTTACACACTTGAAACAGTTCATCCTATCAATCGCCATCTATCTTTTTTGTTAAGCGAGTTTTTGTTTTGCATGGAGAACAAAATTACAAATAAACCAAAAGTGATACTGTTAGAACTTGGATACCACTTTATTATGGACGAAAAAATATATTTAAAAACGTATAAGAAAAATCTATTGATGGTCTTAGAAGAACTGGGATAGTTCTAGGGAGAATATTAAGCGCCTTATTGGATCATGATGTAACAATCTGGTGATAGTAAATAATCAACATGTCTTTAAATTTAGCCCTTCCATACTGAGTATATAAGTATTATTTAGAGGGATCAACAGTTATAACATCAAATGACAAGAGTAATATTTGTGCTCAGGATCTAATAATATTCTATAGTCCAGGCCCATTCGATTGTATTGCTTTTGCAGAATAAATATTTACTCGTCACAGGGTTGTGCCCTGTGTACAGACTTCAACGGTAGGATGAGAACAAGCGGGGTAATGTGTGATTCATGATTAACTTTTATATTTATTATCCATCCTTAATGTGATGTGACAATTAACTTTATTATTATATCTATGATATCCCCAACAGTGTACATCCCTCACAGATTGCGGAGTAACCACACATACAATCTTAATTTCCGGCTGCTAATGGATCATTTTATCAAACTGTATTAAGAATTATGAAAGAGAGGTATCATTTATTTGTCTTTTACACCAAATAAAACTGTCAGGATTCCTAAATTTATTTTATGTTAAAGCCAGCTGCAATGGCCGGGCGGTTTGGATGTGGAGCTTTGTTCCTGACATTAATTGCTCTTTAAAGCGTTGTTTCAATATCCTGGGTTTCACCATTTACTTTATAATGCAAAACCGTATCATGTAGAAGACTTGAGACAACGGGACAGTCTTTTCAAAGTTTAGCTTTTAAAGAGGTCTTTGACAATAACCTTGTCAATAATCATTGCTGATTGCCTTTGACATTTAAAACTAATTTCTGGGCATTTTGCCATGTTTTGGGTTTGAAAATTTTCAGGCTGGCTTTTGAACAAGTAGCACAAAATACGTAGTCAAACTGGACTTTGACTCAAGAGCAATATAATGATAAGCATACTGTTTGAGCATTTCAAATTGTCAGCCCTTTTTTGGCAGCATCTGGTGTAGGAATTTTTGGCGGAAGTATCATCCAATGACTGCCCCGGATCTATTATGCCATTTGATGTCGTCGAAATGTTTTTTATAAAGTTGTTTATTTTCCCACCTACGCCCTTTTTCTTTTTTTTTTTCCTTATGCACAGTTTCGAGTAAAGCTGCTGTTGGGTGATTCTGGCATGTACGTCTTGCTCGTGGGTGTACCTGCTCTACCTCTATCTACCGTCTAGGCTCTAGGCAGGCGTGGCTATCTTCTGGCTTTTTACACGGTATTGCTTTTAAAAACTGTTGTTGTGTTAATGTCAACAGGCTAATTTTTTTTTCTTTTTCATGTAGCTTGTACGAGGTAGTTTGTGTAGGTTTATGGAGTCGAATATTTGGCATACTCTTGTACCGCGACAGAGATGCAGACGGTGTTTTCAACAAACATTCGCGTAAATACTAGACATTACAGAGCTGACATGGCGAGTGAGAGATCGAAAGGACACCGTGAAACCGCTAGTACGGACCTTCTTGTGAATCCTAGTTTATCCTCTCATAGTTGGGCGACCTTATCTACGAAAAGGTGTGACATACTTTTTTTGACCACTTTCCAACGATTGTGTTCGTTTTATAATTGTCAACTAAAGCATAAAAAACGGGTGAGTGCAGACAGAGACTGACTTCCACGCAGTTGCACTTGGGCAATTTTCTTTTTACTGGAAATTGGCGAACAGGTCTCTAAACTTTTATCTTTTCTAAAATAAAGCTTTCTTTTTTTTTTTTTTGTCTTCAAAAAACTTGCCACACCTTTATAAGACTACATTGTATTATTGTTGAATCTTTTTGTAAAATAGAGATTTGGTTACGAAAGTATATGAGTGAGCAAATCGTTGTTTAGTCATCTATCACATCTTTGAAAGTCACTGATAATCACAAAGAGCCGCCCTTGAGAACTTGTAGTAGCCCATTATCTCCATTATTAAGATCAGACTTGCCTCTTGATATCAAGCAGGAGTTTTTGGATCGCATTCGTGATGCAACTATTTCTGTATTTCATGTCGTCTGCATGCGATTTATTATTTTGACGTATAAGATTTATCATTCGCAAGTACAGCCAAGCAGCATTTCCGCTACAAGGCCTATCTCACAAGTAAAGGTTTTCAAGCACGAGGCTTTATTAGTACGCGTCTGGTACAATTCAAGACACAGTGACATCGTTTATTAGATCTGTCGAAAACTAGAGGTCAGAGACTGGAGAGATCAAAGATATACGATGTTTATTCAAGAGCCACAAATGTATACTGGTATTTAAAAAGGCTACTTTTGTGATCGACAGAAATAACAATACTTCACTCGAAATCAAAAAAGGTCCTTTGGCTTCTGATATATTGACAAAAGTATATTATGTAGAATGTTCAGAAATCTATCTTCCTCCTCCGTTAGATCATAGTTTATTTTCAAGCACGTCAAGCTCTCGTCAGCTCCTGCAACTTTTCAATTTCGAAACAGAAAATAGGATAAATAACCGTAGCAGGCATGGCGAATGCACCTTAGTTTTTCTTTTAATTTTCTTTGGAATAAGATAGATCTTAATTTTAACTCACTGATTTTTCTTTTTATCATTTTATTCCATTTTCCAAATCCCTATAGCTTATATCACTCAGTAATGATAATAAAAAAAAACTTGATTTGGCGTTCTATCATGTGCTTTTGTTTACTTTTCGTTTAAGGAAAAGTATCAATCTTCACGTCTTGTCAAGTCACAGAAAGTCACTTCATTTTTCTCCTCTTTCTCTTTTTTTCCCCCAATTCTCTTATGCTTAGCATATGATGCGGTAATCGCTAACTCCTTCGGTAGGGTTATCGTATAATTTTTGGAACTGGGCTGAAAGTTCTAATCCACTTCCTGCTTTCGGGCGTGTTGAAACAGGCGGGCGGCTTCCCATTGGATCAGCAAATACGAATACCAGTGGATCAGCAAATACGAATACCAGTGGATCAGCAAATATGAAACGAGTGCATCAGCAAGTACGAAACGAGCGCATCAGCAAGTACGAAACGAGCGCATCAGCATTTACGATTACGAGTGGATCAGCAATTTTCAACTAATGGGCGGTTTCTCCAGTGTGACAGCATCGGGAAGTGTTGAATGATTAGACTTTTGGCCCTATTTAATTTTTAAATTTAATGAAAATGAAAAACAAATAATACTGTGACCTCTCTTTATATATATATATATATATATATATATATATATACTCATGCATGAGTTGTCTCCAAAAAAAAAAAAACAATTATTTTTTTGTTTTCTAACTGTAAATGTCTTTATGATGGGACTGACTCATTTGATAAAAAGCTTTTTATGAAAAGACAAAAAAGTCTCACTTGTACCCCATGCATTTGGCTTATTTTCTGATATGGACTACACATGAATTCCTTCAATTACATCAAGCAACTATGTAACGAAACGGTTGAGAATAAAGCGATTTGGTTAAAGAAAGTCTTGAGCACTTTGAAAACTAACTACAAACACATTTGTACTTTGACTACTTTCATTTTTGTGGTGTATATTAGAGAGAAAATGGAGGAACTCAATGGTTATTTTTAGCATAAATTTATTGTATTGTCACAGGTAAGGGACTTAATTTTTTATAGCACAAGGATGCTTAATTCGTATAAATTTAGACTATGGTACCATTAAGTCTTTCATCATACTCATTGATAAATCCCAGAATGCAAGTGCAAAGTTAATAAATTTAATAAGACACTGTCCCAGAAACCATTCTTTTTTTTTTAGAGGTGACCTGGCTGGTAAAGCGAATCAAGATTAAAGAGAGTACCAGGAAGGCGTTACTATTCAAAATCTGAGCAAACATCTTTCAATCATACGGCACAATACGTCCACAATATATATATATATATATATATATATGGAAGGGGCCTATTTTTTCATTGATGTTGAGGTTGTATAGTTTAAACGAGAGCCATGCTGCAAGGTAGCAAGCCAAGAAATTTATAAATTATAAGTAAAACTTAGAAGAACATATCAAGGTTTATTAATGGTGCATTGCTTAATTTCCTTCAGACAGCCAAATGGGAGTATAAAAGTGTTCTGTATCATATCAAGTTAAACAGTTACGATAACAGTATAAGCTGCAGCCATGTCAGTATGACTGGAGCTTCCTAAAATTGTAGAGAATTGAATAAGTTAGAACACCGGATAAAAATCAAGATGTTGAGATGTATGTTATTACTTATCTTCTTTGGTAGTAGTAGCAGTAGTAGAAAGACATAAATAAATTGAGTGAGTAACGAAATGGAATCAGATTAACTTGTGCCAATAAAAATACTTTCCAATATATAAAAGAGAGGAGGATAGCCCAAAGGATCACAACATCCAGCATTGAACACCGCAGGCAAGTAATCGCTACTGTCAAAGCCCCTTCCTTCCTGAATGGGAAGCGTATCTAGCCAAGAGTAATCACAAAGTGTATCTACCACAAACCACTACGGTAGGCAACTACTATGAAAAGAGATTGGCAGATAATGCATAGCATCCACGATGCCCGCCAGGAACCCACCTCGACCTGTACCTCCTAACAAAGAGTGCAATCCTCAACATGTTGATGATCCCGTCATATCACCCTTGCTCACCCTCACGACCCAGCAAGATAGAATGAATAACCCTGGCGAGTCTTGTCGACCTGTCTTTTTTTTATATTTTGGACCGAGATGACACTTGTGCAAGCAGCTTCGGGGTATATGTCTGAACACGACTGTACAAAAGGAGGCGAACTGGTGGTGGCTTACAACAGCTGTTTATGGCGAGGCCTAAAGGAGCAACCAGCCAAAGTAGGGATTTTATTCTGTGGCAACCTCTATTGTCATTAAGATACCCTTTTTTCATCCTGTAGATAACCCTCTTCTTTCCAACCATTATAGAATATTAGATGGATTGGGTGATAAAGAAGAGAATTAGCTACAAGATAAAAAAAGGGGAATATAACACCAATAGACGATACCACAGAACAAAACCCGTTCGTCGCCGCTCCCAGTCGGCCTCGCCATAAACAGATGTAGTAAGCAACCACCAGTTCGCCTCTTTTTGTACAGAACGTGTTCATGTATGGGGGTCAGCCGCCTGCTTACGCGTCATCCCAGTCCCTTTTTTTTTTCAGAGGGAAGACGTTGTTTGACCCACCGTTTCGGGTTTATAAACTTACCGGGAAGTGGGGGTACAGAGAGAGACAAGAGCGACAGAGGACCTATAAAAAATTAAATATGAGTTTCAATGTTTTTTTTTTCTTTTTAAATGAGATTACTTACAGGACTACAACATGTCTTGGAAAGCACCCAATGCAGTCGATACAAGCCCAGGAGGGTTGACGACAGGTATACGTGCACGCCATACATTACCTACTCCCTTTCCATAGGACCATTTAATAGCAGTAAGGGATCACCACCGATCGACATTACAACCCAGTAAACACACGGCATTTGTGCAAAAGAGTACCCCTTAGTGAGCTTTCATCGCGGCAATGCTATTACTGAACATCATGTTAATAAAAAAAAAAAGAGGAGAAAGAGTGAGAAAAAATCAGTAGTGCTGACAGGCTCCCACGCAACAAGATAAAATAACCGTGAGAGCTTTGATTACATGATCAAATTCAGACATTTGTACTACTTTGATTTTTAAGCAAAAAAAAAAAAAAAGAGTAGAAATCTTACAATGAACACTTCACATGCCACTGTATACAACATAACTTACACTAAAAATGCTGCAAGTATGGAATTCTGGGAGTTACAAAAACTATGCTGATCGTGTTAGTTATCTCTGTAAAATTTTTATTTTCGCCAAACTAGAATAATGGGGAAAGTTTCACCAGCTGAAAGTGACATCAATTACACAAGCTATCACTAAAAAGTTTCAATTACATATACGTAGCCTACAAAATTGATCTTGAGAGGGTTTTATGTTGGTGAGTGTAATAAAACCTTGATAACTAAGAACTGGAATGTAGTAATCATGATTCTTATTTTTTGTAACAATGAGTTCATTCCTACTTGTTCTCCGTATGCCTTTTTTTTTTCTTTCTTTCTTGCTCACTACACTTGGCTAATTAAGCATGGTTTTTAAACACACCTTCTCGAGTTGGGTAGTTTTTTTTCGGATCTTAGTTTGATTCTCTGTTTATTTATTTTTTGTTAATTATGCATCTTTTCAGTGTTACAAATGCAGTGATTGGCGAAAAAAAAAAAAAAAAACTTGTTCAAGATACGAGTCTTACCTGACAATTAGAAGCAATGATATAGATTTTTTAAAAAAAAATATCATCCCTACGAATTTGTGTGGATATGCAATCAGTGAATCAATCACGACCTTACTTCAAGCGGATCAGGCTCACTTCTGTCAATAATCTTGACTTTCACTTAATAAATTATAAGTAATGGTGCACATTGGGTGGTAATCACTTTAAAAAACAAGCGCACAAGATGAGAAGTTGTAGCTTACGTGCTACATATACTCTTGTGAATGTCCATTCTCTAATTTTTTCAGTAACGATATCTAGGCTTTTGGGATCTTTTTGCATATATATTTTTTTTGAAATTCCGCCAATCAGCGGCTTATGGCATAGACGATAAATAGGGACACAAGTAATATGCTTATACTATGTGGTACGACAGGAATATATGGCATTTAGGCCCACACAACAATGTACAATTTACGATTTGGTTTGGTCAAACTCGTCCACTTGGAAAACCAAATGTCTTCCACAGCAAAAAAAAAAACACTTTTTATCAAGTATCAGTAAATGTTTTATTATTTATTTAATTTATACATGGACAAATAGAAATAGTATTCTAATCTGAGACGGTATCTTTAAATTCACCAAAGGTAAGCAACTCAAGATCTTTAGGAAACGTGATCAGAATTGTAATTCTCGGTTTGACCATACCAGACTCGGGCTCTATATCCACCAAGATGTCCGACACCTCCACAAACCCATGTTTTCGATTCCTGGTGAAAGACCTGTAAGTTGTCACCTCGTCCCCCCTCTTGATCTGAACAAGTGTATTTGAATACCTCTGCAACACATACTGAAAATTCAACGTTGCTTTTTTCAAATGCGTCATCTGAGTAAAATCCAACCTGATCCTGTTGTAGGTGACCTTACAATCATACACGATACCATCATGAATGACCAGTTCATAAATATATCGCATCAAAAACCCTATTCTATCAATCAGGGGACCTGTCAGCGCTGCATTGTTCAATTGCAATTTGTACAATCCAAACCGTCCGTCCTCATTCTCAAAGTACGCATCATGAACTCTTGCGCATGAGATACCTTGACAGTGTTCAACTTGGTCTCCATTGGCATTGGTGTCAATCTCTAAGCTAACCACGTTGGGGAAATTAACAAAGGCAAATGTGATGGCTTGGATAAGATAAGGCTCGGGTACAGACAGATGCAACACGCGCGTAGCATCTTCAATAAAACGATTGGGGTTCCAATAACTGAGAAGACGACTCGTGGGTTCCATCAAATTATGAACGATAGCCATATCCGTGCCGGTTTGATGAAAGAAGTCGGAATATTCCAAGCATTGACGAATGACCAAGGCATGATGACGAACACTTACATCAAAACATAAATTACACTTGTTTAAGAAGGCGGCAGATTGCATATAAGGGTGGACCTCGTACGATGAAGGGTTATGTGTCAGGGTTAATTTGATATGACAATCATCCACTTTTCGACTTTCTTCAATAGTACGTGCTATATTCGACCACAGTAAAGTATTCACATCCAGTACTTGCTCTCCTGTCGGATCCTCTTCCTTTTCGGAATACTTGGTGTCAATTTGCAATCGAAATCTTTTGGATTTACATACATGTTGTATAAACCGGGTGAGTGTGGATTTAGCGCGTTTATCTTTAATCCATTCTTTCAAGGTGTTGTGTTGAGACAAGTGTAGAGTAATACTATCTAGTCTATGTGCAGGAATATACGTTATCATGTATTCCATTTGACCCACGTCAAAGGACTCCAACGTTAAACGTAAATGGCGAAGCTTTGGGTTATACATTTTTAAGGGTCCACTTGATTCACACAACGTGGGGACAGGATATTCGGTACTACGAGGACCAGGTTTATCAGCACGCAAATAATTGAAAGTAGGACTATTCAATATCTCTAGCTCGATCAAGTTGGGACACATACGCAACACTTTGGCGAAAAGTAGTCGATCTCTTTCTTCATCGCGAACCTTCCATGCATCCGAGTTGTAGATGTAAACATGGGTCAGACTAGGGTAATCACGCAAGTAACCAATGTGAATAGCGTCTTTGGGGTATACGTTTAAATGAGTGATGCATTGGCGTCTTTTATAGCACACACCATAATAGATTGTCTTTATTTGCTCGTCGGCTAAGGGATCATTGATTGTGCTGACCATGACGTGTTGTAGATCTCTCATGGATCTAGGACAATCATCCAAGGCCGATTTCAAAGCGCATAGAATGGTGGGAGCGTCGTTTCGTCTACGCAGATCAATGACTTTAAGCTGTGATAGATTGGAGAATAAACGAAAGAGGGACATTCCCTTTCCGTATTTCATGGGAAGTACATAATTACCAAATTCTAAGGTTTTTACTAGCGTGTAGTGATTTTTAAACAGTTGTTGGTTTTGGTTATCCATGACACATCCCTTTATTCTCTCTAAATTCAGTGAGCTGTAAAAGATGGCAAGTGCTGGATTATGCCACGTTTTACATACTAGCATGCATTGGTACACAGTTTTACGAGATACATTATGGATTATCCTATCAATTACCTCGCTTGGGATTTTAGAAATATGCATTTTAAAATAAATATAAAAGATAGAGTAGCACGCCCAACTTTTTTTTTGGGGGCTTGTATTTGACAGGTAACAATGAGCCATTGGTAAGCCACAATGTTGCTAGTTGTGTACCATGAGAATTTAGTAAAATGCACCCTGCTGTAAAATGAACCAGACGATTCATACATAAAAAAGACCTTTTTTTTTTTCATAATAATAGGCAGGTAAGAAGTTTTCTTGTAACCAGGAAAAAGTTTTAAAGACATATCCGCTAGTATAAATATTTTCCCAATTTAGACTTTTTTTTTACATGAAGAAAACGGGAATACACACGGGGAAGAATTACTTGGACACACAGGTGATAAAATGAAGACATTTGTTGAGCCAATAAAATAGTCCACCACCCCATTCAGTAAAATCTTCCAAAACGGTAATTGAGGAAAGGTATCCCCCCCCCCTTTTTTTTTTGAGGATTTCGGTTTTATCCATCTTTTGTCTTCTTCCCCAGTCTGAGTCCTAACGGTAAAGTTGCTATGCCAGCATACCAAGTAAAGAATTTGATTGTGAGTACTTTGATAAGTCGGTTCTTTTGTTATGTACAGATACGTAGATACTTACTTTTAATAACTGCCCTTTCGGAAAGCACCCGATGCTAAGGTGGAAATGAAACAAGAAGTTCTCTGCATATATAAAATGATACGGTGTGTACTCGGCAGGAATAAATTTTGCGGCACACTGTTTATACATTAATGTCACCCCACCCCCCACCGCTTGATCGCCGATCGTGTATGAATCCCCAGTGTCTACATAGCAACAGCTGATGAAGATCCTACCCTCCTGCAAATAAATAAAATCGTCATGACAAATGTAAAAATGTTGAGTGCCCATTTAATTAGGTTGTAATATCGTGCGAACAAGGGTTTATTAGAATTTTGTTTCACGGGTGCTCTCTCTCTCTCTGGTCATTTTTTAATTCCGATGGATTAAAATGCACTTTTTGAACCGAATATTCCCACAATCAACCTTTTTAATTGAATGCCGCCTTTTTGTCTAAACAATGGGAAATCTCTGACTCAAAAAAAAAAAAAATACTGGTCTAATATGATTACTAACAAAAACCCCCCGAACGATGTATTTGAGAATTCAGAAATATTAAAAGAAAAAAGCATACCAATGAGGTGAGGTTATAAACAATTAGAATTCAGATATGAATTCCTCCCCTCCCCTTTTTCATCGTCAATTTTATTTTTATTTCACATTGCTAGCAAAACCTGTTTCTGAAACAAGATATCCCTCATGACTCATCCCCCCCCCCATTTTTAATATATCATTCATGGAATTGTTGTGCTGCTGGAGGAGAGGGGGTTGTTTAAGTTGTTTGCAACATTGAATTTTGATGCAGGTCCGATATTTTATTTCTTTAAAAAGGAAAAAAAAAAAAAAAATACCTCATCGGTGGCGCCAGGCTTTCCTATGATGCCCCTTTGCGTGTGCTAACCGAGAAAATCTCAAGACACTATCTTGTTTTATTCCCAACTGACTCACGACTGCATTGTCATCCGAGAGCTTCGTATGATCAAACATGAGGCAATAGGATCTCCAGATATATTTCCTACGAAATGAAAAAGATAGAGGGTTACACACTAACCTATATACACTTTTTGATTTTCAAAATGGATAGCTTTTTACCAGCTGATCCTTCTTTGTCGACCCTTCTTCTTCTTTTCCATTTTCTCTAGTTGAAGTTTAATCATGTGTTTTATTTGGAGCACACTGGAGGACTGAAGCACAGTGAGGGCTAACCCGAGAGAGATATTTTTTTTAGTGTGTGTGTGAGAAGATGAAGTGAGACGGTTTACTTACGAATGGAGGGTAATGGATCACGCTGAAGAGTAATGTGAAAGGCTTGACCTTGTTCTACTGCAATCAAGGTATCCAACTCCCCTTCTGTAGGCCAACTTGTAAGATCTTGTAATTCATGACTCTCTAGCAATTGATTAATTTGTCCTTGTAACTCTATTAAAAGTTCTTGATCTTGATTATTTGACATGGAGGAAAAAAAAGAAGGGAAGGGTTTCTCCTCTTTTATCACAACTTGAAAAAAATGACGCGTTTAATTTTCGCAGTGTTTGTGGCACATCAATAAGCATTTTTTTTTTCTTTCTTTCTTTCTAAAACATTGAGCTTCTTCTTTTTAATTCATTAAGAAGTAAAAAAGAAGGAGGTTATAATAGTCTCTTTTCTCTTTGCTGTCTCTCTCTCTTTTTTTTTTTTTTTTTTTTTTTTTCTTTACTCGCCACCTTTTTTTCACGAAACCTTCCTACTTGTAACGACAACTTTTTCTCATCTTATTTTCTGCCCGGGCCCTTTTTTTTTTGTTTTCTTGAAAAAAAAAAGATTGTAAATAATGAACAACAATAACAACAATAACGGAAACAGAGTGATTCCCTTGACTTGTTCAGGACATACACGACCTGTTGTGGACCTTCAATTCTCTCCCATTACAGCTGACGGAAAATACTTTTTAATATCTGCTTGCAAAGGTACGCCCTTTTTTTGTTTATAAAATAAGGTTTCTGTACTTATTTTTTTGCATGTAGATGGCAATCCCATGTTACGCGATGGGGTGACGGGTGACTGGATTGGTACGTTTGGTGGACACAAGGGAGCTGTATGGAGTGCACGTCTCTCCAACGACTCTGAAAAGGCAGTAACGGGTTCAGCCGATTTCAGTGCTAAAGTATGGGACACGCATAACGGTCAAGTACTGCACACCTTTCTTCACGGACATATTGTGCGTGCGGCTGACTTTAACTCAGATTCGACCCGCATCATGACGGGTGGTAAAGAAAACAAGCTCAGAATATTTGATCTTTATAGACCCGATGCAGCACCCATGGAGCTGATTGGTCACGAGGATATGATTCAAGCGGTTGTCTGGGATGAGAAACATCATGCTGTCCTTAGTGCGGGTGATGATGCCACCGTCAGAATATGGGATTTACGTACTATGCGTGAAAGTGGAAAGATTCAATGTGATGCTCCCGTTTCCACCATGACTCTCTCTGCAGATGGTCAATACGTTACTTGGGCTGCGGGTAAAACTGCCAACTTCTGGAGCCCCGAGAGGTAAGAGAAAGAAAAGAGAAAAACTCAATAGTTGTTTACATACATATACTTTTTTGTAGAAGCGTGGATAATGTTCGCAAGATCGAGACAAAGGAAATTACTTCATCTGTATCTCTTCACCCTAACCATAAAAAGTTTGTTGCTGGTAGCAGTGAAGACTTGTGGGTTCGCATCTATGATTTCGATACTGGCGAAGTTTCAGGTAAGTTCTTTGATAGAAAGACCGAAAAAGAGGGGTTACTAAATAATGAAATAGAGGTGTATAAGGGTCATCATGGACCCATTCATACGGTCAGTTACAGTCCTGATGGAGAGATTTATGCAACAGGTTCAGGTAAACTACTTTTAATTGTTGTGAATACCAAAACATGGGATAACTCATCATAAAATAAAAAAGAGGACGGCACCATCAGATTATGGCAAACAGACGCTACCAAGCCTTATGGATTATGGCAAAGAGACGCTTAAAAAGAAAGATCGGAGATGCTTTTCTATTATCTCTCTCTCTCTATGATCATATGCACGGACAATATTTGTAATAAATAAATAAATAATAAAAAATAAAAAAAATAATGACAGCACGAGCAAAAAATGACTTTTTTCATGTGAAAAAATGGCTTTTCCCGACTCCCCTGATTTGCCCGCACTTTGGATGCTCGTCCGGCATCTCCCGATAACTAAAACTCTCTCACTTCATCAGTCTAACGCTAACAAAACTCCGCTAAAAAGGTGGGGAATCCCTTTTTTGTCCGAATTTCAATCAAAAGGCGAAAGCGATCACAAGCCGACAAAAGACACTATAAATACCCTTCTTCCTTTTTCCTTCTTCCTTTTTCTTCTTCTTTACTTTTTATTTATTTCATTTAAAACATATATAACTCATAACAATGGTTTCTTCAAGACCCGGATCTCCTTATACTGGTGGTAGACCTTCTTCTGCCAACTCTGTTCACACCAAGGTCGAGGAAGATCTTCATGAATTCGCTGGTATTGACTATGATAAGGTAAACATAGAAAGAGAAAAAGAAGATATGCATGAAAAACTAATCCAATGATGATGATCATAGGTCACTATTATGCGTAACCCTTCCGTCGCCGTTCTCTATGAACAAGCTTTGAGCTATGAACAAGGTACTGTTATTTCTTCTGCCGGTGCTCTTTGTGCCTATTCCGGTAAGAAGACCGGTCGTTCTCCCAAGGACAAACGTATTGTTGAAGAAGAGACCTCCAAGAAGGACATCTGGGTAATTCATTATAAAGAGAGAGTGTGTTTTATTGAATGACAATGACTTATTCATAATTCCTTAAATAGTGGGGTCCTGTCAACACACCTATTAGTGAAAAGGTCTTCTTGATTAACCGTGAACGTGCTATTGATTACCTCAACACGCGTCCTCGTCTTTACGTATTTGATGGTTATGCCGGTTGGGATCCCAAGTACCGTATCAAGGTGCGTATTGTTGCTTCTCGTGCTTACCATCTCTTGTTCATGCGTAACATGTTGATCCGTCCTACCGAAGAAGAGCTCGAGAACTTTGGTACTCCCGATTTCACTATCTTTAACGCTGGTGAATTCCCTGCTAATCGTTATACTACCGGTATGACCTCTACTACCTCTGTCTCTGTCAACTTTAAGCGTTCTGAGATGGTCATTCTCGGTTCTGAGTATGCTGGTGAGATGAAGAAGGGTGTAAGTATAGATTTTGTTTGTTTGTGTGTGTATGTTTACTAATTTTTGATAAATACAGATCTTCACTGTCATGCATTATCTTATGCCCAAGGCCGGTGTCTTGTCTCTCCATTCTTCTGCCAATGAAGGTCCCGATGGTGATGTCTCTCTCTTCTTTGGTCTCTCTGGTACTGGTAAGACCACTCTTTCTGCTGATCCTAAGCGTATGTTAATTGGTGATGATGAGCATTGTTGGTCCGATGATGGTGTCTTCAACATTGAAGGTGGTTGTTATGCTAAATGTATTGACTTGTCTGGTGAAAAGGAACCTGATATTTTCAATGCTATTAAATTTGGAGCTATTCTCGAGAACGTTGTACTTGATGAAGAGACGCGTGAAGTAGATTACTCTGATGATTTCTTAACCGAGAACACACGTTGTGCTTATCCCATCTATCATATCCCCAATGCCAAGATCCCCTGTATGGGTAGTCACCCCAAGAACATCATTTTATTGACATGTGATGCCTTTGGTGTATTACCTCCTGTCTCCAAGTTGACTGCTGAACAAGCCATGTATCATTTCATCTCTGGTTATACTACCAAGGTACCCGGTACAGAAGACGGTATTGTTGAACCTCAAGCTACTTTCTCTGCTTGTTTCGGTGCTCCTTTCCTCGTGCTTCATCCTCAACGTTATGCCACCATGTTGGCCGAAAAGATGTCCTCTCATAAGGCTGATGCTTGGTTGATTAACACTGGTTGGATTGGTGGATCTGCTGCTACCTCTAAGCGTTGTCCTCTCAAGTACACCCGTGCTATTCTTGACTCAATTCACAATGGTGAGTTGGCTAAGGCTGAGTTTGAAACTTTGGATATCTTTAACTTGAGTATCCCTAAGGCCGTGGCTGGTGTCCCCTCTGAACTCTTGAACCCCAAGACCGCTTGGAATGGTACCGATGCTCAATTCGATGCTTCTCTTCGTAACGTTGGTCAAATGTTTGTTGAAAACTTTAAGACTTATGAATCAGAGTCTACTCCTCAAACTTTGGCTGCTGGTCCCAAGCTCTAAAAAAAAAGAAAAAAAAAAAAGCTTGTATATATTTAAAGAGAATTTTTTTTTTTAAAGAAAGTCCCCCCCCATATATCCCCTCTTCATAGCACATAGATATTTTACTCAGTAAAAAAGAAAAAAAAAAATTAATAATAAATATTTATTTTTGTTTCAAAAAAGAAAAGTTTAAATTTAATTAATGCCAATGTGTTTATTATAATTTATTTGTTTTGCAGAAAAAAAAAAGTAAAATAAAAAAGTTTAAAAAAAAAAATGGTATAGGATTCTAAAAAGGAGTGTATACATTAATATATAAAGGGAAAAATTATAATTTGGGGGGGGGGGAGAGGTGTAAAAAGCATGATAATATAAAAAAAAAAAGGGGGGGGGGGAGGGGTGAGTTTAGTAATATATATAAAAAAAAAGAGCCAAATAGTATAAATTGGAATTTTTTTTTTTTTTTTCTTATAGTCGTAATAAGCCTTGAAGTGCTCTAAGTTGACGTTGGTCTTCTGATGAAGGAAATTTTTCCCATGCAATATCTTGAGCAGGTAGTGAAAGAGAATGATTCATGATGGGAGACAATGGAGTTGAAGATACGGATGAATAAATGGAATGAGGGGAAGGTAATAAGTCAGTCATGATGATATCATCATCACAAGTACTGGGAGAAAAAGATAAGGATGGACTACTATCGATGATGGATTGCTGTGAAAGACATGGTGAAGAAGGTAAATTGTCACCGTGTCTCATACTATGAAGTGTAGCAGAATGACCACCACTTGTATCCAATGGGTTTAATTCAGGATAAAGTCCCTTAGGTACACTAATTTGACCCATAAGAGGATCAGTGGAAGGTTGCTTTAGACGGCCGGCCAAGACATCGGATTTAGAGTAGTACGAAATAAGGTGTAATTTCTGGTTGGTGGCTGTGCAGATAGAGAAACTTTGTTTAATCAGACCATCTCGTTTATAGGAGCATGCTGAAGATGCTTTCGTATGACAGACCGGTACAGAATTAGAAGGTCTACGGGGTCTTCTCTTTGTATCTAATTCGCGGTAAGTAAGAAAACTACCTAATACACGACTGGGAGACCATGTACGACCATCTGTCCATCGACGCATGCCTGCCTCTCTTTCATCCCAAGCAAAAATTGACCCTGAACGAATTTGCATTCTTTCTTTGGATGATAATCGACGTTGTACACGCACAAGTTGATTTCTTCTACAGGCTTCGAAAACAATTAAAGCATCCTGAGGTGTCTTTATGTGGCCAATATAAGTTTCCATCTGCCAATAAAGTGTATATAAATAAATAAATAAAAAAAGAGAGGGAGTGCGGATGCGGATAAAATATAAAAAGAAGTGAAAAAAAAAAATATAAAAAAAATATAAAAACGAAAAAAACGAAAAAAAATAGCACGGTATTTATAAATAAAACGCCAAATAGAAATTTTTTTTTTTTTTTAAACTTTTTTTTTTTTTTTTTTCATGATCAGCATATTATGTCATGAAAGCGCGAAAGAAGTAATGTATGTTTCATGCAAAAATAGAAAGGGGAAAGTAAAAACTGCATTCTTGGGGGGGTCTCCGCGAGGTGTTACCCACTCTCCTTAAAAGCTAAAAAAAAAAAAAAAAAAAAATTGACTCGATCGGGAAATATCTTGATTGCTTTCTGCTAAACTGATGTTATTTTTTGTTGCACACACACATACAACAACAACAAAAAAAAGTCTGGACCTTAATACACAATAAAAAAGCTTTTTTTTTTTATTTTAGCGTATTTCGGACTTTCCTTAAATATGTTTAAAGTCCGACTTGCGCGCGCATTTTTTGCCTCTTTTTCCCCTTTATTTTAATTTATTTTGGCGGGAATAACTTTCTTTTTTTTTTTCTCGATTGTTTTCTTAAAAGAATGTGATTGGCATTCCCTCCCCCCTTATAATTATAGCTGAACCAAATGATGAACCCAAAAAGAGTGGCAATCTTTATTCCGTGTGTAACAATGATGAGCAAACGGTGATTGCATACAACCCTTGTCAGTCATTTAGGGGACCATGAGCCGTTCTAAACCTTAAGAAGCTCGAGAAAGAAATGGGGGGGAGAAGGAGGGAGGAGGAAGGAGAAGGGCAATTCGGAACCTTTTTTTTTTTTTTCTTTTATTATTGTTTCTAAAGTGAGTACAGAGAAAAACATACCTCATCCCACATTTCCATCAAAATGTACTACTATTACTACTACTACTAGAAAAAAATAAATATAGCATTTTTACTTTTAGGGGGGGGGGGGGGTTGATTTTAAAGCACAGTTTCATAGACTTTAAAAGAATGAATTCTCTCTTTTAGCTTATAAAAAAAAAAACGGCTCTTTATATCTCCGATGGAATCGGCAATACTCTTTAAAGTTCTAAATGTATAACACAATGATACCATCAGTATGAGATCATTTTAGAATAATTAGAAGAAAGAAGAAGAATTTAAAAAAAATTTCGTATAATTTGATTGAGCTTGTGACAGGATAGTGTATATCTTGATAGAATGTAGAATAGGGAATGCAAAAATAAATAAAAAAAAAGCTTAAATAATTATATATGATTTAACCTTTCTTACTGTTTCTCTCTCTCTCCCCCCCATAAATCGTTTTATTTGTCAATTTTGTTTCTTCCTTATTTAGTAACCTTATTTGGAGAAAGAGAGATCATTCTTTTCTCTATCTTTTTTTTTTCTTGTCCCCCCCTTAATTGAAGTGCATGTTTTAAATACAAGAAAGGGAGGGAAAAATACTTTTTTTTTTTTTTAATCTGGACGTTTTTAGAGGAAGAGAAAAAGGAAAAAAATCCTTCTGTTTTTATCAAATATGTGTAATTCCTCCTCCTCCTCCTCCCCCCCCCCCATTCCTCTCGCACAATAAAAAAGAAAAGGGAATGTCCTTCGGGGTTTCACTAAAAATTAATTTAAACAAAAAGTTTATTTTTTCCCTCCTTCCGCCGTCGTAGCATTTGCTTTTGCAGTAGGAGCAGCAGCAGTAGTAGCAGTAGCAGCAGTGGTGGCAGCACCAACAGAAGGCTTCTTTTCCTTAATGGCTTGATACCATTCCTTTTCAGTCTTGCCATTCAAAATACCAATAATCATCACAGACATATTGTCATAACCAAGTCCACTTGATGTCTGATCATCTGCAAGACAATTATCCATCATGTCTTCACAAATAGTTGTCAACGTTTTATCCTCGGCTACACCTGCACGGACAAAGTCAACCACATCTTGATTAGACATACAGTCCCAGATACCGTCGCATGCCAACACAAAAAACTCGTCTTCCTTTGTAATCTTGTGCTCAATTATATCAGGGTTACCTTATTTTTATACAAAAGTCAGTCTTTTTCATCACTCATACACCCTAATAATTATAATGAATTCCCTTTTTGTACCTACAAGTAACAACCTGCTTTTCGGCAGGAAGATTTTCACTCTGTTTAAACTCGAAATCTCCAATCGCACGAGAGAGGGCCAAATTGCCTTTTTTGAAAAAAAAAAAAGAAAGTCAATTACAAACATAAAAAACAAAAAGAAAGTCATACCATTCACGCGACCGAATTCAACAAAACCACCGGCATTGATAATTCTTTCCATCTCGGCTTCATCTGTTGGCTTATGATCGTATGAGAGAGGTTTTACTTTACCCCCAACACTGATCACGGCTCTTGAGTCACCAGCATTAGCCTTTTTTTTTTTTTTAATTTTAATAAAGGTGTTATCCTCTTAATCTCTCTCTCTCATTTCTCTTACCACAATAATTTCGTCAGATTCAGTAACAAGAGCAGCTACAGCTGTACAACCAGAAGGATCATACGCAAAGTTATTGTCTACACAAGGGGACGCGTTTTTATATATATATATATAAGCTATCGTTTCTCCTGCTTTAAAATGTGTATAGTAAAGGGAGCTTTACCTTCAATTAAACACTTGTCCAGAGTTAAAAAGGCATCTGTCATGGCCTTTGCATATTCCTTCTTTTCGAAAAATTTACTCTCGAGTACCTTTTTGTATAGTGTCTGACCCGTGTAATGAGCGATAGAAGAGCCTTACATTGGCCAAAAAAACTGTCAGCTCATCTCGCCTTTTTTTCTCTTTCTCTCTCTTTAAAAACTCACCTCCGTGTCCGTCGTATACACCAAAGAAACCAAGGTTTGTGTCTCCCAGCTTCAATAGAGTTGTATGAGCATCTTCCATGGCTAGTCATGGATAATAATAAAAAAAAAAAGAGAGATGAACACAATGAAACCTCCTCCTCCCCCCCCCTTTTTTGTTTTAAGCCGCTCATATACTTACTAAGTCTCCATCCTTGCATTTGAGAACAACCAAAAAAGTACTTGTTGTTAGACCCGTGTGTAGAAGTCTTTTCAGTAATTGGTTCTGATAAAGTTTGTCCCATCTATTTTCATTTACAAAAGAGAAAAGTTGTGTCAATCCTCTGTTATTCATTTACTAAACCTTCACTCAAATAAAAGAGGAAAACCTTATTACTTTTTTTTTTTTTCACAGTTTAATAATAAAAAAGAAGGGATCGATGGAGAGGGGGTTTTTTGGGGGGAGTTACGAAGAAGCAAAAAAAAAAGAGAGAGAGAGAGAAAGAGAGGCCTTGTCACGCCCTCACGTGATGAGGGAAGCGTGTGTGTGCCTAATATAACAATATGTCTGTCGGATTTAAAAGGCCGATCCGATCTTGGGTAACAACAGGCGGCACAGCACGTCCCGAGAAATCATCAGGCCATGGAAAAGCTCAGCTAACAAAAGACCTCCTTTTTGGTGTGTGTAAAACAATAGGAAAAAAAAAGGGGGGTGGGGGGAGGATACACAGCATATGAGAGAGAGAGAAAGAGAGAAGAAAAAAAGTTTAAATTATCCTATCTGAAACCTTGTTTACATTACACTTTAATGAAATGCCTGAGAAAAATAGGGGTGGAATGGGCGCATTTTTCAGCTGATAGGTCCTTAACAACAACAACAACAACAACAACTAAAAAAAACCCGTTATTTTCTATATATTATTTCTTTCAGTCAATGAAATAGGTTTAGTAAGGTTTCAACCAGTTACTAAACTCACATTCATTATATTTATACATGACGGATTTACATATTCATTATGGACTTTTTACCTTTTTGTACGCACCCCCCCCCCTCCTACTCCTTATTCTAATAGGGCATAAAATACATAATTCGTATCTCTTTTGTGGTACAACTCTAATCACTCATGCATATCCATTATAACCTTCTCTCCTTAGAAACATGATTAAACCAAATGGAGAGAAACACTTCTAATTAAACTGACAAAACCCCTCTCATGGTGTCATTTGAGTTATTAATCTACACATATACGTCTGTCTGTCTGACAACATTTTACCCCCCCTTTTTTGTAGTCTGATTTTGAACGTTATTTTCTTCTCTCTCTGAATGACGACTGAGATACGTTTAAGACAAAGAACGTGTTTTTCTTTTTAAAATACGACTAAACCTTTCTGGTGAAACCTTGACCCATTTAATGCATTTTTTTTTTTTCTAATATATTAACCTTTTCTTATTTTTCTATTCGCCGCGACGGCTTCATTATTTTATCCACTGACTTTTAAAAAATTGACATTTTTTTAGAGTCATCGTTGCTCATTTATTCCGCACTAAAAAAGAAAAAGTTTAAAAAAAAAAAGACTTCTACAAGATTCTACCCATTTCTAAAAATAAGCCAATTCTTTTTTTTTTCAGAAATTGCTTTTTTCTAAAAGGAAAAGGGTAATATATCATGTGGTCACACCTTACTCTAATTCTTCCGTCATAGGACCAAAAAAAAAAGAGAGAGAGAGGGCGGGAACCTTTTTGTTGTTGTTTATGGGGGGAGGAGGAGGAAGTAACGGCCCGGGTCACACAAAAGAACCAACGAACCGGTAGAGGAGGTTAAAAAAAGCCGTTTTTATATATAAACCTTTCCTTTTCATCGCCGATCTAGATACAAAAAGGTCCTTTTCTTTTTTTTTTCTTTTTTTTTTCTTTTTTTTTTATTTTTATTGATCGAACGCCTTCATATCTCCCTCGTGTCTTAAAACGTCTCATTTCATCCCGAGACTTATAGATAATAACATGGTCATCATTGTTTATTTGAATCACAATAGACACAAGAGAAAAGAAAGACAACAACCATCGATCCAAAATGATCCCCCCTCCCCTTCTCATTGTTTAAACATGTCTTATTTAACCCTCCCCTTGTTCATCACAAGTTAACATAGGTCATGTTTTCTCTTGCTCAAAATTTACCTCCGAGTATTATTGAGGGAATACTCTCACAGGTATCTCAAAGAGATGTTTATCAATGCATGTTTGTTTGCAAGACATGGTTAATGCAAGCACGTAGTCTAGTCTATCATACCCTCCATCTCCCATGTAAGAGGAACGGATTTGCCACATTTCTTTCCATGGTAGAGTCTTCCCACGCATGCTTTCATTCCGTTCGATCTCTTCAATTGGATGACTGTTCCGTAAATCAAAATCTAATAAAAGACTATTTGTTTCACCAAATATTCTCAAGTTTCCCAAACCTGTGCCACATTGACATGACGCGTATCAAATCCACATCCGATCTAGAATACCTATTGACCATGCTAAATACCTCTTTACATCAATACCCTCTTCATTCTCTCCAGCATGTCCAAATACCTTCTCTGATAGCATCACATATTCCACTCATGGACGCTTATTTTAAGACTTGCTACACAGCACGACAATCACTACAACAGCTCACTCTATATCCTTCTCACATGAACTCTCTCCAAAAACTGTCAGATTTTCCAAACCTGTACCATCTTACCATCTATAACAAGGATTGTGTGGTCATTGAAGAAAATGAACGTGTCATACTAGCTTTTCTCCTTGCATCATGTCCCCACTTGATCACTTTGAATATCTATCATCAGATCAAAAGATCAGATACATCCAACAAACTACTTCCGTGTGAATTATTATCATTACCCTTACGTCATATAGATCATCACTATAGAAACTTGAGAAATTTATCCTTATCAACCACTACCTTGGATACAGCTCAGATGGAATACATTCTATCATTTATATCAACCTCTCACCTAACATCGCTCTCAATCAATCTGGAAAACCATAGGACCTTACAGGAATGGATTGGGGAGGCCTCTATAGACACTGTATTAAGATTCGCACATCATTTGAGTCTCGTATCGAAACTCATGTTTAGAATCGCCAGTAAATACGATGAAACAGATGACCGTCTTACTTTAAACAATGTATTGCAAGTCAATGCATTATTATGGTCCATGGCCAATAGCATCATGACTACAGCAGGAACTAACACTGAAAAAGTTTATCTGAAACTAGACTGCATGGCAGATCTCCATGATTGTTTCTCTGATGAGACCACCACCCCAACGGCGACGACGACGACAACAACAATGGCTTCATTATTAAATAAGCAAGATTTTCAATTTGAAATTGATAGAACAGACAATGGTTCATGGCACCTATGGCAATGTGCTCCATTTTCTATCATGATGGCTCATTTTTTTTCCACTGAAACAAGTCCATCCATACAGCATATAACACACCTAGATTTAAAAGTGCCTGAAAATCAATTGATCGATGGTTTAACTCTGATACTGACCTATTTTACTCGACTCGTCGAATTCACTTTAACTTCTCCCCTGACATCACAATCGATACGAGGCTCAAAAGATGAGGAAGCTTGTTCTTTAGCAACCAAATTTGATGCATTGCATATCAAGCATGTGGCTTTATCTACCTCATGGATCCATACACTGGATAGGTGGCTGCCTTCCATTGAAACCCTTTGGATTGAAGACTGTCTGTTTCCAGAAAGAGATGTTTTGCTGGATTTGAGTTGCATGAAACATTTACATTATTGCTATTTTCAATTTCCAGAGCTGGCGAGTCGATACCCACACGTCCTTGTGAAATTAACGACTCAAAAAGACAATGGAAGGATCACTTATTTGACCTTGGTACCCCAACAAGAAGTAGAACGCCGTGTGTTTGTAGAAATAGACAGTTTGCAGATAAATCAGTTCTTGCTGTCTCATCCTAACGTATTTACAATTGAGATTGTCTTGTCTTGTCTTGACATTTTTAAATTAGACAAGTGGTATGAAAAATAGACATGTATCTATCTGTAGCTACTCCCCCTAATAAAAACCGCTGCTTAAAAAGACGGATGGCGCGGTATATCTCGCGCTTGATAGGATTGGCTTTTTCAAGTGTTTATCTTTTCTGTGTCATTGCGAATGCGTAAATCATGTTTTTAAAGTGAGAACCAGACCTTAATAACACCGAAACGTTTTTTTTTTTTTTTTTTTTTTTTTTTGCGGTAAAAGTCTAATTTGGACCGCGAAAAAAAATTAGACCACGACTCATCTGATAGGGATACGATAAAAAAATATTTTGCCACTCCATCAAAGGTAGCAGATTGTGCTTTCGAAAAGATTTTTCCGTAAAAACCAAGTCTACAATTTTAAAATATGTCCACATATGTTGAGGCAGTTTATGAAAACAAGCAATTTTAACTCTCTATCTTCATACATGTAATATGTGTGGACTTTTTGTAGAAAAAGTCTGTTCACGCCTTTCAAACACTTTTACATTTCTGAGGGTCTGTTTTTTTTAGTTTCAAGTTTTTCAAAGATGAGTTAGGCTTAGGCTGAGTTGGCAAAAACTCATGGTGTGTCTACCCTGACAAAGTCAATTCCATAGTAAAACTCTTTGGAGGCAAAATTTGTTGTTTTCGATACTTGAAACGTCATGTCTTCCGCCGGCCTATTAAATTCTTCTAAACAGTTAAATATATTGTCAGAATAGGTGTTTTGCATGGAGAACAAAATAAAAAAAAAACCAAAAGTGATACTGTTAGAACTTGGATACCACTTTATTATGGACGAAAAAATATAATTAAAAACGTATTAAAAAATGTATTCCAAAATGTATTGACGGTCTATGAGAAAAAACTATGGGTATTTATATAAAGAACTGGTATAGTTCTAGGGAGAATATTAAGCGCCTTATTGGATCATGATGTAATAATCTGGTGATAGTAAATAATCAACATGTCTTTAAATTTAGCCCTTCCATACTGAGTATATAAGTATTAGTCAGAGGGATCAACAGTTATAACATCAAATGACAAGAGTAATATTTGTGCTCAGGATCTAATAATATTCTATAGTCCAGGCCCATTCGATTGTATTGCTTTTGCAGAATAAATATTTACTCGCCACAGGGTTGTGCCCTGTGTACAGACTCCAACGGTAGGATGAGAACAAGCGGGGTAATGTGTGATTCATGATTAACTTTTAAATTTATTATCCATCCATAATGTGATGTGACAATTAACTTTATTATTATATCTATGATATCCCCAACAGTACATCCCTCACAGATTGCGGAGTAACCACACATACAATCTTAATTTCCGGCTACTAATGGATCATTTTATCAAACTGTATTAAGAATTATGAAAGAGAGGTATCATTTACTTGTCTTTTGCACCAAATAAAACTGTCAGAATTCCTAATTTTATTTTATGTTAAAGCCAGCTGCAATTGCCGGGCGGTTTGGATGTGGAGCTTTGTTCCTGACATTAATTGCTCTTTAAAGCGTTGTTTCAATATCCTGGGTTTCACCGTTTACTTTATAATGCAAAACCGTATCCTGTGGAAGACTTGAGACAACGGGACAGTCTTTTCAAAGTTTAGCTTTTAAAGAGATATTTGAAAGTAACCTTGTCAATAATCATTGCTGCTTGCCTTTGACATTTAAAACTAATTTCTGGGCATTTTGCCATGTTTTGGGTTTAAAAATTTTCAGGCTGGCTTTTGAACAAGTAGCACAAAATACGTAGTCAAACTGGACTTTGACTCAAGAGCATACTGTTTGAGCATTTCAAATTGTCAGCCCTTTTTTGGCAGCATCTGGTGTAGGAATTTTTGGCGGAAGTATCATCCAATGACTGCCCCGGATCTATTACGCCATTTGATGACGTCAAAATGTTTTTTATAAAGTTGTTTATTTTCCCACCTACGCCCTTTTTCTTTTTTTTTCCTTATGCACAGTTTCGAGTAAAGCTGCTGTTAGGTGATTCTGGCATGTACGTCTTGCTCGTGGGTGTACCTGCTCTACCTCTACCTACCGTCTAGGCTCTAGGCAGGCGTGGCTATCTTCTGGTTTTTTACACGGTAATGCTTTTAAAAACTGTTGTTGTGTTAATGTCAACAGACTAATTTTTTTTTTCTTTTTCATGTAGCTTGTACGAGGTAGTTTGTGTAGGTTTATGGAGTCGAATATTTGGCATACTCTTATACCGCGACAGAGATGCAGACGGTGTTTTCAACAAACATTCGCGTAAATACTAGACATTACAGAGCTGACATGGCGAGTGAGAGATCGAAAGGACACCGTGAAACCGCTAGTACGGACCTTCTTGTGAATCCTAGTTTATCCTCTCATAGTTGGGCGACCTTATCTACGAAAAGGTGTGACATACTTTTTTTGACCACTTTCCAACGATTGTGTTCGTTTTATAATTGTCAACTAAAGCATAAAAAACGGGTGAGTGCAGACAGAGACTGACTTCCACGCAGTTGCACTTGGGCAATTTTCTTTTTACTGGAAATTGGCGAACAGGTCTCTAAACTTTTATCTTTTCTAAAATAAAGCTTTCTTTTTTTTTTTTTTTTTTTTTTTTTTGTCTTCAAAAAGCTTGCCACACCTATATAAGACTACACTGTATTAATGTTGAATCTTTTTGTAAAATAGAGATTTAGTTACGAAAGTATGTGTGTGAGCAAGTCGTTGTTTCGTCATCTACCACATCTTTGAAAGTCACTGATAATCACAAAGAGCCGCCCTTGAGAACTTGTAGTAGCCCATTATCTCCATTATTAAGATCAGACTTGCCTCTTGATATCAAGCAGGAGTTTTTGGATCGCATTCGTGATGCAACTATTTCTGCATTTCATGTCGTCTGCATGCGATTTATCATTTTGACGTATAAGATTTATCATTCGCAAGTACAGCCAAGCAGCATTTCCGCTACAAGGCCTATCTCACAAGTAAAGGTTTTCAAGCACGAGGCTTTATTAGTACGCGTCTGGTACAATTCAAGACACAGTAGCATCGTTTGTTAGATCTGTCGAAAACTAGAGGTCAGAGACTGGAGAGATCAAAGATATACGATGCTTGTTCAAGAGCCACAAATTTATACCGGTTGTTGAGGATATCATAGATATAATAATAAAGTTAATTGTCACATCACATTATGGATGGATAATAAATTTAAAAGTTAATCATGAATCACACATTACCCCGCTTGTTCTCATCCTACCGTTGGAGTCTGTACACAGGGCGCATCCCTGTGGCGAGTAAATATTTATTCTGCAAAAGCAATACAATCGAATGGGCCTGGACTATAGAATATTATTAGATCCTGAGCACAAATATGACTCTTGTCATTTGATGTTATAACTGTTGATCCTTCTGACTAATATTTATATACTCAGTATGGAAGGGCTAAATTTAAAGACATGTTGATTATTTATTACTATCACATCATGATCCAATAAGGTGCTTAATATTCTCCCTAGAACTATCCCAGTTCTTTATATAAATATCCATAGTTTTTCTCATATACCATCAATACATTTTTTTGATTTTTTTCTTATACATCTTTGAATGATATTTTTTCGTCCATAATAAAGTGGTAGTTAAGTTCTAACAGTATCACTTTTGGTTCATTTTTAATTTTGTTCTCCATGCAAAACACTCGTCTACTTTTTGCTCTATTACAATAATCGTTTCAGCGAAACGTTGTACAGCGGTTGCCTAATGTTATTGATGTACTTGTCGGGTAATTAGGACTACAAAAAAAATAGTAATAGAGTCGAGCCAGTGATAGTAGTTTTATCATACAATAATTCGAATCGAATGCGCCAGTTCATGCAAATTTCCAAAACGGGTTTTAATTTGCCCACAAACAGTTACTGAATTTTAATTATTGTAACTCTCAAAAGTGACGCTCTGGGATATAAAGCATAGTTTCTTTTCTTTTTACGATTACTAGAAATGAACCACCCACCAGTTCCCCAAAGACCGCCTACAGCAGGCATTGAGATCAGTAATGTGCTTGATGGAGAGACGGTGCATCAGGTACTTGTCAATCGTCGTGGTGGGACATTGTATATATTAATAATATCTATTGTTTTTAGCGGTTTCTTTTAGTAAATGGAAGAGCAGGACCACGTCATGGCTCGTTTGATCAGCCTATTCATGTTCTTTGCAACGACTTTCCCCAAACGCAATGGCCCTGTGTGAATTCATATTTTAAGGCCATGGTGCATTTGGTACCAGGACCCAACACGATTACGTTCCTCTTCCAACATGGAGAGAAACAAACGCTTCATTTCCATATATCGTATCTCCCACTTTTACAAAACCCACCACTTTCTCTTGTAATCTTTATCGGCTCTGATTCTCCTGCCAAGTTTGACGTACCACCGCAAAAGAAGGGACAAGACACCTTATCGATAGCGATTGAAAAGTTTCGTACAGCGGGATACATGTGGCAAGCCTTTTGTGCTGAGCAAATGCACCGTCATGGGTTTGGTCGACGTACTTTTCGATTAGAAGAAGCTTGGTTGCCAGACACAATCTCTTGTCAAGAGAAAGGTGTGATGCGAAACACGGCCAAAGTCCATGTGATTCGATCTAAACATACCGTGGCAGAAATTCGTGACGTACGTCGTGCACAACAAAGCGATGACCACGACGAATCATTTGAAAGCTTGTTTGATTTCTTTTTGGATGACTTGAGACATAATCCTCCATTTGACAAGCCGTGCGCTGTAGCAGGATTGATTTTAGACTCGCACTGGGATACCCAAAAACAACTGTCCTTGGGCCATACGGCCTTGGGTGGAGGCGCTGGTCATACGGCATTGGGTATCTTTGGCTCGCATCTATTACATGCTTGGCCAACATCGATAGAGGATATTGTGCCTTCTTTTATGGACAATACAAAGACTGATACAAGATATGTCGCCAATGATGCCAACGAGTCTGGTGAATGGTGGCGAGCAATTAACATTGGCATGGGTGCTATGGTAAGATGCTTTTTATGGTTTAGCGTGTTGATGATACTAATACTTTTTTTTTAAAGTTGCATGAAGTTGGCCATGCTTATACCTTGACACATACACCCACAGGTAAACTTTTACTATGATGTCATTAAATCTCTTCTGACATTCTTGTGATTAAAAAAAGGTATCATGAGTCGAGGTTATAACAATTTAAACCGTACGTTTGTTGCTAAGGAACCAGGATTTGGACCTATTCCACCAGAGGCAGAGAATGGATCCCACTGGTAAGTTTTATTATGCGTACATGTAAAAAAAAAGCAGTAGAGAACTTAGAAATATGAAAAGGCATCGTTTAGATGTACTACGTCTGCGGTTCCATCCCGCGTTCCGACTACCCCAAGACGGACCAAAGGGGGTACCTATTGAGACCTCACCTAGTTTTGTTCCATTGGAGGGCAACCAATTCCAAATTAATGCACCAGCTGGACTTTCTATTTTAGAAATGAATGTAGATGGTCATTACCGCACACACCTTGAATTCCTACAAGAGCACCCCAAGACACTTGTGTTGAGCATGGATGAGATCTGCAGCCGTTGCAAGTGTGACAAGCACCAAAAGATTTCTTTAGAGGCCATGTGTGTTAACCAGCAACAACGTACGATGGAGGATGTACAGGGTTTTATCCAATCTCACGCTGGCGTCCGATTACCCGGTGTCCCTGGGCATGTGATCCAAAGCGACGTTTTTGGTGGGGATACACCGGGTGCGACCCAATCGCGTTCTATTTTTTTGAAGGATGGTCATTTAAAGCAAGTAGTGAGTATTACAGTGCATCATGGCAGTTTCTTGGACGGTTTTGTGATTCATTGGAACGACGGCACGCAAGATGTTGTGGGCAAGACAGGTGGAGGCAAGTCCAGGTTTATTGTGATGCCTGGTGAGCAGATTCAGGGCATTATTTTAAGATGTGGAGCATGGATTGATGGGCTGCAGTTTAAGCTAAGCAGCGGAAGGTTGAGCCCTTGGTATGGTGGGATGGGAGGTTCGCCGACGGTAGTGGAAGCACCCGAAGGGTATGACACAGTAGGCTTCTTTTCTACAGCCAATGATTGGACAGAACAAATCGGTATCTTCTATCGTCGCTGTATCAAAAATTGATGTCACCCATTTTTTTTATAGGGTTTCACCTCTGAGATTTCTTGGAAATACCAGAATTGTATAAAAATTCTGCATTGTTTTTTATTTTGTTTACTTTTCTTTTTTCTTTACTTTTTTTAAATTATTAAAATAAATGAAACTCGTATATGGTTATGAAATGAGTATGTTTAAACAAGACAAGGCTAGTGTATATATATATTACTAACAAAAAAGGATAATGAATAGATGCTTCACCTGGTCAAGTGGGCCATGTGATTTGCCCTCCACTTTTGTCCACCAAGATCACACTGTCTAGTGCGGGAAACACCAACCGTTGGATATTTTATGGTACAAGGAAACAAATTATCGACTGGATTCGCGAACACAGTAATATCACTTTAGAAAACGCATTATTTGCGGGAGGAAATTCACCCACTAGCCACGTCCACACAGAACTGGTGATTGATTTACAACAAGTTTATGATCAGGACCAGACTTATGCTGATTATATCAAGTCTTATTTTGTCAGTATTTATGATGTCGAAAGAGTGAAAGTGGAGATTAGACCCAGAATTGAGTCCAAGGATTGCTTTATTCCGGCAGTCAACAGAGTGATTGTGGCGAGCGGAACAAAATTGGCTGATATTGTGGAGGATCTTGAAATAGAATGGTTTAAGCCTGCAGAGAGTTATGTGCAACAAACCATTCATTTATTCAACGATGAAGATACACCCAATCACATCATTAGTGCAAAACCACCCACATCTGTCCAAGTCAATGCAGAACCCACCAAAACTTCCACTGCTCCTTCTGCTGCTGAAATGGACTTGTCTACCCCACATTAGAAACCATACCATTATTCATGTGTAATAAACAACTTTTTATCTTTATTTTGTATACATGTATTTAGTATCTACTAAAGTTATCAGTCAAAGATTCTGATGAATTGGATCTCTTAATATTCTCGTATTTTCTTAGAGAGCTTTGTGAGTGCTCCCAGGCTAGATTTCGCTTGAGAGACTCGGATAGAGGATCTGCTGCTGACAAAGTGGTAGTCTTTTTAGATGCGATGGTAATGGCCGCACTATGATCCTTCTTGGTGGCACTTTGTTTTACAGTAGTAGTAGAGCAAGAGAGTAAAGATGAGAGTAAAGAAGTGTTTGCACAGGGTGGTGGACTTCGCTTTGTGAAATCACACTGATAGGCATTCTCAAGCTCTTGATCCAATTCATCTTCCTCTTCTTCCTCTTCTTCATCATCATCATCACTGGAGTCCAGATAGTCTTCTAATATGGTTTCTTCTTCGTTATTTTGTTCTAGTTGCGCTTCGTGTAATGGCACGAATCCTTGGCCACTGTCTACAGGCATGAGTTCATATAAAATTGAAAAGAACAACAATAAAAAAAAAAGGGTTTTGCATAGTATCTTTTTATAAATGTTTTATAACCTCGGAGGAACTCTTGTAAATGCTCATCGTGTCGGGGGTAAAAAGAGAGTAAACGGGCTTTCAATAGTCTTACACACACATACACACACACTCACACATACTCTCCGTTTTTTTTTTTTATTATTATTATTTTCTTTTTTCTTTGTTATACAATGCAGAACCGAATAACAAAGACTTGTCAAGTGAAAAAGAGCAAAAGAGCAGATAGGTTACGTGATTTGCTTCAGTTAAGTGCCAGTGATTCCATATTATTAGATGCGTGTGCAAGAAAGCCCTTGAACGAAGGTAAAAAAGAAGTAAGACCTTAATCAGAATAGAATGAAATAACTCAATGGTGATCATGTAGTCAAAGAATTATTGGAGGCTTTACCAGGGATAAATCCAGATACGATACGAGATAGATATTTACGAACACCTTTACATTTGGCTTGCAGTCGAAAAGATGACCCCTTAGAAGCAACTTCTATTGCTAAATTGCTGATTCGTTCAGGTGCGGATGTGAATAATGGGGTTGGCGATGTGGATGGACTTCAACCAATGCACATGGGTAACTCACACATACACACATACACACACTCCACATAAACACACACACACAGAAAGATAGAATGGCACACTGATAAAATAAACCCGTAGCTGTGCTGGCCGGAAATCATCAATGCGTTTTAATGTTGTTACACGAAGGTTGGTATGTTATGAAGAAATTGCTCACTCTCTTGTTTTTTTATATAAAAAAAAAAGCGCTAAAAAAAGGGACTAAAATCACAGATAGGAGCCAATATACCAGCTTCGGATCCTTTTCGATTGACACCATTATTACTGGCAAAGTTAAAGCTGGATAATCTCCGACAAGTACAAGAAACGATACACCATGCACAGGTCGATTGGGTGTCTGAAAGTGCTAAAGATGAATATCAAGATTTGAAGTCGGTAAGTTGATGTCAAAGTAATACAAAAAGATCGTCATTGTAATAACCTTGTGCTAGATTACTCAAGTCTTGGTATCACATCTGGCCAATAAACATATTACATCATTTGGTTTACCGTCCTACGATACGTCAGGTTACTACGGATTATCAGACTTTTTGTTCTTGAAGGAATCTGACGATTTAGACGAAACCATCTCTCTTATCACCGATAAATTAGCAACCATTGGTATGACGGACGAAAATATACAGCAATCTGTGAATGGATTAATAGAAAAGGTTAAAAAATTGGGTATCAAATAAAGTTGAGCGGGGCACATGCAAATAAAATAAAAATAAAATACACTTTTTTATATAAAAAGCGCGTTAATTTCTTTTTAATTTCTTCTTTTTCTTCTTTCCTTCATCCTCATCTTGATTACAACATGACCAACAAATCAACTGAGTGGTCTGCAAAGAAAGAAAAGAAGGGCACTTCTAACTTGGACACAAAGTCTTACAAGAAAAGTAAGTTTTACCTTTTTTTTTTTTGTTTGTCGCACCTCTTTTATACTCACATATTTCTTTTTAGAAGTTGCTCCTGCTAAACCCAAGGTAAAATCATGAAATACTAAACAATGAAAATATTTTCTTTCTGGGCTCACTAAAAAACCCACTTCTAGACACCGCCTATGATGTCCGAACCAATTCTCCTTACGAAACCTAACAAGCCAATCACCAAGGCTTCCGCTAAACCCGTTGATGCACATAGTAAAAAGAAAATACGTGTAAGTTGGATGATTTGGTTTTTTTAAACTGTGTACTCAAATAGCCTATTTTAGACATCCAGAAAGTCAAGATCTCGCGTACGCTCGTTTATTTCACTTTCAATTGTATCGTATTTGGGGTATCACGCACTGTATGCTTGCGGCTCTCCTTTTGAGAACAACGATGACAAGGCTGCGATTTGTGCCGCTATTGATCCAATCAAATTAGATCTCTACGCTATCTACCAATCAAATCTAGTCCAAACAAATGCAGGTCCGTACTTGGAAAAGGGTAACGCTCTCTATCTCGAATACGGTGTTCCCGTTCAATCGAGAGTTTCCGAACTGTACTTGCAACACGGTAAGCCTGTAGTCGACCAGAGTTGGATGGGAGCTCAACAGGTTTATAAGCAACAAGTAGAACCCATCTATATGGCTAAAGTCGCTCCCATGATCCACCCCTACCTTGCTCATGCTAAACCTTATTATCATCAACAATTCAACCTTTTGTTAACTCAAACCTCAGAAAAGGCGAAAGAAGCACGCGCTGTCCTTCAGTATCAATTGGATCATTTACCTCCTCCTATCCAACACGCTAAAGAAACTGCATGTGCTCATATTAAGGATTGGATTCACCGTGCGGAACATACTGATCTGTTGCCCATCTTGTTGAAATATTATTGGGCCATAGTTGATTTCCTGCAATTCGATCTGTTACCCGTTGTAAAACAGAGTCATGTGGTCACCCAATTAAACACCTACTACGTGGCGAACATGAAGGATTACGTGGATTTGAATCTCAAGCCTGTTCTCGCTCATTTACCCGTAGCTAAACTCGTCAACTTTGTACGCGCTCAATTACCTATCCGTCCTTCCCAAAAGGTTTACCCCGTTGCCACTTCCGCATCCACACAGCTCAAGACTGCTCTCCTTGCTCCCAAAACAAAAGATATCCCTATTACACCTCCTGCTGAAGCCAAGACCGCTGTAACTATAACCAAATCATCCGCCCCTGCATCCGCCGCCACCCATCTTCATCAAAAGCCCGAACCTACCATCGATGTCGATGGTAATGCCCATGATATTGTGCAAGAGAAATCCGTAAAGCCTACCGCTGCTACCGAATATGCTCCTGACGCTGAAAAGGCTGAAGCCATCTATGTACCTACCTGTAACTCTGCTGAAGAACAATTGGTCGTCGCTAACACGGAGAAACACCTTGTTGCTGTACCCACTGACAAGGAAGTGTTTGAACTTCATAAAGATGAAGTCAAGGCTCAAGCTGTTATTCCTCCTGTTAAAAAGGAAACACCTACTATTGTACCTGAAAAAGAAGAGGAAGAAATCGTCTTTAGTATTCAAACTGAAGTACCCGTGGTTCCCAAAGAAGAAGAAGAAGTTGTATTCCGTATCCAAACTGAAGTCCCTTTTGCAACTGAGGCTGAGGTAGAGGAAGATGTTATTGAGGTAGAAGCACCTACTGCTTCTGAAGAGGCTGTTGTTGAAACAAAGGCACCTCATGCCAAGGAAGAAGAGGAAGAAACTGTCTTCCGTATCCAAACTGAAGCCCCTGTAGCCATGGCTACCGAAGAAAGTAAAAAGAGTGCAGAAAAGGAGAACATTGTGGTTCCTCCTGCTATTCAAAATGAAGAGCTTGTGCTTGAATCAAGAGGTGAAAAGAGTGAGGAGCCTGCTTTTATCAAGGTGGACGAACCTGCTGTTGAACATGAACAGGTTGATTATGAGGAGCCTATTGTTAAAGTAGACAAAGTAGAGGAACCCAAATTAAATATCAAGGTGCCAGTCAAGAAGGAAGAGCCATCTGTCAAGGAGAATGCGCCATCTGTCAAGGAGAATGAGCCATCTGTCAAAGAGAATGAGCCTGTATCCATCTAAGTTCTGGATATATTCATCATCATTATTTTTTTAGCAACGACAAAAAAAAAAGAGTGTACAAGAAAATTTCATTATGTAATAAAATTCCCTGCATTTAAATCAAATACCTTTTTCTTCTATTATCTTTATTTCAATGATGAACAATGTCAATGACAAGACGCTGTCTGTTCTGTCCTTGAATTGCTGGTAAGATGAAATAAACGGGAATGGACTACAGACAACTCATTTTAAATTAACTAAAAAAAAAGGGGTCTCAAGGTGGTGGCTAAACAACGTGAGTTTCGTTTACACGCCATTGGCGATAGAATTAGTAGTGAAGACTATGACATTGTTGCTTTACAAGAAGTCTGGATGAGAAAGGACTTTGATTATATCAAGGCCAAAGTAGGCTCCAAACTCCCTTTCACCAAATATTTCCAGAGGTAAAAAAAAAAAAAAAGGAAAACTTTCCTCTCATCACATGGACTAATAAATTAAATAAAGTGGCACTTTGGGAAGTGGATTAGCTATTTTATCTCGGTTTCCTATTCTGTCATCATCTTACTTGAAATTTACTCTGGCAGGTAGACCACTCAAAGTTTTGCAGGGCGATTTTTATGTAGGAAAAGGGTGTGGATCTGTCTGCATAGATCATCCAGAAATTGGTTTGATGGATGTATATACCACACATGCAAGTATACATTTTCTTTGAACTCTCCTTGTACAACGAAATTAATGATAAATATATTAGTTGCAAGCAGGATATGGTCAAGGTGAAGATTATGAGGCACAAAGAATTACCGAATGCTGGCAAATTGCCAACAGTGTCAGAGCTTCAGCAGCTCAGGGACGACATGTCATTTTGGTAAACAAATACACATAAATATGTAGGTTACAGCAACTTATGCAGATCTCCCATTTTTTCCAGGCAGGTGATTTTAATAGTATTCCTACTAGCAACTGTTATCAAATGTTAAAGAACCATGGATTCATGACAGATACGTGGTTAGAAAAACATGATCATACCCTAGATGATCTCTCAGACAGTATTCAACGTTTTGGCATTACCTGCGATTCTCCATTAAACACTTGGACCAAGCATCTCTTGAAACAAGAACCACATCTCAAAGAATTCGGTGATCGTTTGGATTATATCTTTTATCGTAGATCACCACAAATCATCTGTCAAGAGTCTCGCGTTGTGATGGAAGGATATATACCCGGTACAGAGTGGAGTTATTCAGATCATTTTGGTGTCCATTCCGTATTCACCATAGCAGGTCATGTCGATACTGCCATGGGCAATTTCGCACCAAATTCTAAGCAGTTGGCAAGACCGGACTTTACACAGTTATCTTCCGCCCATCTCATCACCGCTATTGAGATCATTCAGCGTGAGTATAATCAAGCCAAGAAAACGGGCCACCAGTATCTGGTGCTACTCTGTTTATCTGTAATCGTGGTAGTGGGCGCTTATATTGCTCAACTTATCAGTTATGAGGGAAGCACACAGATCATTGTGCATGCAGTATGTGGATTTGTCATGATTGCATGCTCAGGGTTTGCTATGGTATGTTTAATTGTTGGTTTTGTGTTTGGAGGCACCGAGCAAAGATCGCTTGATCAATATATGATTGATTTACGGGTCTGTCTAAAGACCTTACAAAAACCACCGATAACATCCATGAGCGGATCTAGTTTTAGCACTAAAACTTCCCTGTCGTCTGAAGAAGAAGGAATAGTTGAAAAGCCAATGTTGAAAAAACTACGCTAGTTTATTATAATACATAAAAAAAAAAAAAAAAAAAAAAAAATTAAATGATACTCTTCATATGATCAATGATCGCAGTTTTATGAAACAGGATCTCATCTAAATCATTTAGATAAGTTTCGAAAGCTTCATTGATTTGGTCAGATTCCTCATCTTCTTCGTGTTCGGAAATGGCTAAAGATAACCTAGCTAAAATTTGTTCCTCTTCTCTGATGTGTTCATCATATTGCTTCATGCTATTTCGATGAGCCTTTAAAATGTTTCGAATATGTTGTACGTTTCTAACTTTTGTCTTATTGGCAATTTCCAAACTGCTCATTTCAGTATCCACATCATTGTCAGAAGGTAAATTTAAACGCACGGGCGATGAAAAGAACGGGTCCTCCATTTTAATGTCTTTGCTAAATACTTCGGCAGGTGGCGACTCGAGTCGTTTTAAATAATTCACTTGCTGATGTTCCAAGATGGATTCAAATCGGTTATTGGTAGGTGTGGCTAAGGCATTGGCTGCCGCTTCCACAGGAAAATCCTCATCCAACAAATTCTCATCGTCACCCCAACTTCCGTAGCTACTAGCATCGGTATCTCCATCCACTAAATTTGTTAATTGATGGCCTCCTTGTTGAATACGAGGATCGGATTCTCCCTTCAATTGTTTTACTCGATCAGCATAACGCAATGTATTCAATGTGTGTTCGCTGTTAGTATTGTTAGGAGAGATCGTGGCAATCATACACGTGCGTGAATTGCCTGTAAACGAGTCTCGTAACACCTGTGTTAATTTACTTCCTCTAAATGGCGTATGCTTTTTGTCTTGATCCAATGCACGAATACACTCTTTCAGTGCCAATAAACTCTTGTTGATCTCTGCTCCCTCCATTCTTTTTTTTTTACATGTATTAGTACTGTATATTCTATTTCACTTTCCTCTTTCTTTCTTTTTTATACCTTGTTTTGGTATCGGCTTCACCTCGATCAGCGCCTCGTTCACTTCCTGCTAAATCGATAAAACTCAATTTACCGAAAATATCATCATCTGATGACTTGAGTAAGATTTGAAGGACAGCATGCGATCGAGAGGAAGCGTTATTTGCGCCAGTTGTACCTGTAGTTCTAACACGGTTTCCTGATTCAAACGTATCCATTAAATCCTCCACATCATTGATATAACACTCACGTAGTCCAGCAATCACAATATTGTTATGCCCATCATCCCTCGCTGTTAACTTCTCGCGCTTGTTTAACAGGTCAAACAATTGACCTTGATAAATTTCGTAGAGTCCAACGGTTGCTTGTAAATGCGAATAAGCGGGTTTAGATAGCATCCGGAATATATCTTGGGCTGCAAGGACGTACAAACCATGGCGTGAGTCGAGCATTGTGTACGTCTTACCGGATCCTGTTTGTCCACTAAAAATGAGGGTATGTCAGTTTTTTGGAGTTTTTTAAAAGTTGTTATAAAAATAAAAGGCACTTACTAGGCGAAGCATGTAGCTTTACCACCACTGAAGATATAATCCACTAAAGGTTGAGCTGTACGTGCATAAATATCTGCGTTGCTAGAATTACTATCAAAAGCATCGTCAAATGTAAATGCGTGTTTCTCAATATAGGGTGTCAGATCGATTTTGGTTCTAAAATTTTTTGTCAGCACAAAAACCCATCATAGTTTTCTCTCTTATGTATTTAAACCTACTTGGGTGCGTTGAGTTGGATGGTCCTTTCGCCTACTAAATTAACAATATCCGATTGTTGCATATCCTTTTCTTTTTTATTTAATGGTCTCTTTCTGACACAGACACGAATACGCTGATTCAAGTCATTGTTGATACTGATTGTAGGTGTCATGGGAGGTGTGATATTTGGTTTATTAATTCTCTGTGCGGGCACGGTAGAAATGCGACGAGGAACTGCTTTTGAAGGCGGTGTACGTTGCGCGGGTATACGTGGTAGAGGAGACGTACGCTGTACATTGACAGAGCTAGTCATACGACGCACGTTTCGCTCGGGGGAATGTTTGGTGGCAGGAAACGCCCGTTTTTTAGAGGCAGAATCCTGTTTACTGACGGGTACAGCAAAATCGTTGAAGGGTCTTTGATCGGCTACTTTTGAGAGTGTAGAGATCGGAGTGATTACTTCGGTCTTGTTATTGTTGTTATTGTTGTTATTGTTGCTGTTGTTGCTGCTGTTGCTGTTGTTGCTGTTGTTGCTGTTGCTGTTGTTGCTGCGTATGGGCTCTGAGGTACTAGACGGTTCCTTGGGACTCTTAGGTTGGTAGCTTCTTTCGCCGGATCCTGTATTCTCTTTGGGTTCCGAATTGAAGTTGGTCTCTGTGTTGGTTTCGCTATCTTCGGCAGCCGCTGAATGTTGTAGATCATAAAACATGGCTTTAAATTTCATTTCGTCCTCGGGTGCTTTGAATTTCACTTGGGGAAACTCATTGATTGAAATCTATGCAAAAAAAGTTTTGATTAAGAAAATGTACCCTGTATATTTCAGCTTCAAACAACGAAATACCTGCGCCATTATTTCTTTAGGTTGAATGCCAAGACGGTAGAGACTAATTCAAGGCAAAAGGGATCAGAAAATCTATTACAATAAACATAAAAGTTCACACTTACTCTACATAGTACTAAAAATAAAATATTAGTCTTCATTCAAAAAAAAAGTAGCGTCTCTTAATTTACCGAAGCCAACCCGTATTTCTTTAATGTTTCCAATAATGTTTTATACATGGTTTTTAGGAGAAAAGAGTCACCAAACAGAAGTTATGTTGTTACGCGTATTATGGCAGCCGCGTTTTTTCGAGGACCGCTCATTTTTTTTTTTTGTTACCTACAAACGCCGCTTTCTCAAATGGTAGCCTATGGCAAGATGCAATGGTAATTCTGTAAAACAAACAAAAAAATGAAGGAAGGTATATATTAAATTAATTTTGAATCAGATGTGACCACCTTAATCTTTTACTGCAAAACAAATAAACTGGTAACTGTGTTTGATGGAAACGGCAATTTCCCTGATCATATCGTCTAGTTTGCGGATAAGCTAGATTTTATTAAAACATTCTATATCTGCCTTGATTGTCTTCGATACCGTTGTTTCCTTACGTATAAAAATAATGTAAAAAACAATTCTTCTTACTTTTCTTTCAGTTGTATATTTATGCTTTGGTGCCATTTTCTCTACTACCTAATCGAAACCCAATCCGTCAAAATGTATATATCAAGCCCAAAGACTAAAGTACTCTATCCAGTATTCTGAGTCTCTCTACAAAATTGTCGATTTTACCTAGTCGCTGTGCTACCAGAGCTAAAGCAAAAAAAAAAAAAAAAAAAAAAAAAAAAAAAAACAAAAATCGACAACGTTGTCGATTTTACCTTGTTGCTGTGCCAGGAGAGCTTAAAAACCAAGAGCGACTCAGATAATATGGATTTTTGTTATTTATCAACTCGTACGCAGCTGAAACATGAAAGTGTAAATGAGTAGATTCTCTACACTACCCAAAAATAAAAAGTACATTGTCCAAACAGGCGTTTCCTAGAATAACGACTACTTTACGCAATTTGTTTAAGCCTAATAAAGTTTATCTTGAAAAAGAAGCTTATTAGAACAGCCCCTACATAAATTGGATCACTTGTATATCAGTTATTTGTATTAAAGTGTCTTTCTGTTTATATGATTTTCCTATAGATTTACTCCAGTTGTAAAAAAGTCTTTCATATCTAAAACGAGAATTTAAATCAATTACAGACCACATCTATGCTCGACAAAACATACATTCGCATTATGCTTAAAATTGTATAAGTGGTATTTTATCATTTGATGTAAATGTTTAAAAATATACAATTAAGATCAATATGTTTAGCTAAGTATAGTTTTTATGTTATATTTTCATTGTCATTAATATTTAAAAAAAAACCAGGCCTTGTTGTGCACACAAAAACCTGGGGAAAATATGATAGCCATCCCAAAAGAGGGACGAGAAATCCGTATTCCGCTTGGACCTCTGATGAAAAAGATCATAAATATACCATCCACCAGAGGAAGATGAGAGAAACATTATGAAATTCTAGACCAGAAGTCATATTTTATTAAGAAAAAAGAAAAGGCTTTGGTTGCTGAAAAAAAGGAGCCCTTTTATACCTTTTTTTTTTTTTCTTGGCATGAATTTTTTTTGAATGGTTACACAGCATTGATGCCCACACTTTTAAATTAAGTCATATAATGATAGAATAGTTCAACGGGGTATCTTGCCGTGATACATTTCTCCGCTTTGTAAAAAAAAAATTAATGATATATCTAGGATTACCAGATCAACTTCCAAAAACCACTTGAGAGTGTTTTGTCAAATTGTGTAATAGAGTGAATCAAACTTAACTTTCTAACTTCAAGTATGTTTTAAAGTTTATCAATACTCTTTTCTGATAGCGAATCATCATTATCCCTTTAAATGTTTTCTTATTTAAGCAGATGACATTTATAATCTCTTTTATCACTGAAAAATAATAATAAAATAACTTTCCACAATTAGGTCCAAACTCAATAGTAAAAAACAGCAAAAGAGGATACCTTCGTTAAGTATTTATAGACCTACTATTCCCCTTCACAAAAAGACGTATCACCTTATACTACAATTCTAGCATATTTCCTGTTAATCACACCAACGTTTCAAGCATGCATACCCTCGCCCTAATATACAAGACAGAGGTGGCATAAAAAGACAGTAGATACAAGTAAAACTTAGAAGAACACATTAAGTTTATTTATGGTCATTGCTTAGTTTCCTTCCGACAGCCAAATATAGGAATCTGAAAGTGTTCTGTATCATATCAAATGAAACAGTTATGATAATAGTATGCGCTACAGCCATGTCAGTATGACTGGAGCTTCCTAAAATTGTAGAGAATTGAATAAGTTAGAACACCGGATAAAAATCAAGATGTTGAGATGTATGTTATTACTTATCTTCTTTGGTAGTAGTAGCAGTAGTAGAAAGACCTAAATGAATTGAGTGAGTAACGAAATGGAATCAGATTAACTTGTGCCAATATAAATACTTTCCAATATATAAAAGAGAGGAGGATAGCCCAAAGGATCACAACATCCAGCATTGAACACCGCAGGCAAGTAGTCGCTACTGTCAAAGCCCCTTCCTTCCTGAATGGGAAGCGTATCTAGCCAAGAGTAATCACAAAGTGTATCTACCACAAACCACTACGGTAGGCAACTACTATGAAAAGAGATTGGCAGATAATGCATAGCATCCACGATGCCCGCCAGGAACCCACCTCGACCTGTACCTCCTAACAAAGAGTGCAATCCTCAACATGTTGATGATCCCGTCATATCACCCTTGCTCACCCTCACGACCCAGCAAGATAGAATGAATAACCCTGGCGAGTCTTGTCGACCTGTCTTTTTTTTATATTTTGGACCGAGATGACACTTGTGCAAGCAGCTTCGGGGTATATGTCTGAACACGACTGTACAAAAGGAGGCTAACTGGTGGTGGCTTACAACAGCTGTTTATGGCGAGGCCTAAAGGAGCAACCAGCCAAAGTAAGGATTTTATTCTGTGGCAACCTCTATTGTCATTAAGATACCCTTTTTTCATCCTGTAGATAACCCTCTTCTTTCCAAACATTATAGAATATTAGATGGATTGGGTGATAAAGAAGAGAATTAGCTACAAGATAAAAAAAGGGGAATATAACACCAATAGACGATACCACAGAACAAAACCCGTTCGTCGCCGCTCCCAGTCGGCCTCGCCATAAACAGATGTAGTAAGCAACCACCAGTTCGCCTCTTTTTGTACAGAACGTGTTCATGTATGGGGGTCAGCCGCCTGCTTACGCGTCATCCCAGTCCTTTTTTTTTCAGAGGGAAGACGTTGTTTGACCCACCGTTTCGGGTTTATAAACTACCGGGAAGTGGGGGGGACAGAGAGAGACAAGAGCGACAGAGGACCTATAAAAATTAAATATGAGTTTCAATGTTTTTTTTTTCTTTTTAAATGAGATTACTTACAGGACTACAACATGTCTTGGAAAGCACCCAATGCAGTCGATACAAGCCCAGGAGGGTTGACGACAGGTATACGTGCACGCCATACATTACCTACTCCCTTTCCATAGGACCATTTAATAGCAGTAAGGGATCACCACCGATCGACATTACAACCCAGTAAACACACGGCATTTGTGCAAAAGAGTACTCCTTAGTGAGCTTTCATCGCGGCAATGCTATTACTGAACATCATGTTAATAAAAAAAAAAAGAGGAGAAAGAGTGAGAAAAAATCAGTAGTGCGTAGCTACCAGACTTTGACTGCTGACAGGCTCCCACGCAACAAGATAAAATAACCGTGAGAGCTTTGATTACATGATCAAATTCAGACATTTGTACTACTTTGATTTTTAAGCAAAAAAAAAAAAAAAAGAGTAGAAATCTTACAATGAACACTTCACATGCCACTGTATACAACATAACTTACACTAAAAATGCTGCAAGTTTGGAATTCTGGGAGTTACAGAAACTATGCTGATCGTGTTAACTATCTCTGTAAAATTTTTATTTTCGCCAAACTAGAATAATGGGGAAAGTTCCATCAGCTGAAAATGACATCAATTACACAAGCTATCACTAAAAAATCCCAATTACATTTACGTGGCCTACAAAAATGATCTTGAGAGGGTTTTATGTTGGTGAGTGTAATAAATCCTTGACAACTAAGAACTGGAATGTAGTAATCATGATTCTTATTTTTTGTAACATTGAGTTCATTCCTACTTGTTCTCGGTATGCCTTTTTTTTTTGTTTTGTTTTTCTTGCTCACTACACTTGGCTAATTAAGCATGGTTTTCAAACACACCTTCTCGAGTTGGGTAGTTTTTTTTCTGATCTTAGTTTGATTATCTGTTTTTTTTTGTTAATTATGCATCTTTTCTGTGTTACGTATGTATTTTAAAGTGAAAAAAAACTGGTTAGAGATACAAATCTTAGCTGACAGCTATAAACTATGAGACAAGTCCTTTTTTTAGATAGAATCCTTACGAATTTGTGTGGATATGTAATCAATGAATCTGTCACGGCTGATGGGTGACCGGAGGAGAAGGAAATATTTAAATCAGTCTGACATAAGCCAGCTCTTACTTATCAATTTTCAAATAAAGCTGGTTCGCACACTTTGATTAAATCATCCTGACATGAGACAGCTCTCGTTTATTAGTCTATAAATAAGACTCGTTCACACATTTTTTCTTTTTTTTTATGTATAGATGAATTCGCTCAAGCTGGTTATGCACAATTAGACAACGTATTACAGAGTTTTGAAGAGCAAATTAAGTGAGCGTTGTTGTTTGAAGCACTTAGCTTGATGAAATTCATGGGAGACATACACTATTACGTTTTAATAGTAACAACCAAAAAAAAAGTAGTATCTAGTAAAATATAGCATATCAACCCCTTCGCAATCTCGTAAGTTTTGTAACATACGGCATTGGTTGGTCTAAATATATATCAATATATACTAAACGACTCTTGGATATAAACCACTATATCTTGTATGAAGCCTTAAGTAACTTTTAAAAACAGAGACTCATTGTAGATTTAATTGTATGGTATTATGGTATACTAAACGGGATGTTGTGCTTCATAAATCGATGATCAAACCAAGGATAACACTTTAAATAGGAAGGTCAATATATAACTTCTTTATGTTATTGTTCAGTAGTGTATCCGGGGTATTGTTCTTGTTGAATGTAAGGCTGAACAGTATTATGTTCGTACACGGTTTAATAGCCTGTTTTTATAAGGATCTTGTTAAAAAATAACAAACGTTATATACATCCCTTGTATCAAGTGCTATATCTTTCACCATGTTTGACTCTTAGCAGTAGAATGATGTAGATACCACAATAAAAAAATTATATATTTCACTCTTTGCCTGCTAAATGTAGTTGATATTATGGGTACTACTATCAGACATGAAAGTATCACAAGAGCGGTGTATCTTTATTTTTTAACTATTTGCAATAATGATTTGTTTAAAAATATGTAGTAATATAATTGCATATTTGTAGACTGACTTAGCTCCAGTTATCCCTGCACACACACACACACACACACACACACACACACACACACACACACGTATAGTTATACATACACATACACTTTTTTTGGCCCACCTAAAAACTAATACAGAATCACCCCTGTATTTTAGCAAACATGTTTGAGTATCAAATATTCCAAAAAGGAAGATTTTGGAATAATAGTTTCCTCCTACAACTATTTTTTTGTTAACCTTAAATGTATTAGCCATAGTTATAGAAACCCTTTAGTATTTTTAAGTGAATCAGATAAAACATTTAATTGTTTAGTTGGGAAGAAACCCCGGAAGCCTTATTTGTGTTCGATCATTTGTACGACATATCTAAAACTGGTACACTTTATATAAGTTTTTTTTTTAACCTATTTTTTAATGAGAATACTATTAAATGACCGTAAATTTTGGCACTATTACATGTATGTTTGTTTTTATAACGATTGAGGAAGTATGAAAGAGTGCAGACTAGTATAGAGAACGTATTTTATAAAATTACTAAGCATCATATAAAAATACCCGTTTGCCGAATTAAGCTAAACCGTATTCATTGTGTATATTGTTGTACCATCTAATAAAAACAGTCAAACCGATTGAGCAAACGCGTCTGGATTTTGCTGTAACTCGGGCCAAAGAAAAGAAAAGAAAGTTTGCCAAGGTAACGCAATTAACAGCCCCGAATAGCCATTACAAAAAAAAGCAATTTTTTTTAGAGTGGAGGGAATTATTAAAATGTATAAGTCACGTTAAGGAATTTAACCCAAACTCATTGTTGTAGCCTAAGGCATACTTTTTTTTTCCTGTTATTTAGATTATCAGTGCTAAACATAAATTTATTTAGAGGGAATCTGATACACTAGGTAACATGAAAATTTTGTCTAACAGAAGGAAGAAATGAGTCACCGATTCATGATATCATTTATCAGATCCATGTCCACTCTGGTTTAAGGATTAAATTAAGTTACACTTATCAGATGCATGTAAACACCGATCGACGATCTCTAATTTTTCTTTTAGTCTGACACGAGTTTTTTCTTTTTTACAAAGATCTGATACGTACAAATAGAGTAACATGGCTTATAATGACTCTTTTTTTTTTTTTTTTTTTTTTTTTTTTTTTTTGGCGAGAGAATAACCAGAAATTCCATTATGACATGGATGATATTTATCTGGAATTATACTTTACGGTTTAGGTCCGCTATGTCACATCCAGGCTTATAAAAACCCGGGACGATACGGGAATACAATTAAAGCAAAGCTATTGAAATAGTCATTGTCTACATGTTTTAGGATGCTCACACAAAGTATAAATAAATACTAGTAACTATAGAGACCCTGATGAGAACTACGTGTGCGTGTTCAAAACAAGATATTCATGTGGCATTCATTTTTTTTAACGCGTACTACTCTGTTACTGGTCTTTAAATTAATTAGTATAACCGTAATTTTCAGGTTACAATCATGCTAAAAAAAAACAAAAAAAAAAGGGGCCCCTGCCTGCCAAGTATCATGAAATATCTCGTAAATAGACGCAATGGCTAAAATAATTTATTTATATCTCTGATTTGTCATGGTGTACAATAGATGAATAACACATGTGTATCCAAACTTTTGTAACTCGATGTGTAAAATGGCAAAATGTAGTTTTATAACAACAGAGTGCATCTAAGCGGAGTAAAGATTGGATGAATATTGATGCGATTTTTAAGAGTTTTATTAAGTTATGTTTTGTTTGCTTGAAGAGGTGGGGAAAAATATAGTTGAAAAATATAGTATAGATTTGTACAAGAATGTTATACATGTGAATGTAATAAGAAAGAAAAATTATATCTAGGGGTAAAAAACAAAGATGATTTTAGATGCCAACCTGTTGAGGCTTGAAGTTAATCATGTTTGGGACAGGGCGGTAGATATACTAATGCGAAAAAAATTGAATTAGCTTCCGAAATTTCACATCGAATGATAAACAAAGTACTTACATCACGGTAAAGCTCATCGATCTTCATACGCACAAGACATTTGCCAGGCACCTTATCGTGGGCCATGAACATGGGCCACATGACATGATCCTTGGGGATCAACTCGGACATACGGTTACGAACAATCTCCCAACCGACACCGTTATAATGAAGACCCAAGACACGGATTAAACGTTGATATTGGCAATGGAAAAGAGTATGGTACAAGAGCTTGGCAACCTCATCCAATGTATCGGCAACAACACAACTATCAGGCATGATATCTAATTCACATCCGGTGGATTTTAAAAGTGTAGGGCGATGGACCTTGACACCACCAAAATCACGGATCACGAAACCCTTTAATTCTCCGGTCTTACGGTCGAATCTTGCTAATGTGTTTTGACCATGTGCTTCGAAAGCAACACCGTTCTCAAGACAGGGAGGTAAGAAAGAACGAAGAGATAAGTCGACATATCTACGTACAGAAATAAGTTAGTGGTTACGTTTGAGCGCGCATTTTCGGTGTTCTTTTTTTATTGTTACCTTGTTAAGAAGTTGACTCTCTTTTCTTCTGTATCCAAATCCCACACATTCAATAAATTAGTTTGATCGGTGTCAGGTCTTTGAATCTTTTCAACAAGCGCACCACAAGGGATAAACAAATCATCCTTGTACTCGGGGCTATATTCGATGGCTTCACGTACAACACTGCTACAATGTTTAGAAATATCGGAATCTTCAATTGCATAAGAGACTGTACCCAGTTCACGTTCCACGACAAGGATATCATGATCATAGGTTAATTTAGGTACAACGTCGTACGAAAATCCAGGACCAAAGTAAGTGGTAAAAGGGGTGACAGTACGAAGGGCAGAAGAGATTTTGACGCCCAAACACAACTTAACACTTAAACCAGGCAAGATATCAGGTCTAGCTACGGAACGAAGAGAGGCAAGTGCTTCAACAGGCACGCAGTGTTGAGCAGGGAAAATAACCAAATCGTCAAACTTTTGTTCCACATTGGGTAGTTGGAGTTCGTGGATGGCGATAAAGACATGGTTATTGTACTTGTTACGCAACTCTTGCACATTACCACCGCCAGCAGCTAAAAGTGCATCAATCAAACCCTTAGATAACTCTTCATATTCACCACGAACTGTAGCAGAGCCTCGAGGAATACCAACAAGACGGACACGGGGATGATCTAAATCGTACGATCCAGGATAAAGTGCAGGCATAGGAGGGAAACTTTTACGTGCTTTATGCATCTAATTATGACGTGGTTAGTCTCATAATTTTTAAAAACCCAACCAATTAACCAAATACATAAGAAGTGACTTACGGGATGTGTAGCATGACCTTCAACAACGGATTGTTCCCAAGCAATTGTACCGGATTGCAAACCAGGTAACTCCTTTGGGTTATCATAAGTGTACTCTGTAACGTTCATGTTAACAAGGGTTGTAATTGATTACATACATATATAAGATGAATAAACTTACTTTGGAAAAGGATTGAAGAACCAAGCTCTTGACCGATTTGTTCCTTGAGCTTACCATTAACATTCAAGTCAGTGGCAAGACGATCCCACATTTGCACAGCATCATAGCTATCGACCAATTCAAACTTGGATTGGGTTTGGAGAACTGTGGTCAAAGTTTTCTTGGTGTGTTCGGTAACGGAGTTGGAAGAGGGCTTAGCTTCGATATCGATAGAGTAAATATGGGGCAACATATCAAGACCGTCAACCAAATCAATACGAGGGCAGGCAATACCGTTAAAGCGAGCCATTTGTGTGTTGTCAATGATGGGCAAACCACGAAGGGGAACCACGGCTAATACGTCATCGAGAGTGACGGTGGTTGGAATATCACCTTCTTTGACAGAATTAGGTCTAAGCAATAAACAAAGGCCGAGAATGACACCTTCTGTGGAGGGAACAAAGTAAGCAGGGACCAAAGATTCACTGGTTAAACAAGCAACGAGACGAGATGTGGTTGCAAAACTAGCATAATGCTGGTTAGTGTGTTCACTGGAAGGGACAGGCATTTTAGGTGTACGATTTTAAAAAAAATGTATAATTGAAAGAAAGATGACGAAAACAAAAGAAAAAGATTCTTTATATAGAAAAAGAAAATGTAATCGGACTTTGTTTTATTTATTTTTCAAACATTTTTTTTGTTTTGTTTATTGTGTTGTACGGGATCTGATAACAATCCATCTACATCATGCACGTGTAACATTTGAAGGTTCATTTTAACACGAAATTTAAAACAGTTAGACGTGCTTTTTTTTTTAGTTAAGTCTGTAATCTTGATTTAAATATCAGATCTTTTTAATATAAGACAAAAAAAAAAAAAAAAAAAAAAAAAAAGAAAGATCTTCCGTACGAAGAGATGAGAATGGCATTATCAGATTGTTTTAGCTCACCAAATAAAGAAATAATAAACAAATATAGTTTTACAAGGGTTTAAGCAGTGTTACATATCCCGCGCACCCGCTTTCCATCGTTTTATTTTCGTCATACCATCAATGCATTCTGTGTGTGCGTTTAGTCACACTGAAATTGCGTGGTCTTCACAAGAATCTATAATCACTGACAAAAGGCAGTCTGCCTGACCTTTTTTAAAAAAAATTTTTTTCTTCTTCAAATTGAAGGTGAACCAAGATCAGAACCAAAAGGTGAATAAAGACGGAGGTTTCGATCAGATTACATGCTTGGCTTTGTGGCTTTTCAAGAGTCTTAAGAGGAGTACCAATGAAATGTCAAAGATTATTGTTTTCGTTGTTATCTTATTGTCTACACGCGAAAAGAATTGGCTGTTGTATATTTTATTGATAGTATCAAAATGCCAACTCACTGATTGTTTGGAGATGTAAATAGACTACAAAAAATGGTGATCTTCAAAATCATCCTTCAATGTAGCACTACATGTATTATTCATCTTTTGGGTTGTTCTTATATGTTTGTGGACTATATTGGTTGGGGGTGTAGCATACGGTCAGACTTGTGAATTTGATCGAGTATCCCACAATCATTGTCGGTTAATCTTAAATGGTTTGTCTGGTTTTATTAAACCTCTTGGCAGTTCTGGGTATACAAACGCCGATTTATATTTAATTCTGTCATCAAAAAGAACAATTCTACACTATTTTCAGAAGATAATAGTGATCAAAATGTAAAAAAACATTTGTTCACAAATATAAAAAAAAAATTCGTCCACAAAAGAAAAAAAAATTGAGCTTACCACTTAAGTGTATCTATGTTTGACCTGCGATGACAGGTCTTGAAAGTTTTAATTGCGACGTTGACCAACATTTCTGATGTCTGGTTGGTCGATTTGGGTCCTTGTTCTTCTCCGTTGTTCCTGGGGAGCTTCTCCAAGTTGAAATCTCTGAATCCCGTTTCCCGCATGAAGTGAACGAACAATATCAGCCATATCGCGATTCCATAGACGAGGAGCAGTCCTGGTTGTGTTATTAGTCATGGCTCTACAGTATTGATCTGTACATCTGTCGTAGGAACAAAAAAAAAATCAGATAAAAATTTATTAACAAGTGAAATCAACATTAAGTGTAGTTATGGCATTCGACACGAAGAAGCAAAAGAAAAAATGGCTTTTTTTTTATATCTTCACGGGGTATTTAATTTTGTATATTTGGATCAATTTAGATAAGAGTATCCGCTCCCTGTACTTTAATAACACTATGTCTGTTTTTATATAAATAAAAAAAATGGAACGTATCAGCGATGATTGATTACAAAGAAACATACGTTGGTTTTCACTTACCCATTTTCCTTGGTTACCCTATAGTATTGATCAAAGTTACCACTTCCGCCCAAATATCCAACAAAATTTTCATCGTGTGTAATGACCAATAATTGAAAGTTCGATTGTTCCTTTCTTGACGTGATAATACTAAAGAGAAGTCAGTATTATTTATAAAGAGCTTATGTTTGTAGGGGGGGGGAGGGCATTTACGCTTTGAGGTTTTCGGCCAAACTAATAATGTTTTGATAATCCAAATTGGTAGTTGGTTCATCCAAAGCGAAAAAACCACAATTTACACAAAATGTTTCTGCCAAGGCAAGACGGATGATGATAGAAGCTAGGACCTTTTGACCTGCACTACAACGGCCTCTCATATCAAGTTCATTTCCATTTTGGTTCATCACCACCTAAAATTGATTTAACATGAGATTAATATTCACTTACAAAGAAAAATAAAAGTATACTAACTCTGTAATTGAAAGATCTGTTTTTTGCAATGTTATCATTATCAGCTCGGATAGCGATATGATCAATATCTATCATTACAAACATCAGAATTTGTGGAAAACCCATAACCATCCTTCTTTTTTTGAGTATTACCTCCTCCTTTGTACGTTTTATACCATAAATCCTTAATAACTTTGTTCAGATCATCCATTTTTAAACTATGGAATTTCATAATGGCAGTTTCCAGGGCTTTTGAGTATGTTTCCAAATCTATACACGCAAGCTCGGTAGTTTTAACAGTGATAAACATTTTGGCATAGATACCATCGATGTTTTGATAATCAGTACTTAATTCCCCTTCGTATCTGTTGATTTGATCCTTGAGTTGAGTAACTTCACCTCGAATGCTTCCACGCTATCAATCATATGTCAGTATTTTTTATATATATAACGCTGATGTTTGTCATTTTACTCTGTCAACCAGGATATTTTCCTCTTCCTCAAGTCGCCTTAAATCCCTCTTCATCTGATTCAAGTTGTGCTCGCCCTGATTTCTTTCAAGTTCAGCTAAATCTTCGTCACACTGTTTTAGGTCCTTTTCAGTTTGTCTGTATCTAATTTGATCTTCCAAATCTCTTTCGATACCACGTTTGTCGCCTTCATCCTTTTCAATCATGGATAAACGGTCTACGGCATCGCTGATTTGACTTTTCAATGATTCACAAAGGGATTCGATTGCTTGTGTTTCCTTCTTGACTTGATCCGTTTTGTTACGACCCATTGAAGCCTCAATTCTAGCATGTTGGTATTTGAGTATATGTACTTTTTTTTTATAAAAAAAAATGGGGGACCTACCTGGATATACTAGTATTAAGTTCATCAAGACGATCCACAAGACGAGACATTTGACGCTCTTCGTTAGACGCTTCTTCTTCTTCTCTTTTCCAAGATTGTACTTCTTGATCAAATTCACGAGTTGCTTCAGCGATCTTTTCATTCAAAGGTTCGACATCCAATTGTACAGCCTAAAAAAAAAATTAGAGGTCAAAAAAAAAAAAAAATATCAAAAGTGAGATGATCACAACTATTTGACTAACCTTGCATTCATCTATATGTTTCGCCAAAGTTTCGTTATATTCTTCCAATTGGAACTCCAAACCACACTTAAAATTGATATTCTGTTCCAGTTCCGATAAACTCTTTTCATGGTCTCTGATAGTCTTTTCAATCATTTGAGCTTGGAGTCTTGAACTGTCAATATCTGATTGAATTCTCTTAAGATCACGACGTACAAGTTTACTTTTATCCGACACTTGCTCTAGATCTCTTTGACAATCCGTAATGGTGCGAGTTGAGCCACCCGCAAATTCCAATTCTGTCTCGATGGCTTGAACTTCCTTCGAAGCTGCTTGAGCCTCTTTGTAAATTCGTGAAACATTGCCTGCCACAATTAGCAGTCTATCAGCTTTGATTTTGGCATCATCCACTTCCGCTTGTTCCGTTGCTGCGATCTCGGCTTTAGCGGTGGCCGTTTCTTTCTCTGCAGTTAAAGAATCCACAGTGGCTTGGATACCTGCAATATCACTTTTCAATTGCTCTAATTTAATCCAGGCACCTTGTACACTTTTCAACTTTGTCAAACGGACATCTAATTTGGCCAAGGTAGCTTCCATTTGAGTTTGGATGACCGGGAAGCCTTGTTTTTTATGCTGCAGTTTGGCAGAGAATTCCTCCAACTCGGGTTCATCGTTGAAACCACGAACACACAAGGGACAGCATTTTGCGTCAGTTGCACCTTTAATGTATTTTTCATAGATGGAGCTTACAGCACTTAAGTGACAGAGTCGTCTAATTATATAAAAGTTAGTATATGACAATAATTAAATAAAAGTTAAAACTTACTCTTTGATTTCTTCGATTTTTGACTCTGTAGCTTTCAATTCTTCAGCAACATCTCTATCGCCACACACTTGTTTACACATATTACTGTATTTGTCTGCCTCTCTTTGTCGACCCACCAAATTTTGACGCACCATGTTTAATTTACCGTCTGTCTTGGATAACTCACGTTGAGTGGTATTTCTTCTTTCAATCACGATGCGTAACATTCTTTCTTTCTCCTTTTTGAAAGCCTGAAGTTCCTTTTCAATATTCTCGATGGATGGTCTTGAGTTGAGTAAACGTTCAACATCACTGATACGGCCTTGATAGAGTTTTGTCATGTCAGCTTCTTTAGACTCTTTATCAGCACGCTTGATGGATAGCTTGGCTCTGATATCGCCTTGTTTACTTAGAGTAGATAATTCTTCATTAAGAACACTCACTTGAGCATCCAGCTCACGGAGTTCATGTTCCTTTTGGATAAACTCAGTTCTGTTTCCTCCTCTGGCAACTTCATTTAACTTTCTTAATTTGGCGTTATTTTCTTCAATTTTTGCTTTGACTTCATCCATTTCACGAGGGTTGGCTTGCAATCTCTCGATCTTTTGGTTGAGTCCTTTAATTTTAATTTTCTCGTCTTGGATGCGATCCATCAAATACTTTTTGCTCTCTTGGATAGATAAAATCTTACTTTTCAATATCTGCAATTCATCAGAAAGAGCGTTTTGTTTTGTCATGGCCACACTTTTGGCCTGTTCAATTTTTGAAGCTTTCAAACCCAAATCCTTTTTCAAGACTGCAGCTGTTTTAAGACCATCATCCACAGGCAGGTCCATGCCGTATTCTACATTGATTTTCTCGATCATGTCTTCTCTGGATCGAATCAGTCGTTCGTACTCTTCACGATTGGCATCCAAACGACCCATGATGGTATGTTTTTGTGCTAAATCCTGTCGAGCCTTGTTCAATTGACGTTCCAGTTTAGCTTTATCTTCGTGGATTTGGGATTTTTTCTGATTAGTGGCAGTTTGGCTGCTGCGGTGGTTGTTTAGCATTCTCTGCAGTTCTTCTGTGGATTCAGGGCGAGGCGTGATATGCGTCTCCAATGAATTTAAAGTACTTTGAAAGAAATCCCTCTTATTAATCACTTGTTGGATTTGATCTGCAGTTAAATTTAATGTTCGGAACAAATCGTTTAATCGTCCAGAATCGTTTTGCACACGCTCCAATTTGGTTTCAACCGTAAGTAAACTCTCTGATTTTGTCGCCAGTTGCTGTCTCATTTGAGTAAGGTTCGTTCGAATCTTTTTGGCTTTCAGCGTGTCGGATTTTACACCTTCCAAACGAGCATTTCCAATATTCACATCATTCATTTTCTCTTTGCGAACATTCTTGATGTTATCTAATACACTTTGGTATCGTCTGGAGTCAAAAATATCGTCGAACTTCTTTTTGAGTACAGCAGATTCAGCAAACGGCCAATTACTGTCTTCTTGATGACAAAAGATTACGCTTTCGAGAATAGCTTTGGGGACACCTAGTTGCAAAGGTAGTTCCGCATCCATATCAGCACATCGACTACTAATACTAGACGTCTATTTTTTTTTAAAAAAAAAAGATCAATAAGGATAGGGATGAATCTTCTCTGTTTGTTTTACCTGGTTAGTGATTGGGTCAAATCTGAGTAATGAGCTGTCAATCGTCTTTTGTGCATTGCCTGTTTTTTTGGAGGTAACAGATAAGGATCGACTGCAAATCATCCTTTGTCCTCTCACATTAGAAAACTTGAGCTTCACTTGGCCTTTCACTTCGGTTTTTCCTGTGAGCTTTTGTTATGGTTAGTTTTATCACTGATAAAAAGCGTAATATATGGGTGAAGTATATTCTATAGTTACACGAGGGTCGTTGAGAAAAGCACCACCTTTACTGTTGGGAGGAAGTTCACCAGTACATGCGTACTTTAAACTTTCGATAATGGTCTATTTGTATTTTTGTCAGCATGTCCCGATCATACTTTTAAGTTCATTCAGACTTACAGTTTTACCGCAGCCGTTCTCTCCAACAATTAAAGTCAAGGGCGATTGAAACTTGATGTAACTGGGTTCTTCTGGACTAAAAGAACGTATGCCAATAATGGCCATTCCTTCGATTTGTGACATTATGTTAAGAATAAAGTAAAAAAAGTGTGCAGAAGAAGAAGGAAAAAAAAAAGACGGTGATTGATTTTTTATAGTGAACTGTATTTCACGAAAAAATTAATCAGATTTTTCAAACGCAAACATCCTCAGAATAAATGTATATAACACTTGCCAATTATTTGTCAAGGATTTAACTAAATATAACAATTGCGCAGAACCATTTAAAAAAACAAATCAGAGCATCGTGAAGCTTATAAAAACCATGTGAATGTTGATACAAATTACTTTCTTATAAAAAAAAAAAAAAAATAAAAAATAAAAAAAAAAAAAACTGTCAGCAGATCAACGCGACGTGTTTTATCGTGTTTCTTGCATTAGTGGACAGAGGTGTAGATCTTCAATCATTTTGCCTGGTAGCAGTACGGTTTGATCTGTAATACTGAGACTGCTGTTGCTCGTCGTGACTTTGTTGCTGTTGCTGTTGACGAGTGGCCAAAGCAAGTTGACGATCGGGTTGTTGTACTTGAGCATCATCCAAGGCATTAGGAGCCACATACAAGCGTTTATCAATCACGGGTGGAATAGGTTGAATCTCTGTACCCAATTCACGCTCGATCTTGTATAAGTTAAATCTGTCCTCGTATGTAATTAAATTAATTGCAAGTCCTAAATGACCAAATCTTCCTGATCGTCCGATACGATGTAGATACGTCTCAGCGTTCTTGGGAAAATCAAAGTTGATAACTACATTCACCGCCTGTATATCAATACCACGCGTCAGTAAATCAGAGCACACCAAGTTACGACAAACTCCATTCCGGAAATCATGAAAGACTCGGTTACGATGGCTTTGTAACATTTTTGCATGTGAGTAAAAGCATGAATAGCCTAATTCTGTAATCTTTTTAGCCAATAATTCTACACGATTGGTAGAATTACAAAAGATGATGGACTGGTTAATTTGGAGCTATTTTTTTTTTTTTTAAAAAAAAAAAGGTTAATTCCAAAACTTGCATAAAGCCAAAATGTGGCTTACCTTGGAAAAAAGAGTATTTAAACAATGCACTTTCTGCTTCTCTTCTACATAAGCATAATACTGAGTGACACCACGAAGTGTAAGTTCATCCATCAAGTTAATTTCATAAGGCTTTACTAAGAACTTGTCTTTAAAGTTCTTGACAATCAAAGGAAAAGTAGCACTGAATAGCATAATTTGTCTATCTTTAGGAAAGAAGCTGATCAATTGCTCTACAATGGGTGTGAATTCTGGTGATAAAAGTTTATCGGCCTCATCCATCACAAATGTCGAGGCCTCTCTAAAATCCGCTATTCCTTTTGATGCCAAATCCAATATACGACCTGGTGTGCCAACAATCAAATGCACAGGCTCACTTAGGCGCATAATATCGTCCTTGAGGGTAGTTCCACCGGTAGTCACCATAATTTGAAGACCAAGATGTTTACCTAAATTCTTACATACCTGTGCAGTTTGGAGTGCTAATTCACGCGTAGGCACAAGTAATAGAGCCTGTATTTTGGCCTTTTTGCTATTGATCTTTTCAAGTGTTGGAATCACAAACGCGGCAGTTTTTCCCGTACCGTTTTTTGCTCTGGCAAGAATATCGCGACCTGTTAAGGCAATAGGAATTGCTTCTTCTTGAATAGGAGAAGGTCTTTCAAACCCTGCTTCGAATATACCCATCAATAATTCTCGTTTTAAAAAGTAATCTTCAAACTCGTTTCCTTTTGTTGCAGTGACATCCTGTTTAATTACATCCATTTAACTTTCTGTCTCCCTTTTCCTTTCTTCTCTTATTATTTACCTCTGTTTGTGGTCTAGCGTCTTTGGGTGGAAGTGAAAGTGTTCTCTTCCAGTTATCGTTTTCGTGACTAATTGAAATGTTTTAGTTTGAAAGTAAATCGTTGCATATTTTCGTTTTACCTCATTTGATTGGTTGACATTATATATATTTTACAGAAAAAAAAATTGTTTCGTTTGTTCAGAAAGAAAAGAAAAGAAAAAGTCTGGTAAGGTGGGTGGTTTCTTTCTTGTTGTTGGAAAGAAAAGGTTTTAGTGTGTAAAAAAAAAAAAAAAGAATGCGAAAAAAAAAAGTGTAAAGTGTTATAATGAGCGGTGATTTAAAGCAAAACTTTATTCAGTGCTAAATTGCTAATTAAATTGCATGTTATGAATACATAGCCGAAAGGAACATCATTCTCCCAGTGTTTGGATTTTCGGTAAGTACCACGAATAGAACCCTCAGAAATAGTATCCCAATCACTTTCCTTCATTTGATAGCATTGAATCTTCTGTGATTTAGTATGGGCTAGTTTCTTCAATTGACGGCTCCCATTTTCGTGGTACAAATGGTACCATCTTGCTCCACCATTCTTCCCCACTCGACGCTCCTCTCGCATATTACGATGTGCCATTTCAACAGAAAATAAGGCTGCATCAATGCCGCTTTTCTCTACATATTGGCTTGGTCGAAGATACAGTTTATCTATGCTTAACGTCTCCAATGTTTGATTGTTTAAATTAATTGAAATCATTTGATCTAGATTATCTCTCTCCTTCACGCTGTTCCATATATTAAAGTGCTTTAATTTAGGGAAACAATTGGATAATGCGTTCATAGACTCTGTTGTAAAGTGAACTTGATTCAAATGAATGGTTTCGACACTAGCACAAGCTGTTTGCTTATATCCCTTCGACACTGTCATTCGGGTCATAGTCAATTTCAGTACCACAAGTTGTGGACAATAAGTGGCAATGGCATCAATGTCACAGCCATAATTCCAGGCATAAGAAAATTTCCCACACATCAATTCTAATTCTTTCAACCGATGACACTGAGCAACTGGGGCCATCATATTTTTCACGGACCCTAAATCCCTCCAAAGCTGTAGTCGTAAAGTATGTGTATGTTCGGAATCACAGCATTGTAATATAGCATTGGCTAATTGCTTTAACTCCATCAATGAGCTCACCATAATACCGTCGATACTCGATAGACCCTTAGTACTCGATTTAAAAAGTGTTTTATAAAATAGCTGATGCGCATCCTTGACTACCGCACCCAGGGAGACCAAACGAACCGTTTCCAGATAGCGACATGTAGTTGCGATATCAACTAAACCTACTCTCACAGCTTGAAAATCTTCATAAGCCATGTCTCGTCGATAAGTCTCGTCCCAAGAAACATTTAATTCGAGCTGGCGTAAATTCGGGTACAATTGTGCTACAAGCGCAACCCATGCATGATGCGCAAATTTGCCTCCGACCTGAAATTGGTGTACCTTCGGAAATGTCATACGCTTAAGCTCAGATTGTAGTGCAAGCACGACGTCCAAAAGCTCTAATGCTTCGAGGTTGGGTAACAGTGCATGTATATCTAACACGTCATTGTATGTAAATCTTGTCTGTGCATATTGGGAGTGTGTGATTGCTGTAAACTTATCTCGACCAAACATCTTCAAGTGCTTTAAATGAGGGGTAAATTGAAATAAGGGTATTAATCGAGTTTGGCCATGAAGTTGATTGACAAGACCACCTGCCAAAGTAAGATGAGTGAGCGATTGTCCATAGTGTTGTAGCATATGTAAATTAAGAGAGAAGAGGTTTAATGGTGGCAATTTGGCTATCCGTTTCCAGTCTTTTCTGTCAGTTCTGCGTTGGTATTTCCAGAGCTTAGGATTAAAATTCAACGATTGTAGGAGAGGGAAATAAAAGTCCAAAATCTCAAATTCGTCTCTGGTGAGACCAACATGATAGGCGATATTCAAATGTTTCACATGTCTTCCTAATTCAACATGATTGTGGATCGTTTGAATCAATTGCTTCAATTGTCTTCGTGATGTAATGTGAATGTGTTGGTACAAATATGGTTGAAAACCTGTTAACCAAGGGCGGCATACTTTTGAGCACTCGTTTCGATTTTCCGTATATGATGCTATTTTGCTTAAAATCTCAGTAGGTAACATAGTAAGAAGGAGAAAAATATAGCTAGCACTTCTTAATCTTCTTTTGTGACAGGATGGATAAACTCATTTAATTTGGTCCGGTTTTTTTTTTTTGTTTTTTTGGAGAATAATGCGTTATCTTTCGAAAGATCTAACATTACGATGCCTAATATGCATGAGCAGTTGGCATTTAATGGTATACTTTATCATGCCAGGTTTTAAAGGTACACTTATAAAAAAAAAATGCATGTCTAAACCATCACAAATTAAGACAGTAGATGCCCCCCTTCACCCCTCTTTTTAAACTCTCCTTTGAAGGAAAAAAAACTCCGTATATCCTACACACAGCCCTACTATTGTTAATCATCTATGATTGGTTAGAGCGAGTAGGATTGCTTTCCAAAGTTGGCGATAATAGATGTTTACATCTGTTATACCAGGAAAACTTATCCTTGCCCAAGGATTTTTAAGGATGCATCCTAAATTTCAAAGACAGTCAGCTTAAAGAAAAAATATGTTCTCCATATACTTTCGTAACCAAATCTCTATTTTACAAAAAGATTCAACATTAATACAGTGTAGTCTTATATAGGTGTGGCAAGTTTTTTGAAGACAAAAAAAAAAAAAAAAAAAAAAAAAACAACAAAAAAAGAAGACTTTATTTCAGAAAAGATAAAAGTTTAGAGACCTGTTCGCCAATTTCCAGTAAAAAGAAAATTGCCCAAGTGCAACTGCGTGGAAGTCAGTCTCTGTCTGCACTCACCCGTTTTTTATGCTTTAGTTGACAATTATAAAACGAACACAATCGTTGGAAAGTGGTCAAAAAAAGTATGTCACACCTTTTCGTAGATAAGGTCGCCCAACTATGAGAGGATAAACTAGGATTCACAAGAAGGTCCGTACTAGCGGTTTCACGGTGTCCTTTCGATCTCTCACTCGCCATGTCAGCTCTGTAATGTCTAGTATTTACGCGAATGTTTGTTGAAAACACCGTCTGCATCTCTGTCGCGGTACAAGAGTATGCCAAATATTCGACTCCATAAACCTACACAAACTACCTCGTACAAGCTACATGAAAAAGAAAAAAAATTAGCCTGTTGACATTAACACAACAACAGTTTCTAAAAGCATTACCGTGTAAAAAACCAGAAGATAGCCACGCCTGCCTAGAGCCTAGACGGTAGGTAGAGGTAGAGCAGGTACACCCACGAGCAAGACGTACATGCCAGAATCACCTAACAGCAGCTTTACTCGAAACTGTGCATAAGGAAAAAAAAAGAAAAAGGGCGTAGGTGGGAAAATAAACAACTTTATAAAAAACATTTTGACGTCATCAAATGGCGTAATAGATCCGGGGCAGTCATTGGATGATACTTCCGCCACCAGATGCTGCCAAAAAAGGGCTGACAATTTGAAATGCTCAAACAGTATGCTTATCATTATATTGCTCTTGAGTCAAAGTCCAGTTTGACTACGTATTTTGTGCTACTTGTTCAAAAGCCAGCCTGAAAATTTTTAAACCCAAAACATGGCAAAATGCCCAGAAATTAGTTTTAAATGTCAAAGGCAAGCAGCAATGATTATTGACAAGGTTATTTTCAAATATCTCTTTAAAAGCTAAACTTTGAAAAGACTGTGCCGTTGTCTCAAGTCTTCCACAGGATACGGTTTTGCATTATAAAGTAAACGGTGAAACCCAGGATATTGAAACAACGCTTTAAAGAGCAATTAATGTCAGGAACAAAGCTCCACATCCAAACCGCCCGGCAATTGCAGCTGGCTTTAACATAAAATAAAATTAGGAATTCTGACAGTTTTATTTGGTGCAAAAGACAAGTAAATGATACCTCTCTTTCATAATTCTTAATACAGTTTGATAAAATGATCCATAAGTAGCTGGAAATTAAGATTGTATGTGTGGTTACTCCGCAATCTGTGAGGGATGTACTGTTGGGGATATCATAGATATAATAATAAAGTTAATTGTGACATCACATTAAGGATGGATAATAAATGTAAAAGTTAATCATGAATCACACATTACCCCGCTTGTTCTCATCCTACCGTTGGAGTCTGTACACAGGGCACAACCCTGTGGCGAGTAAATATTTATTCTGCAAAAGCAATACAATCGAATGGGCCTGGACTATAGAATATTATAAGATCCTGAGCAGAAATATTACTCTTGTCATTTGATGTTATAACTGTTGATCCCTCTAAATAATACTTATATACTCAGTATGGAAGGGCTAAATTTAAAGACATGTTGATTATTTACTATCACCAGATTATTACATCATGATCCAATAAGGCGCTTAATATTCTCCCTAGAACTATCCCAGTTCTTCTAAGACCATCAATAGATTTTTCTTATACGTTTTTTAATTATATTTTTTCGTCCATAATAAAGTGGTATCCAAGTTCTAACAGTATCACTTTTGGTTTATTTGTAATTTTGTTCTCCATGCAAAACAAAAACTCGCTTAACAAAAAAGATAGATGGCGATTGATAGGATGAACTGTTTCAAGTGTGTAAGTATTTTCTGTGGGAATGTTTAAATCATGTTTTTAAATTGAGAACCAGACTTTAAAGTATACATCCATTGACGTGCCATATCATCCTTTTTTTTTTTCTTTACCCAAGTATGCTGGTTTACACTGACTGGCGGAATTTCAAAAGAAAAAAAATATATGCAAAAAAAAAAGGTCATTTAAAAAAGAAGCCAAAAGTCTAGGCACTGTTACTGAAAGACGAAAGAATGGAAATTGACAAGAGTATATGCGGCACGTAATACATAACTTCTCAGCTTGTGTGCTTAATTTATTAAGTGGCTACTACCCAATGTACACCGTTACTTAAATAATTCATTACGTGAAAGTCAACATTATTGACAGAAGAGCCTGATCAGCTTGAAGTAAGGCCGTGATTGAGTCACTAATTGCATATCCACACAAATTCGTAGGGATGATATTTTTTTTTAAAAAATCTATATCATTGTTTCTATTTGTCAGGTAAGACTCGTATCTTGAACAAGTTTTTTTTTTTCGCCAATCACTGCATTTGTAACACTGAAAAGATGCATAATTAACAAAAAAATAAATAAACAGAGAATCAAACTAAGATCCGAAAAAAAAAACTACCCAACTCGAGAAGGTGTGTTTAAAAACCATGCTTAATTAGCCAAGTGTAGTGAGCAAGAAAGAAAGAAAAAGAAAAAGGCATACGGAGAACAAGTAGGAATGAACTTATTGTTACAAAAAATAAGAATCATGATTACTACATTCCAGTTCTTAGTTGTCAAGGTTTTATTACACTCACCAACATAAAACCCTCCCAAGATCATTTTTGTAGGCTACGTATATGTAATTGAGACTTTTTAGTGATAGCTTGTGTAATTGATGTCACTTTCAGCTGGTGAAACTTTCCCCATTATTCTAGTTTGGCGAAAATAAAAATTTTACAGAGATAACTAACACGATCAGCATAGTTTCTGTAACTCCCAGAATTCCAAACTTGCAGCATTTTTAGTGTAAGTTATGTTGTATACAGTGGCATGTGAAGTGTTCATTGTAAGGTTTCTACTCTTTTTTTTTTTTTTTTTTTGCTTAAAAATCAAAGTAGTACAAATGTCTGAATTTGATCATGTAATCAAAGCTCTCACGGTTATTTTATCTTGTTGCGTGGGAGCCTGTCAGCACTACTGATTTTTTCTCACTCTTTCTCCTCTTTTTTTTTTATTAACATGATGTTCAGTAATAGCATTGCCGCGATGAAAGCTCACTAAGGAGTACTCTTTTGCACAAATGCCGTGTGTTTACTGGGTTGTAATGTCGATCGGTGGTGATCCCTTACTGCTATTAAATGGTCCTATGGAAAGGGAGTAGGTAATGTATGGCGTGCACGTATACCTGTCGTCAACCCTCCTGGGCTTGTATCGACTGCATTGGGTGCTTTCCAAGACATGTTGTAGTCCTGTAAGTAATCTCATTTAAAAAGAAAAAAAAAACATTGAAACTCATATTTAATTTTTTATAGGTCCTCTGTCGCTCTTGTCTCTCTCTGTACCCCCACTTCCCGGTAAGTTTATAAACCCGAAACGGTGGGTCAAACAACGTCTTCCCTCTGAAAAAAAAAAGGACTGGGATGACGCGTAAGCAGGCGGCTGACCCCCATACATGAACACGTTCTGTACAAAAAGAGGCGAACTGGTGGTTGCTTATTACATCTGTTTATGGCGAGGCCGACTGGGAGCGGCGACGAACGGGTTTTGTTCTGTGGTATCGTCTATTGGTGTTATATTCCCCTTTTTTTATCTTGTAGCTAATTCTCTTCTTTATCACCCAATCCATCTAATATTCTATAATGGTTGGAAAGAAGAGGGTTATCTACAGGATGAAAAAAGGGTATCTTAATGACAATAGAGGTTGCCACAGAATAAAATCCTTACTTTGGCTGGTTGCTCCTTTAGGCCTCGCCATAAACAGCTGTTGTAAGCCACCACCAGTTAGCCTCCTTTTGTACAGTCGTGTTCAGACATATACCCCGAAGCTGCTTGCACAAGTGTCATCTCGGTCCAAAATATAAAAAAAAGACAGGTCGACAAGACTCGCCAGGGTTATTCATTCTATCTTGCTGGGTCGTGAGGGTGAGCAAGGGTGATATGACGGGATCATCAACATGTTGAGGATTGCACTCTTTGTTAGGAGGTACAGGTCGAGGTGGGTTCCTGGCGGGCATCGTGGATGCTATGCATTATCTGCCAATCTCTTTTCATAGTAGTTGCCTACCGTAGTGGTTTGTGGTAGATACACTTTGTGATTACTCTTGGCTAGATACGCTTCCCATTCAGGAAGGAAGGGGCTTTGACAGTAGCGACTACTTGCCTGCGGTGTTCAATGCTGGATGTTGTGATCCTTTGGGCTATCCTCCTCTCTTTTATATATTGGAAAGTATTTATATTGGCACAAGTTAATCTGATTCCATTTCGTTACTCACTCAATTCATTTAGGTCTTTCTACTACTGCTACTACAACCAAAGAAGATAAGTAATAACATACATCTCAACATCTTGATTTTTATCCGGTGTTCTAACTTATTCAATTCTCTACAATTTTAGGAAGCTCCAGTCATACTGACATGGCTGCAGCTTATACTGTTATCATAACTGTTCAACTTGATGTGATACAGAACACTTTTAGACTTCCATTTGGCTGTCTGAAGGAAATTAAGCAATGCATCATAAATAAACTTAATGTGTTCTTCTAAGTTTTACTTATAATTTATAAATTTCTCGGCTTGCTACCTTGGAGCATGGCTCTCGTTTAAACTATACAACCTCAACATCAATGAAAAAATAGGCCCCTTTCATATCTTTTTTTTTGTGGATGTATTGTGCCGTATAATTGAAAGATGTTTGCTCAGATTTTGCATAGTAACGCCTTCCTGGTACTCTCTTTAATCTTGATTCGCTTTACCAGCCAGGTCACCTCTAAAAAAAAAGAATGGTTTCTGAGACAGTGTCTTATTAAATTTGTTAACTTTGCACTTGCATTCTGGGATTTATTAATGAGTATGATGATAGACTTAATGGTATCATAGTCTAAATTTATACGAATTAAGCATCCTTGTGCTATAAAAAATTAAGTCGCTTACCAGTGACAATACAATAAATTTATGCTATAAGAAAGAAAAGTTACCGGTAACCATAAAAAAAAGTTACCGGTAACCATAAAAAAAAAAGTTACTCGCCCTTTGGCATCGGAACAGCTGTATATAAAAAAATGTTTACAATAGAAAAAAAAGTTACCGGTAACTTTTTTCTGATGGTTACAGGTAACTTTTTCTCTCTCTTATATACACTACAAAAATGAAAGTGGTCAAAGTACAAATGTGTTTGTAGTTAGTTTTCAAAGTGCTCAAGACTTTCTTTAACCAAATCGCTTTATTCTCAATCGTTTCTTGTGAGGGTAGTTGATAGCGTTACATACGTTTCTACATAAAGAAAGACAAAATTGGAAAAAAAGACAAAGCGATGTTGTACATCTTTATTTAAAATTTGAAGGCTCGGATGGTCTTGGGAGAATATGTTCTCCGTATTTACAACAAAAAGTTTCCTAAGCATGAATCAAAAGCCATTGTTCCGGATCTTCTACTCCGACGAGCTGTTCCACGCACTCCAAGACCTCTCCCAGCTCTTCAGAGAACTTGAACGAATTGACAGCATAAGCACAATAACCTGGAAAAGTATTCATATCAAGGTGATCAGGTGATTCAACAATCACCTGACTCAACCTTTGAGCTAGTCTCTCTCTCAACTCTTTTGGTGAAAGCATATATGGAGGCAATGCCATCTTAGACGATAAAGTTGCTGAGAGAAGCTTCATGATGGCCAAAATAGATGCAAGCTTATTTCCAAAGATAGTCAGTACCGTCGTAACCTTAACAAGGTCGTTTATATACTTACATATTCTGTACGATGCTGTCTCAAGACATGCACAATATTACGCTGCCATGACCTGTCGATAGATTTAGACGCATACGCCATTCCCAAAAGTAAATCTGACATATTGTCCACCTTTTCAACAAGACGGGTATACACTTCCACAGGAAATTTACCTCGCATCGACGGTTCCAGCTTGCTTAATTTTAAAAACATTTGTTCGTCTGCAATCTGTCGACGGATCCCTAGTGCTAATTTCTTGAATGCTTTGGTTTGTCCGGGTGTGGGGTCTCGGTTGTTTTCATATATTGTCACAAGATCACCGATCAAAATAGCGTATAACTTGCTCATATCAGCTATTGTTTGCGAAAGTCGTTTACGAAGCTCGACACGGCCTGTCACAGGCTTTGGGATCATGGATAGAATAGCAGAAGCGGCAACACCAATCAGCACAAGTAAGATTCGCTAAGAACAAACGCATGAGTAAATCGGAACGTTAACTGTCCTCTTATCTATATTCCTTACTTTTCCTGCAATCATCTCTACCGAGTCATGGACAGCAACACCATTAGCTATAAATTGATATTCATAACAAATAACCTTTCAATTATAATTTTAGTTTCTATGTCCCTAATTTTTCTGCTATCACTTACCAACATGAGAGTAACTTGTGTCATAATAGCCACAATATTCAGTACTTGATTAGTAAAGAAGACATAGTACAATGGCCACATGACAAAAAAAGTCAAGATGACTAGCCCATATGGATTTCCTCTTGTAATCTCCCAAATAATAATACCCGCAACACCACCGAGAACTGTTCCTAAAATTCGAAGAATAATACTATAGGAAAAAATAAAAAATAAAAAATAAAAATAAGCAATTGTTACGTTCTCACTTGGTTTAAACTTACGTAAAAGCAAACATGCCAGCCATAGGAAACATCCACATCATCAAGGTGACGGTAGCCCATTGTCCATGTTGAGCAAAAAACCAAGCATAACTTTGAGGTAAAAAAGCAGGCAACGAGAGCAAAACGAATCCGGCAGATGTTTTCAGGGCAAACATGGCATCGATACTAGACATCCATTGCGAATAAATATGCACCTTGTAAAAGAATCTTTCAAACGCAGTTTCAGGAGGGTTGATATCTGGATCCCGAGAGAATAAAGTACCTTTCTGGTTTCTTGAGCCAGCCAGTTCAACATCTTCGACGTAATTGTTCAACATATCGTGTCGACTCATTGTTTGAGTCAGATTTAAATCGGTGCTCATTTCGTGGTTTGCTTCCCCTCCGCCGCCGCCTCCTCCTCCTCCTGCTGCCCCATTAGAACCAGGTACAGAGCCTACAGGTCCTCCCATACTAGGATTAACATCAGTGGATCTAAAGTATTTTCTTAAAGTAAGATGAGGAATCCATAATCTTCGCTTTGTACGTTTGGCTTCCATGGTTTCAAGACAGGCGATCAGCGACAGTAAATAGTTTGCGTGTTCCCCTAAGTTGTACTCGAATAAATAAAGAATCTGTAATAATCCGTTAAATCTATCCTTGAACACTTTAGAGTTCAGGTCAATCAATCGAAGCGGTGAAGTTTGGTTGGCTTGTTCATATTTATCAATTGCTTGTTTGAATCGCACGGAAAGCAAATCCGCTTCTGTTTCTGTTTGTTGATAGTTCTTTTTATAATCCGATAAAAAGATACGGGGGAAAGGCCAAAGAATTGTGCTTGTCAAGGATCGAGGTTTACCACTGAATTTCATCAGTCGTGCATTGCATTCATCCAAAATGGTCACACATGTATCACTAAACTCTTGCCCATTTTTTCGAAATGCATCTAGATTGGACAAGAAATCTTTTCGAAGCCGGGATACCTCTTCTGTTTCCTCTTTCTCCTCCTCCCCTTCATTAGCAACAGTACTAGAAAAATAAGGCTGCTTTATATGAGCCAATCGATCTGTCTTGGTAATCAAACTCAAACCAATCCCATGAAGGGGCCCACGCATCATTTTTACAATTTTAGTTAGCTGCTTGATATCATCATGACAGATTCGATTAAATAGTATCTCTCGTTGCACCTCCCGTTTACTATCAATCAATGTCAAAATACTGTTTTGAAGTCTTGCGTGTAAGCTCGGCAAAGTTGTTGTGGCAGATGGGGTTTCGGTAGCACTTGATAGAAATGCGTCTGAATGCTCTTGAAAGAAACCGTTATATTCCTTTAATGATTTATTGAGGACACCCATATACTTTGTAATACTATCATCAGGCCAAAGTAGTACATCTACTACAAGACCAATAGCAGTGGCAAAGGCAATCGGCTTTAAAAACGTGTACTATGTAACACTTAGTGGTTAGTTTTATCTCTATTATATTTAATGCTTCTATCATTTACCACAACGGTAGGTTGGAATCCCGGTGTTATCGCAGCTTGAGTCAAACAAAACTGGAAAAAAAAAGGTTACTTCAATGTATTAAGGGGTGTGGAGAGAGCGGATGCACTTACCGACACAATCATGCTTGCAAAAATTGTTGCAAAATTAGCTATACATTTGTTTTTGTTTTGTCAATGAAAAATAAAAATAAAGGAGTTAAGTAACTCCGAAACTATTGTCTTTTTACCTTGAGGAAATTTGACACGGACATAGGTAATGCCGAACACGCCAATGAACATAAAGACGGCTAAAACGGCGCTAGAGTAAGGCTGCACTGGTGTCGGAATACTGGGATCACGAGCGAGATTTGCAAGATACATGGCTAATAACACAAACATTCAGTTTTTTAATTCCATTTTTATTCTGGTTCCTACTTTCTTACCGAGAAAACTCCAAGCAGCACCCACAAGCGCACTGAAAATACCTTGAAAACAAGCCTATTTTTTATTATAATATTAGATCATTTTAGCGATCCAACCCATTTTACTTAGTACCTCGATTTGAACACCTACAAATCAAGAAAAAAAAAAGTTAGCTTATTCACTAAACGAGACTAAATGACATATGAATGTTTTACCCAAAGGTCTGATAGGAAAATACATGAGCGTGGCAATAGGTACTAGAATACCAGCCGGACCAACCGCTTTACTACAATTCTTTTCAAACACAAATAATAAACCGATCAAGATACCAATCGAAGCCTTGATAATTGTACGTGTTAACTGAAATGGCGGGACTTTAGCGTATAATCGCTGGCCCAAAGTCTTTTTTGTGGGTATAATAGATTTTTTAGAATGTTTACTCCCTGTTGTCACATCATCGTCCGCTTTATATGTGTTTAAAGAGTCCATACTAGACTCCCTTGTACGGCGATTTGTCAGTTCTATATTATCCATAAAAAAATAAAAAGAAGAAACACAAACATTTAACTTGCTGTTTTTTTTCAGCGCTTTTAATATCGCATTAATCGTGACGTTTGTTTCAGTAAAAGTTATTGGTAAGAAACTTGATCTCTCTTTCCTTCACGGAGATGAAAATACAAAAGCTAGAATCGTGTAACCTCACATGTCAACAGCTCGTTTTGTTCTATGATAGCATGGTATTATCCGTAAATAAAACAAGCCTATTAGCCTTCGAGAAAAACTAGGTTCTAGAAGGTATCTTTTTCTTTTGTCACAAGTAAATCAGTCATTGTGTACTTAAACATGGTTTGCCGAGAAAACGTTTGTAGTTTGAAAGTTGAATGGCTTCTCGGGGTAGTATTACTCCGTAAGATCCTAAATTTTCGTTTATTAAAAAAAACTGGGCACACATAATGTCGGTTACCAGGTTTGTAACATCTTTTATGTTCATTAATTTCTGACTCGTTTAATCAACGTTTAGAAATATGATCCTTCAAATATAAACTTCATTTGGTCCCGTGGTAAACTAAATGATTTCGCCCTTGATGATTTATACTAGTGATGACCGAAGATAAATTTACAACAGCAGTAGTAGAGAAGCTATGATAGTTGGTGAGTCGCCGTCTTTTCTCTTGTTGAAACTTGAAGCTTATTAAACATATGCCAGTTGATATAGCAAGACTTCTTTTCAATAGTATTGATGAGAATTAAAGGAAAAAGTGCCAGCTGAATATGACGGTAGGTAAACAGAATATACAAAGTACGTCAACTTTAAACGGGTTTGCATATTTATCATGTGTTAAAAAAGATTGTGGAAAAATGACATCGCGTTTAAGCTCCCAGATGTAAACAGAACTTGTCTTGTAAATGTAAGTCAGATAAAGTAACTAAACCTGACAAGAGTATTCCCCCCCCCCCTTACCACAGAAAAAAGAACGAATAAGACAGGAAAGCGACAGATCTCACAACTAAAAAATATACATACAATGTAATCAAATACCCTCGAATAAATTGGCAAGATGAATAGCGTGGCGTAGCTGGCATTTTCTCTTTTGAGCTATCAAAAACTCACTCTTGTTATTTGAGAATGAAAAGATGAAAGTCAGTAACCGAGCCTATTACAAATCATTATTCTCACAAATGAGACTAGGATTAATAGTCATCAGGTCGAAATTAATACATGCCATATATGGGATATGATAACTATAGTTGCTACCTCTACGCAATAGTGTTTAAACCTGTGTTCATCTCCTTTTTTCAATTCAACTGTGGAGTGGTGGTCGAAATCGATTCTCCTTCCTCTTCAGACCCTTCGACATTCAGCTTGTGACACTGTCAATGCAGAAAGTTGTCTTGAATGGGATATCTTGATATAATATCAGTTAAACGTCTCTGTCTATTCAAATGTATCTTTATTTGTCTGGCAAAAACTTCCTGCTAATACTGTGATGACTATCATCCAAGAAGGCGCCAAAGGCTTTTAAATTGTATCTATTTATGGACATTTTCTGATTTCTAAATTACGTAATAAAATACTACTACTTCTAAGTTTTTAAACACAGATTGTCAAAAATATATTTATTAAAAGAAGGTATACATGCATACATATTTTTTTTACAAGCGAGATCTAATGGTCATCTCCTTTTGTTCTTCCTTGAGCCAATCCTTGACTTGACGTCTCAAGATTTTTCCAGAGGGACTCTTGGGAATTTCAGAAACAAATTTGACACCGCCACGAAGTTTCTTGTGGTTGGTGACATTTTTCGTCACATAGGCATCAATTAATTTGGCGGTCTTTGCAGTAGCTTCCACTGTGGGTTGAAGCACCACATAAGCACGAGGAATTTCTGTTGCTTGAGATTCGTCATATAATCCCACAACACAGCAATCAGCCACAATATCAAGTCCCATCAAGATAGCCTCTAATTCAGCGGGTGCCACTTGAAATCCCTTGTACTTGATTAATTCCTTGATACGGTCCAAGATAAAGAACTCGCCTGACTTGGTATCAAATTTGCCTACATCACCTGTACGCATCCAACCATCCAAGGTAAATGTCTCTGCATTGGCCTTGTCATTATTGAAATATCCCTTCATGATACTGGGACCACGGAACAAAAATTCACCTTCCTCATCGTCCCCTAATTCTTTACCGTGTTCATTTACAATCTTACATTCAATATTGGGAGAAAGAATACCGATGGATCCTTTTGTGAGACATCAGGTAAGTTTCTATTGTCACACATGCTATATAATTTTGTTTGTTTGTCTCTTACCTGCGACACCACCTTGCAAGCCTTGAGAAATGACACCAGATGTAGTTTCTGTCATACCGTAACTTTATAGATGGAAACATTTTAAGTTAGTCTTTAAAGCTCTGCATTCTATCGTAATATAATTTTTACCCTTGAACTAATTTGGCAGGTATACGTTTAGCCAATGATTCGATATGTTCTTTACTCAAGGGAGCAGCACCACAGCCCAAAAGACGAATGGACGACATATCATATTTTGCAGCAATAGGAGATTTAGCCAAATGTACAGCAACAGGGGGTACAATACTAGCCATTGTCACCTTGTGTTTTTCAACCAACTGACATAACAATTCAAGATCATAACGCGCCATAATTACGACAGGTGTCACCTTGTAATAAGCGTTAAAGATTAAACTGGTTAGACCGTAAATATGATAAAAGGGAAGGAAACCCAAGATGACATCATGGACAGGTTCCTCATCCTTGGGTTCTGCTTGCACCGTCTGCAAAATCTGTGCAATAAAGTTCTTGTGTGTTAACATCACACCCTTGGCAAGCCCGGTGGTGCCACTGCTATAAGAGAGAAAAGCCGTATCATTGTACCCATCCACGCCTTGTAAAGGATATTGAACCATGACATTACCCTTAATAGAATTGAAGGGTCTACATCCGTCCACTTGTTTATCGCCAAACAAGAAGATACGAGAACGAGGAAAGCCTAATTTATCTGTAATCTTCAAAATGACAGGTAATAATCCAGGCACCGTAACAAGAGCAGTAGATTGAGAATTGGCAATTTGATGTTCAAATTCAGCTAGGATGTGATACAAAGGGTTACAAAAAAAAACAAAAAATCTGGGAATTTCTGGGTTATATGTTTATTACCTTCAGTGTAGGCAGGATTACCAGGAGAGATGGTACATTTGGCACCAAGCAATGAAAGATATAATACGGAATGATCCAATTGATTAGGAGCAAATACAGCGACAATATCGCCTTGCTTTAATCCAACGTTCTGTGTCCAACCCGTAGCAAGAAGTGAAGATTGTTCGCGAATATCGTTCCAGGAAAGTGATTTACCTGTCTCGCCTTCGATAGCAAAAGGTGTGTTTAGGTCTTTTGTTTGATTGTATTCATTTGAACCCAAGATGAATGAAAACAAATCAATGTTTGGAATAGGCACTGAAGGAACTGTAGAGCGATAAATGACCATGATGTTTTAGAGAAAAGAAAAAAAGTGTATAACAACTAATTCAAAAAAGAAAACCAGTAATGATTTTATATACCTTTCCAGTGGGAAAAAATATGGAGTGAATTTGTAACAGCGCCATGAAAAAAAATCCCAGGCTTTATATTTCTTATAAATGCCATTTCCACCCTTTTTCCAAGTGACAGGATCATAACACTGGGGGACGACAGGGCAAATATTATATCCGAACCCAAAAAAAAAATTTATTCAGAAATGGATTTGTCTAATTCCTCTAAAGAAGGAAACTTATTTTCAAAATCATCTACTGTTGGTACAACATTGGTTGCTTTGGATCTAAATCGAGCAGGTTTAGGTGGTGGAGCAGGTTTATTCTTTTTAGGTGTACTGGTAGTCATGGTAGGCGAGGGCTGCTGTTGTTGTTGGATCGGTATACTATTTCTGCCGGCATTTTTAATAGCCATAAATCTTTCTTCGATACTTGAGGATACACCACGATTCATCTTAGCCTCGTGCTCCTTTGTCTCTTTCACCGCTATTTCTTCTTCTTCCTTTTGCGGTGTTACTTGCTGTTGTCGCTCAGGTTTCATGGGCGAACTAGGCTGTGTTTGAAGAATCTTGGTTGCCATCTGAGCTTTGGGTGTAACATGATGCGTCAAGGGTGCACTTTGAACTCGTGTTGGCACACTCTCAGGTGTAAAACTATTCTGGAATGAAGCAGTCGTATTCATGGCTGGTTTTTTGCTGTTATTACTGTTGGTGCCTGACGAACTTTTCACTTGAGAAGGATCAAAGGGATCAAATGTCTCGCTGGAGGAGGCTGAATGACCTGTCGTACCCGGACTTTCTGTCCTGCCTGGTCTACCACGTCGCATGGGTGTAATCGTAGGTATTTCTTGTGTGGGTGAAGCTACCTTTTCAAAGATGGCATGATTCTCGGGTGGATAGGATGTGTATTGCTGCTGCTGTTGTTGTTGTTGTTGCTGCTGAGGTGTGATAATGGGTTCAGAATAAATCTATAAAATAAGGTTTAGACACAGATGGAAAGGGAAATTGGGTACTACTTTACATCACGGATAGGACATTCTAAACCTCTTAAATGACACACAGAGTTCATGACTTGATATATATTGGGTCTACGGTTCTGATCTTCCTGCAGCATAGAGATAATTAATCTACGCATGCCCTCAGAGAACATGGGGGAATTGGGTATCGTATATCTAGCATTCAAGATGGCTAATTGACCTTCTTCTTCAAAGGGAGTGGTATAATAACATAATTTATATAGTAATACACCCATAGCCCAAATATCAGCCTTTTCATTTACAGGTTTCTTTTGATAGACATCAACCATTTCGGGGGCACGGTATTGAAGTGTAGTATGACGTTGAATATCATCTTCCAGTTTCTGTACATCACGCAATGTATTCGGAATGTACTGTCCCTTGGAAAGGGAGGCAGAGCCAAAATCACATAATTTATAATGATCTTGATTTAGAATCAAAATATTCTCGACTTTCAGATCTCGATGTAATACGGGTGGATTACAATAATGCATATAAGCAAGTGCCTTATAAAAGAATGTGAGTCTTAAGCTCAACTTTCATGGTTACACGGGATTTACCTCTGCGACATCACTAAATATCTTTAGAATCTCTGGTTCTGTTAATCGTTGCTGTAATCTTCGATTCATCAAATCAATCACACCGCCACCTAAAATAGAAAAGTAAGATTTCCTAACCCCTTCCTTCTTTTATATATATATATATATAACCTACCAGGACAATATTCCATCAGGATGAGAGCTTCAAATCCACCAATAGGCAACGCGTCGATTCTTGATTCATAGTATCTGACAATATTTTTATGATCTCCTAGTCGTCTCTATATTATCCCATAGAAAAAAAAAGTCAATCACTGCCAACACATATACTGTCTAATTTTTTTGTTACCATGAATGCAATCTCTTTTTCAACCATTTTGAGTCGTTCACCGTCCGGAACGGCCACTCTTTTTAGGACAACATAGCCCGTTTTGCCCTCGATTCTTGCTATATATACATGAGCGAAACCGCCTAAAGAGAAGGTAATGTTGATAAATCAGGTTTCTTTTTTTTTTGTTTTGTTTATATTGAATGTTACCTTCAGCAATAAAGTTGTGTACTATAACTTGATACTTTCCCACTTGGAGACGAGTACCTGCAGGCATGGCGCCAGGAGGTAAAGGAGGGGCATTTAAAGAATCGATACCGACAGGAACAGGAGGTAGAGTTTGACCAATACCTTGTTGTTCGGGTATACGAGATTGTCTTGCTGTAGATTGCATTTTAGAAAGAGATGAACCGAGATTTAATAATTAAAAAAAAAAAAAGCACTCACTTTTGGGCTTTCCCAAAAACGACGTCATTGCCTATTTCCATATTTAGACAATGTCCTTATTTGAGCCAATGAAAATATGCCGAAACAGGTGCTGATGGTAGTGTATAATTTCATGCTGCTGTTTATTACAGTACAAGAGAATGTGTGAGTGGAAGAGAATAACGAAATAGATACTGATTAGCTTTTGATTGGTACATTAAAAATCCCGCTTAAAAGGGTTTTTATTCATGTATACCACTGTCTTTTTTTTTTTATATATTTAGTGGTTGCGTATCTTTTATTTATTTTTTTCTTTCTTTAGCCACATTTGTTTCTTGTTTGTTAATCTTTTTTTATTATTATTATTGGCAACTCACAAGCTATTAAAGTATATCAAACGAAAGGAGGAAATGATTTCACTTGGTACTGACGACACAATGAGTTCAAATGATACAATTATAAACTACTCAGAATTTAGTGATCATCCGATACCCCACATTTTGCAGGTAATGCACACACATACACATATACACAAACATTAGGATCGATAATGACTCTTTTAACAACAAAAAGGACACAAGCTGGGATTGTGGATTGGCGTGTGTGGTAATGACACTGCGAGGGCTAGGATTCAGCGTGAATTTGGAAGATATGGCTCGACAGTGTCCGGTGAACAGCGTATGGACAATTGATTTAGCATTTTTACTTCGTAATTATGTGCAAGATTTCACGTATTATACAAGTTATTTAGGAAGCCGTAAAGAATACCAGGATCAAAAGTTTTATCAAGATAATTTTGATGAAGATGAAAAGAGAGTGAATAAATTATTTGCTATTGCCAAGAGCTGTTCCGTGCATGTCGTACGAATGTAAGTACAAACAAAAAAGATTGTATAACACTCTGCTGATATATGAAATTGTAAGGATGTTGCCTTTGGATGACTTTAAGCGGTTCTTGTACTGTAAGAAGTTTGCCATCATCACATTGGTGAATGCTCGTCTACTAAGATGTCAGTTATGCAGAGTAAATTCTTTACGCACAACCCCCTCCTTATTTTAATATGTAAACGATGGACTGATTTGATTTAGAAGACAAGAGGCTGTTTAGGCTCCATGTGTGGTCATATCGACATGATTTACGAAAAGTTCAAAGGCAACGATTACTTGGGCCATTTTATCGTCTTGATTGGTTATGATCCTACCGAAGACTTGTTCATCTATCGTGATCCAGCAGCAAACGATGAATTCTGTACAATATCAGCTGAGGATTTAGACGCTGCAAGGCAATCCGAGGGAACAGATAACGATTGGTAAAGCTAACTTTAACTCTTGTTGTCTATATTTATACTTACATTACACAGCCTTGTCGTCAAATTATCTTGATACCAACCTTAAAAAAAACTCTGTCCCTTCCTCCTTCTTGTATAACAACGGAAGTTGACACAGCTTTCACTGAGTTTGTTTGATTGGCTCATATCGGAAAGCCTAAATTTTTCTGTTTAACAATAAAAAGTTGGAAGCACGCGCAAAAAAAAAAAAATTAATCTCTTCTTCCTTTTTATTTTTCCTTCATTAAAATGACTGTCTCATATAACAACTATCCCGAGAATGTCGGTGTCTTGGCCATGGAAATGTATTTCCCCAAGAGAGTAACTAAGCTATATCACATTATGGTAGTCCATTGCCCTAACATTAACATTATAGTGTGTCAGTCAAACCGAGATGGAGACTTTTGACGGTGTCAGCGCTGGTAAATATACCATTGGTCTCGGTCAAGAAAAGATGGCCTTCATTGATGATCGTGAAGATATTCAATCCGTCTGTTTGACAGGTAAGAGAGCGATTATAAATAAAAAAAGGGGCGTCGTCTAATCTAAATGTTAGCCGTGCAAAGTTTGATGGAGAAGCACAACATTGCCTACACTGACATTGGCCGTCTCGAAGTGGGTACTGAGACCATTATTGACAAGTCCAAGTCCGTCAAGACCTGTTTAATGACCTTATTCACCGAACACGGTAACACTGAGATTGAAGGTATTGATACTACTAATGCTTGTTATGGTGGTTTCGCTGCCTTCTCCAACGCTGTGAACTGGATTGAGTCCTCTTCTTGGGATGGTCGTTTTGCTATTGTTGTTGCTGGTGATCTTGCTCTTTATGCCTCTGGTGCTGCTCGTCCTACTTCCGGTGCCGGTGTTGTTGCCATGTTGATTGGTAAGGATGCTCCTATTGTGGTTGAACGTGGTCTTCGTGGTACTCACATGGAACATGCCTATGATTTCTACAAGCCTGACATGCATTCTGAATACCCCGTTGTTGACGGTAAATTCTCAAACACTTGTTATATTCGTGCTTTCGACTCTTGTTACAACCGTTACATGACTCGTTTAGCCAAGCAAGAAAACAAGGAGAAGCCTAGTATGGATGATATTGATTATGTTGTTTGTCACTCTCCTTATGCCAAGTTGGTCAACAAGTCCTTTGCTCGTGCTGTAAGTCCCTTTTTGATTATTATTTATAATATATATTTGTGCCCCCGACCCCTGATTTAACGTATTATTTTATTATATGTAGTCTTATAACGATTTCCTCCGCGACAGTGACAATGAAAAGTTTGCTTCCCTCAAGGCTTTTGAAGAGATGTCTTATGCTGATTCTCTCGAGAACAAGGATTTAGAAAGAGCCTTGATGGGTTTAACTAAGGCTGGTTATGCTCAAAAGGTTGGTCCTGCTGCCTATGCTCCCAAGCAAATCGGTAACATGTACACTGCTGCTGTCTGGGCTGGTTTAGCTTCTCTTGTGTCTGAAGTTGATTCCGAGACTCTCTTAAATAAGCGTATCATGTTGTATTCTTATGGTTCTGGTTTAGCTGCTTCCATGATCTCATTCCGTGTTCGTAGTTCCACTGAAGAAATCAAGTCTAAGTTGAACCTCCGCCAACGTCTTGATGAGCGTACCTTCACCAAGCCCGAAGAATTCGCTGCTGCCATGAAGATTCGTGAAAACACTCACAATGCTTGTGATATGGTTCCTACTGGTAGCCTTGACTCCATTGCCACCGGTACCTACTACATCGAAAAGATCGATGACAAGTGGAGACGTTTCTACAAGCGTAAGGATTAAATTTTTCTATTTATTTATCTAATATTTCATTCTCTCTCTCTTTTAAATTTTTTGCATCTCATATTTTAATTATTAAAAAAAAACTTATTTTTTGTTCTATAATACTTTTTTTATTTGATTTTTTTTTTTATATGTGTATATTCTAAAAAGGTTTTTTTGGTTTCTTTAACGACGATCAGTAGAACCCATACCACGTTTACCACTGAACAAATGCTTGGGCATCTTGGTTTGAATTTGTCTGTCAGATTCACCACGCTTACCCATAAGCGCACTTGGCTTTTGAGCACGAAGTTTTTGTTTATCGGCCTCCAACTTTTGTTTAACATTACGGAAACCAAGGTTACTCATCTCTTCTGTAAGTGCCTCATCACGTTCATTCACATCCACATCACGTACTGCTTGATCAGGAATAGCTTCGTTACGTGTACGCTTACGACCCGCTGCGGCATTACGTGTACGCTCAGCAGCATCAGTAGCATCAATACCCATACTCTCCAAATGTTCACCCATCTCATTCACTGTAGAGAATTTAGCAGCTGTGGTCTTGGGTAAGGTAGGTCTTGTTCTACCACGAGCAGCACGATGAGCTTGTACAATCAACTTCTTACGATCACGAATAGCATCAGCAGCAGTACGAAGAATCTCTTCCTCATCATCCAAGATCTCATCGTCAGATTGATAGAAACCTTCTGCCTCCAAACGTTCTTCTTCTCTCTCCAAGGCTTCCAACTTCTCTTCAATCTCGGGATCGATAAAGTCAGCAACATTATGACCGTCCAAGAATTCGGGGATGGTATCGTATTTCCACTCATCGTCTTCCAACAAGTACTTCTTCTTGACATCCACGTTAAAGACACCAGCACCACCATTCTCCTCTTCGATATCACGCTCAAGACGACGACGGTTAGGATCATTCTTGTCATATTTCACACGTGTCTTTGTCTCGGCAGGAATATTAGGAAGACGAGCAACATTATCACGTTGTTGAGGTGTAGCCAAATGAATCTTGTTAATAACATCGTTAATCTTGTTACCCTTCATCTTCATTTCAACACGAGCGGCTAATAATTTATCACAGGCATTGTTACGGACACTCATAACACCTTCGTCATTGTAACAAGACATAGTCAAGACAGTAGCATTCTCTTCAGCAGCAATCTCTTCAATCCACTTTCTTTGCTCCTCGGGGAGATCTTCAGGCTTGACTTGATCGATCTTGTTAATGACAAGGACAATGGGCTTGTTGGCAAAAAGAGGCTTAATGCTGTGGAACAACTTGACTTGATCCTCAACACTATAACCACATTGCTCTGATAAATCCATGAAATACATGATGCAAGATCTTAAATGAGCCATGGCAGTAATCGATTGCATTTCAATGGTGTTACGCTCTTCCAAGGGGTGATCCAAAATACCTGGGGTATCAATGACTTGCCATCTCATGTACTTGTAATCCATATGACCGACAAAGAGAGACTTAGTGGTGAAAGCATAAGGTTGAACATCAACTTCAGCACGAGTGATCTTGTTGATGAATGAAGATTTACCAACGTTGGGGTAACCACAGATCAATAAGGTACGTGTGTTGGGATCGATGGAAGGTAAACGAGACAAATGTTGACGGACTTGTTCGAGATAAGCTAAACTGTCCTTTTGACGCTTCATGACAGTGGCCATTCTACCCAAAGCAGCCTTCTTTAACTGCTTACAACGGTAGAGTGAATCACCAAACTTCAAAAGACGAACGTAATCTTTGGCGACTTGATCGATTAAATGACGTGCTGTGTTGATTTGACCCAGAGCCAACTTGTAATGATCTCTATCGTACAATACATTCATAAGATCGGCATAAAAAGGATGGATGTCCTATTAAAGTCTGTAAGTTACAAGGAAAATTGCCTCCGGTCAGTCAGTGGTTTACCTCGAGCTTGGGGAACTCGTCTAAAATGTTTTTGAACTTTTCCTCGAAGTTTTCTTGGGTGAATTTGACTTTACGCATATAAAACTGTCTGATACGACCAATATTGTAATTCTTGTGAATGACAGTAGGGGTCTTTCTTTGAGTCTTGGACAAGATAATGTCCACAAAGTCGGAAGCAGTGGGCACTGGCTCGATCTTTTTGAAATTATAGAGTGAGGCCATTTTTAATATACAATTAATAAAAAAAAGGGGTTCGAGATCTACTTTATTTTTTTGCCCTTGATTTTTTTACTCTTTTTTTTTTTTTTTTTTTTTTTTTTTTTACTGAGGAAGATTATAAGCAGTCACGATCTACCAAAGCCCCCTCTCTATTAAACTATCACTCTACCTCTATCTCTCCCTATAACAGAAAATATAGGGTGTACATATTACCTTGCATAAAGGCTAAAGAGTCTCCTTAATTTAAAACCATGGCAAGAGCAACGACAGCGAAAAAAGAAAGACCTGTGGGAGTGAATCCCAAAAATGTTCAGGCCTTTGATCGTCTTGCTTTTTTACATCAAGCATCGATACTCATGTCGACCGTTCGCTACGAGCAGAAAGAGAAAGAACAGACAAAGCATAAAGCAGTTTTGAAATGGAAAGGTGATCCAGCAGGGACAGTGCTTGGACCTGCTCGTTATTTTAATAATAATATGAAGCAAATTACCTCACGTCTTGTCATGCGATTGTAAGTTTTTCTTTTATAGGCTTTTTTTAAGGTGAGTTGTTAAAAGCATTTTTATAGAGATCCTAGTGTCAAAAGGTTTGTGTGTAAGCGATGCGAGACACCGCTTTTGCCTGCTATTACCTCCTCCACGCGCGTTAAATGTAAGTGTGATTATATGTGCGGTGTGTAACAATTTCAATCTCGGCAGCTAAATTTTGTTTGTTAGCTAAACCTGTGGTAACAGCCGTGACAACATGTAATATTTGTAAAGCAAAGAAAACATATGCTAGCCATAATAAAGACTACTCATTGTTTAGTAATAGACCAGATGTTGTAGTAGAGCAAAATAAATAAATAATAATAAAAAAAGAATGACCATCAAAAAAATGCTTTTGCTGTGTCGCCTTTTAAATACCCTTTCTTTTACTTGTTTATCTTTTTTTTTTTTACAACACAGCAATGAATGAATATGAAGCAGAACCAACATGGACCACTTCGGATAACTTTGGGTCTTCTTTTTATGACCAAGTAAACAAACTGGACGCAAAAGCAATGACTTCTTTATAGACTAACTTTTATAAAGTAGAATCTAGCTTCGTCCAGTACTTTTGATCCTTTTTATGGTGATGTAAGCAACTCTAAACAACAACAAGAGCCATTACAAGATGAGTTTAAAGCTGAGCCCATGACTGTCAAGGTGGACGATGCACAAAAGAGCCCCGACGGTGCCTTCATTACCTTCCGAGTGTTCACCATGGTATGTTGTCTTCTAATAAATTATAAAGGCATATTGATTTAATTATCTCTTCCCCCTAGACAAATCTAGAAATTTACTCACAAGATAAGAGACCTGTACGACGACGATTTCGAGATTTCTTGTGGCTTCATAATGCATTGACCATTGAATTTCCTGCCTGTGTTATACCACCACTACCAGAAAAGCATCGCATGAGTAAATTCCACTAAAAAAGTCATTTGATGAGAGGGTGTGCAAAAAAAAAAAAAAAAAGTTTAATATTTATTTGTTTTCTCTAAGAGTATGTGAAAGGTGATCGATTCAATCCAATGTTTATTGAGCAAAGACGTTTAGGGTATTTATTTATTATTTTTACGCCCATGGTTTGTATTTATACTAATCTACCCGAACTCTAAAAAAAAAAGACTGCAATGGTTTATGGATAGAATTGCAAGACATCCGCTTCTACAATCCTCTACTTATACTCGTATATTTCTCGAATCCACAGACTTTGTAAGCTATTCTTGATATTACTCTCCTTTATTTTTCTCTTACGCATACAACACATACAGAAACAGGATAAAAGCATCCAATCGAAAAATGCACCCAATCATAATTCGGTCTTCGGATCATTCTTTAAGACCTATGCCAAAGTCAAGAAACCAGATGAGAAATTCGTAGAAATGAAGGAATCCATTGACAAATTTGGAGACAATCTGAATATTGTGGAAAAACTGTATTCAAGGATCGGTAAAAGACAGCAAGAACTCGAAACCAATTATGGTCATTTTGCAGGAAGTATTCGAGGCTTGTCTGCTTTGGAATCCAACGTGGATCAACCTCTAAGACAATTTGCTGAAGCCACAGAGTCCTATGTTGACGCATTGAAAGAGATGGTAAGTAAGACCATTGATGTTTCTTTCTCCCTTTTGTTCATACTCTACCTTTTTAAAGCGAAAACAGGAGGATCTCTTGTTTTTGAATGATGTCCATGAATTGCTCAATTATTGCAACGCCGCCAAAGACAAACTAGCAGAACGAGATCAGAAACAGGTGGATTTCGAAGACATGTCCACCTCTCTACAGGCTATCATGCTCGAAAAGGAACGCATCTTACATCCAAATAAAGGTAGTGCCAATATGAACATCAGTGAATTCATGACCGATAAAATGAATGATCATAATAGAGCTAGAAATGAACGATTATTTCGTCTCGATACAAAAATCAAGGAATTGGAAGAAAATGTCGCTAAGGCCAATGATGATAATAACAGTTATTCAAGTCAGATGATTAAAGAATACGATATATTCCAACGTGCAAGAGAGATCGAATTAAAGCAAGGATTGACCGCTTATGCTGATTGTCATATTGATTTCTATAAAAAGGTTATTTTGTTTATGTGTTTATTATTTAAACTCCGTCCTAACCCTCTCTCTCTCTCCCTTCACCCTTTTAGAGCATATCCATTTGGGAAAACATTCTACCAGTCCTGGATCAGCTTGAGGATTGATTGAAATAAATAATAAAAATTTTGTACATAAAACAGGGAAGAAAAAGATATTTGGATTTTGCCTTTTTTACCTCCTTTTCCTCTTTTTTTTTCTCTCTTAAATATTTGAAATGGATAATAATACATCAATTGAAAAGATCAAGGAAGATCCATTTCTGTTCAAGGAAGAAGATAACATCAGTCATGATTCTCTGTTTGAACAACCGCCCACCACTCGAGCTGAATTATGGGGCTATTACCTGTATTACAATGGTGTAAGAATAGCAACAATAAAAGACAATTATAATATTTAATTCTAAACCCCTTCTCATATGTAGAACAATGGATACACCATCTACAGTTATATGCCAATCATACTTCAGTATCTCGCTTATCGAGGAGGATTCAATCCAGATACACCCACCGTAAGAGGCTGTGATTTACAAGACACCTTTAAACCTTGTAACGTAAACTGGATTCATTCTCCTAGCGGAATTCCAGTTCAATCCATGCTACTTTACGTGCAAGCCATTGCCTTTTCCATCCAATTTTTGTTATTCACAACTTTTAGTAGTCTGGCGGATTACGGTCAATGGAATCGCTATATACTTTTGGCAGCCACCATCATTGGTTGCATATTTCAAGCCTTACCCATATTGCTGGTCAATGATGACGGTACACACTGGAATTACATGATGGGTATCATGAGTATAGCTCTTATTTCATATGGCGCGTCACTAGTTTTTTATTCTGCTGCATTTCCAAATCTAAGGTACCAAAGAAAATTGCATCCGCCCCTCTTATGTATCTAAATGAACCCTTTTCTCTTTATATTAGTGATAATCTGCCAATTGTTAGGCAGTCAAAATACGATGAATCACTAACGACGGAAGAAAAAGATGGTGTGACAGAGAAATGGCGAAACCATATCTCTGCTATTTCTACCACTTTTTCCAATATTGGTTATTTGGTTACTTCAGGTGTTTTATCTGGTGTTTCATTTTTACCATGGGAAGGAAAATATGACTTTCCTGAAGGGGTCACGCATGTATTAGGTAATGCGCCGCTTTATAATTACATTGGCACAGTTGTATGTGCTGGTTATTGGGCTATCAACGCACTTCCTTACTTTTGGCTGACACCGAAGGGAAGAAGGGGGCCTCCTTTACCTGCCAATGCCAATCATTTCACAATCGGTTGGAAATCAATATTAGAAGCACTCCGAGAAGCGCGTAAACTTCGATACTTGTTCATGTATATATTTGCTTACTTTATGTTTTCCGATGCGGTCTCAACCATTGGACAGATGACGACAATTATTCAGGGGGAACTCACTGGGTTTTCTGCACAACAAATTACCATTTTTAATTTAGTCACAGCCATCACCTCAATCATGGGTTGCTTGTTCTTTTTATGGATCTCGAAGAAGTTTCAAATCAGGACAAAGACAAGTTTGTTAATTATTGTGGGTTTGACGGGTCTTGTGCCTGTCTGGGGATGTTTTGGTATCCACTTTGATAACTTTGGCATCAAGGTAATAAGTAAAATCTCTAAATCCTTTTATCATTATATTACTCACTCTTATGATTTTTAAGACACATCGGGAATTATGGGTGCTGAATATTTGGCAAGGATTGTTTACTGCTCCTATTTGGGCATGGCAGCAAACGATGTTGGCTGAACTCGTGCCCAAAGGTAAAGAAAACCTCTTCTTTGGATTATTTGGTGTTGTCAATAAGGCATCCTCTTGGATTGGACCTGTTGTTATTGCTGCCATCACGCAATCCACATCAAATATCTGGAATGGCTGGCCATTTATCCTTGCCTTATTCATCATTGCCACCATCATCATTTGCTGTATTGATGTAGATAAAGCTAAATTAGAGTTAGTCGAGTATGCAAAGACGGATTAAATAATAAACAATAACATATTAAATTGATTTTATTAACTTTCATAAATTGGTTGTCATCATAAACTTTAACGTCTTCCTTTTCTCTTCCAGTAGACAAGACCAAGGAAAAGAAATATATTAAAAACAAAGAACGCAAAGAGGATACCTAAATTTCGCCACTTGTTGTCAACACTCCAACCTAATTGTGTCTCATAAAATTCGGATCCGGTACTATAAGCGCAGTATCCGCATTGCTCTGGTGAGATAGCACCTGGGTTACTGATATAGCCTGTAGCACCTAATTGAAAGAACTTTTGTGTATACTCTCCACAAGTCTTTCCGGGTGGTGGTGTAAATCTCAAGAGATCAGAGTCGGAGCACTCCACTTTCAGATGCTCTAGTTCATTCACGGTTAAGCCTTCCACGTAGTATCGGAATGGATCAATCACATACATCCAAGAGCTCCAGAATTTTGGCATAGCCTTAGCAGATTGCATCAGACCACAAAACAAGATCAGGATAGACATGATTAACGGGTTCACCAAGGCGGCCATGGTAGGCTGTTCTGCTACAGCCGCGATCAAGAAACCAAAGGTAATGGCCCAACAGACAAGCATGACAAAGATAATGTAAAAATAGCCGCAGGCAGCTGCTGTATTTTCCATACCTGCGGTCCAATAGAATCCAACCATGTAAGTGGCAGCAAACACAAAGATGTAAGGAATCTCCACCAAGATAACAGAGATACCCCAAGGAATCCAACCATAATAACTGGAAGCATACTCACGTCTAAAGTAGATACGTTCGGTCATAAACTTGGGTTGCGCCATAATAATCATAGTAAAAGCCATAATAAAAGTACCAAACAATGCAAAGATTTTGTTCATCATATCAGAAGAAGAATGTCCCAATTTCCAAAACGTAAAACCCGTAATCAAGGAAGTAAACATCAGGTTGAGAAATCTTCCAATGTTGTAATCCACCGACCGCCAGTATGCAAGAGACATACGACCAAAGACAAGTCGAAATTGTGTGGTCATGGAAGTGCTGTAGGTTTTGGCAATACGTGTAGGGTGCTTATTTGCATCATGATTAATCTTTTCCAATTCGGCATCGAGCATTTTTGATTCGGTTGATCCTTTCCAAACTTCGGCCCAGTCTTTGTTAGCTTTACCCGCAGTACCAGCACCTACAACTTCAAGAATATATTCCGCAGGATTGGCATCGGGAGAACATTTAGGCCCTCCATTGGATTCGAAATAATCAATCATGGTACGAGAATCTTGACCGATTTCACCATAATACGCAGTTCTACCACCACGTACAAGCAGCAGGAGATGATCGAAATGCTGAAATAAAATAGCCGAAGGTTGATGAATGGTACAGAGTACAGGCCAACCCGCATCAGCCAATTTACGAATAAAGCGAATAATATTGAAAGAGCTTTGTGCATCAAGACCAGATGTAGGTTCATCCAAGAACAGGAGCTGGGGTTTACCCACTAATTCCATAGCAATCGTTAGCCTTTTACGCTCTTCAATAGAGATACCATAGCCTGCTCCGACCTCGCCAATTTGAGCATCACCGATATCATCCATTTCCAAGAGCTGGATAATTTGTTCAACGTAGTCATTTTTTTCTTGTAAAGGAACTTCAGAAGGTTGGCGTAACTGAGCAGAGAATCGAAGTGCTTCTCGAACTGTAACAGCAGGCTGATGCACATCCATTTGTTCACAGTAACCAGTAATACGTTCAAAGTCAGTCATCAAGGCTTCTCCATTAAGAAAGACATCACCTTCGACAGTACCAAGTGTCTTTCGACGGGCAAGAACATCCAAAAGTGTGGTTTTGCCTGCTCCAGAAGAACCCATTAAAGCAGTCAGATGACCCGGCTTTACAATACCATTGATATCATTCAAAAGTTGAAGATGTCCACCTTTAATGGGTACAGTATACTTCACATGCTGCCAAGAAAAAGTGGTTCCAGTAGACATGCTTTCCATATTATTAGTAATTTCATCTTGGTTACGACGACGATCTTCTTCTTCTTGTGGTGTACGGGCTTTGGGTGCTTTTCCTGGTAGATAAAGTTTGGTCAAGGAAGCAAAACCCGAGGACTTTAACCATTCCATGGACATGGCAGTCAAGACGGTATATAAAATAAAAAAGGCAATGACCACAATGATATCGGGTGCCCACAAATCTTTTGCGTTATAAGAAAATGCGGTGGAAAGATAAGAGTCGCCTCGAACAAAGGGTTCACCAGGGGTACCACCCGCCATAGTACACACCTTGTAATTCCAGTCTTGATAGTCGGGACCAAAAGGCACGGCATTACCGAGACCCTCACAAGAGTACACTTGACCTTCCATTTCGTTTGAAATTAAAGCCTTGTATGCATACGTCATTGGGTTTGCGAAATAAATCCATGATAACCAAGGATGCATCTTTTGAAATGGAATGGTATAGCCCGTATAAGTTGTAGTTGCAATCATCATAACACCCGTAATTTGGGTGGCAATAAAAAATGTTGGAGAGATGGAGCCAAAAAATCGGAAGAATCCGTTCATACACATGGTCAGCATAAAAAGAATAAAGTAGGAAGTAAAAAATCGACCGGCGGTTAGGTTAAGACCCATCATAAAATAAGAGCAAAGTTGGTACACCATGACTTGAGCAAGACAATAAGGTACATCCATTAGTACTTGAGCAACATAGTAAGCGGAAGGACGGTATAAAGCATATTGCTTATGTTTTGCAAGAATAGGACGGCCCATCAAGAACCGTACAAGTTCAGACTGAGAGATAAACGTATTAAAGATGGCAGAAAAAAAGAGAGCTCCACCACGTGAGAAAGCACCACTCCCGTTCAGTGGTAGAGAGAAAAAACAAGAGGAAGTAATTAATCCTTGGATGAACATGGTACCATAACGAGAAATAAGAGCTTCTCGATCCTTGATCAAAAGTTGATGTTCACGTATCGTAAGGGCTTTGACTTGTTGATAGAAGGAAGCGATATATGGGGTATTTTTATTAGCTCGCTTTTGATGCTCCTCATGCACAGCATCTTTGAATTGGTCGGCCTTGTTTTCTTGCTGAATTGTGTGCTCGAAATCGGCGAGATCTTGATGCATTTGTGTACAAATTTCGGATTCTTGATACCGTTGTTGAAACTCGGAGGCGTGTTTGGGAACACGGTTTTCGTATCCAGGTCTATATTCACGTTCGATGGGGTTACAAAGTCCAGTTAAGAAATCGGGTGTTGATTTACGAGGAGGACAATAAAATCCAAGATTTTCGAAATATGATTTGGCATCCTTGGCAGGTCCAAAATAGATACAATAGCCTTCGTCTAAAAGAAGCACTTTGTCGAATAAATTAAATATACTGTTGGATGCTTGATAAAGTGTGACAATAGTTGTAATATCAAAAATATCCGTCATAATTCTTAATGAGCGAACATAATCTAAAGCTGAAGCAGCATCCAGGCCACGTGTAGAACAATCCCAACAATTTACAGCACTGTTAGTTGCCATTTGTTCGGCAATCGAAAGACGTTTACGTTCACCACCGGAGAGACCCCGAACAAAGGCGTTGCCGACAAGGGTATCCATTTGTTTGGTTAAACCCAGCATGTTACCGAGCATATACAAAATGCGGTCAACAAAATCGTCCTTGGTCTCGTTGCCTGTACGCTTTCCGGGTGCTTTGGTACGAAGAGCAAATTGAAGTGTTTGCTTTGTGGTGAGAGTAGGATAATGTTGATCATCTTCTTCGTTGTAACACACTTGGCCTCTGTATCTTTGAGCAAATGTTTGATGATCAATACCCCCATAGGTTACGCTGCCACCAATATGTGTATAAGAATCTCGCATGTTGGCTATGACTTTAAGAAAAGATGTACAACCGGCACCAGGTCGACCCAGAGTTAAAAGCATTTCTCCATCTCGACAACAACCTGTAATATTATCGATAATAATTTTTGGGTTGGCACTTTTCTTGTTGAAGTACTTCCAAAACTTTAAAATAGATACAACGTTACTAATAACAGTCGGGATAGTATAAGCATCAGCTCCTAAACCCTATTTACAACAATATAAGTACATGTGTTCTTCTACTTTTAAAAAAGGAAATTGTTCATTACCTCTATGCGCAAGTTTCTCCAAGAAACGCCAATGTGTTTACGTTTATGACCACTAGCATCTTGCTGTCTTGAAATGCCATGTAGGAATTGATCAAGATTGAAATCTTCAGTATTAGCCTGACCTTGTTCGGCCATTGACTGGGAATGACGTTGACTCTGACGGCTGAGATCCCGGCGAAGTTCTTCATATTCAATTTTGGCATCTACTCATTTTTGTTTTATAAATAAAGATACAACACATATAAGCAAATTCTAAAATAAAAACCTTTTATAGAAACTTGATTTGCTTCAAATTCGCCGTAGGTATCTTGGGTGCCATAGTTCGCTTTCTCGTCAGAACTTCCAACAGTACTTTCGGATGGAGGAAAGTTTTTTATAGAATTTATTGAATTATCCGGTAGACGAGTATACTTTTTTTGCTCCATAGAATAATGTAATGAAGAATTAAAAAGCACCTTTTTTTTTTATTTTATTATTTTTTGTTTGGTTTTTGAGATCTGCTAATTTAAAGATTCTTTGTCAACCGCAGCAAAATAAAAAAAGATTATAGAATCACCGCAGCAGTAAATTTGGAAAATTTGATTATATGTAAACGTTGCCAATGTACATATACGTATTCTTTATTATATTTAATGCATATGAATATCAAACAATCAAATCAGCTAACAATAATATTCATGGTTTTTTTCATTTCCTGCCATGAAGCTAATAAATATACTATCCGTATAAAAAATTCGGTGTGAATCATTGCTTAGGTTTTTTTTTCTTTTTTTTTACGTCAGGCATTCTAAGTTGTGTAGATCAGGTTTAGCTTGATTTGATTGGCTGTTTGTGATCTATACAGGTCTGTTTTCAATCTTGTTTGAATGTATGATTTACCCAAATCGTGCAATTTGACCGGGACATATTTACAGACTCAAAAATAACAAAAGCCATCTGTATTGACGCTCTATATTTAACGATTTTGGGTTCTGTAAGATCTTAGTTATGTATTATCCACTATATTCTTAAAACTAGTGAATTGTGTAACCAATTTCATTATGTAAATTTGATGTTCAAGCTTTCAAAAAAAAAAAAAAAAAACTTTTACCAACCCTCTGTGTTTGAAAAATTACAAGATAACGTCTTTATCACAGCTAAATTAGTCTCCCTACCATATACCTAGAATGCATTAACAAACTTATACTATGGTGTCACCATTTTCCTTTTTTGGTCACGGGGAACTATGTGTTTACTAACAAATCAACAATAAAAATCTGGCTTATTGTTTACTCTACAATAAAAATTGGTACCTGAATATCCAAAAACTACCGCTGATCGTCGTTTCAATCAGCGCCGACAGATACATAAACAAAAGATCATAAAGCACTGTTCCTTGTTCTTGTTGTTTGTTCTGTTAGCTATAATTCATTATTCATTATTTTTGTGTGCCTCAAAATATTTCTATCTTTTTTTTTTCTATTTTTTCTAGAAAAACATGCGAGGAGGGACCAAATTTATTTTAATTATTTATAATCTGATAATATCTATAAATAAAACTGAAAATGACAAGTAAAGTCTACAAACTACTTTTCGTCTGCAACATAGCCCATAATACATGCGGACAATGATGACTCAAACATTACTAGGATATTGATGTTTTTGTAACGAAAAATATTCTTACTGGAAAGTATGTTGAAATGTCTTCGATGATACATGTAAATGGCTTAGATTAAAAAAGCTTCCTATAACGGTATTATAAAGATTATGTCAGAAATCGAAAAAGACGGTCCTGAAATCACCTACGATGCTGAAACAAAACAACCACTAAGCCTATTTCATCTTCTATTAAATTCCTTGGAATCTTCGTAAGCAGCTGGTGACTATTTGGCCTTACATAAACAAAATGACTCATAAATAGAAGTCAATCTTCAGCTCATAATCAACCATCCTTCCTTAGCATAAGGCAGGACTATCTCTGATAACAGAATAAAATCCAGTAAATCGAAATTTGCTAAAAAAAATATATCAAACGGTTTTAGCAATAAGTGTATGATGCCATAACCGCTACTCACAAATGATATCATTGGGTGGCCCAAATTAGCCGTTTTTATTAGCGCAAAACTCTGGCACTCTTAATCGCTGGTACTCTGAAATGGATCAAAAGAAAAAGAGCTGGTAACTGCTTGCTTTTTATACTAAAGTAAAGTGTTTGACAGTCTGCTTTTTCTCTCTTTACTAAGTTTAGATCCTTCTTGTTTTGCAGCCATTTTAAGAGTTACTGTGAAAATGGGGGGAGGGGTTGGGCTTAGAATAAGCTTTAATTTTGGGCGGATACCCAATTTGTCCACTGTCAGGTAAGGCCAATTAAAAAATCTAAAATGAGCAGACAGGTCATGCTCTGTGCTCCATTGATTTTACCTACTTTTTTTGTTCCACAGCTATGGTCTATAGTGGCTTTAACAGTGTATTCTCAAGCCACCATTACGTAATATATAGCATATATTCGGATCTGACAAAGTGTCTGCAGGCACTTTACCGATGATGTCAATTATAGATTGAGCTAATTGTCTCTTTAACGATAAGAAATAAAGTCGTGGATTGAATCAGGGGCACTCTGGGATAAATAGCTCGATCCAGATACTTATTCTCAACGAAGCTAGTGTAACTGATTGGTGAAATCAGATCACCATTTTTTGTCAATAATATGTTCATGTATCAAATGACTGGATCAGGAAAGGAGAAAAAGCCTTTTTTTTTTCTTTTTTTTTTCTATGGAGAACTGAGAAGCTTGTATACCCGTTGATAGGTGTTCTTGTGTAAATTACTATACGCCGTTTGGGGAAATAAGTGATTAATCCAGTCTTTCTTTAATACACGTGTGCATCTTTATTTTTTTAACTGAATAGCTCTTTCTCTCTTTAAAGCATAATGTATATGCATTGAATTGATTCGCAGCATTGTATTATGAAAAAAACCAAGAAAAGCTTGTTTTTTTTAAGCAAAAAAAAGGATATAAGAGAAATTTCTCTGATCTTGTGAAACCTCGCACCTTAAAAGTATAAAAAGAATTGAGTGAGATTTGATCTGTTTATTTGTGTATATGGTAACAAAATAAAATGATTAGGTGAGGTATGGACATGAATATGTAAGCATTAGGACTATTTGTAATTTTCGCAGCCACATGCGTCTTTGATAGTTTTGGGCTTTGATATAATAATAATAATGCGTTCAAAGTGTAGCCCAATCACTAGAATTGAATTTGAAACACCCCATGTGGATTCATTGGTTATTTAATTAAAATTGCAGATACACAAAAAACGGCGTTCGAACCCCCCATTACCCCCCCCCCCCCCTTCCCACTACTTCTCTCTTGGCGACTCTAAATCTGTACCACACCACGCTCGTTTTTATATTTATTTTTGGACCTTAATTCCACATACTCCTTTAACTCCTTTCCTTCTTTCTTTCTCTCTTTTTCATCTTCTTTTTTTTTTTATATATATATTTTCCACTTAAAATGCCACCTAACACGGCATCAGATATATTGTCAGAATCAACACGCCCTTTGATAACACAAGACAAGTTTCAGGAACTTATAAAGGGAGGTGACAAAGTATTCATATACGAGTCAAAGGTATACAAGGTCAACAACTTTATTGAAAAGCATCCTGGTGGATCAGCAGCTATCGCAAGTGCTCTTGGTAGGGATGTCACTGATGAGATTCGTTCCATGCATCCCCCAAAGGTTTATGAAAAGATGATCAACTTGTATTATTTGGGTGACTATATGCCAGATATCTCTACGCGAAAGTTGGCGACCAAGCCAAAAAAGACACAACAAAAAACTGAACAACCAGTGCTTGAATTGTCTTGGGAAGGAGGAATGAGCGTAAAAGCATACGACGATGCCATTGAAGATTTACATAAACATCACGCAAAAGATCTTGTCGAAGACTCTAAAGCTCAGCAGGACCTGGACAATATGAAAATTAGAGAAGCATATCGCTCGTTGGAACAAGAAATACACTCGCGCGGATTATTTGAATGTAATTATTATAAATATGCTAAAGAAGGTTGCCGATATACTACTTTACTCTTTTTGTCCCTGTGGTTCACTTTACACGGTACTCAAACATGGCATTATATGGCTGGTGCCGCTTTTATGGCGGCTTTCTGGCATCAACTAGTGTTTACTGCTCATGATGCTGGTCATAATGGTATTACGGGTAAAGTGGAAATTGATCATATCATCGGTGTCATCATTGCGGATTTTATTGGTGGTCTCAGTATCGGATGGTGGAAACATAGTCATAATGTTCATCATATTGTAACAAATCACCCTGAACACGATCCCGATATTCAACATTTACCCTTTTTCGCCATCACAAACAAATTCTTCAACAACCTTTACTCAACATATCACAAGCGCGTTCTTCCGTTTGATGCCGCTGCAAGATTCTTTGTTAGTTACCAACATTATTTATATTATCTCGTATTATCATTTGGTAGATTCAATTTGCATCGGTTGTCTTTTGTGTATCTTTTGACCGAAAAAAATGTTCGTAACAGAAAACTGGAACTATCTGGTATCACCGTCTTCTTTATCTGGTTTGGTACCTTATTATCGTACCTTCCCACTTGGAAAATCCGTGTGGCCTATATTTTTGTTTCATATATGCTTACATTCCCCCTTCATGTACAAATTACTCTATCTCACTTTGGTATGTCTACCGAAGACAAAGGTCCCAATGAATCTTTCCCTGCCAAAATGTTGCGTACAACCATGGACGTTGATTGTCCAGAATGGCTGGATTGGTTCCACGGTGGTCTTCAATACCAAGCCGTTCATCATTTATTCCCCAGAATCCCACGACACAACCTTCGCGAATGTGTGCCTCTTGTTCGCCAGTTCTGTAAAGACGTCGGCCTTCATTATTACATGTACAATTTCTCAACCGGTAACGGCGTTGTTCTTGGTGGTCTCAAATCTGTCGCTGACCAAGTTACCTTCATGAAAGAAGTGGCGAAAAACAATGCCGAAATATGGTCTGGCGAGAAACATCATACTCATTAGTACTCTATATGCACTCACATACACAATAAAAAAAAAATCCCTGTATTATATTTTTCTTAAAAAAAAACTTGCCATAAATTTTATTTTTAGACTATTTTTTATCGGATTACCACTCCAAACAATTAACCACTTGAACTTAAATTCTACCGAAAAAGAAACAAATATATTGTGTTCAATTCGGTCCTTTTGTGTACCTTATACCAAGGTTTTAATTGCAACTATTTAGCCGTTTGTTACAGTCCATAAACACGGACCGTTTACTTGCATCCCTTCATAGTAAATCCGTACCGCTTTATTTATCCTTCCATCGTTTCTCGGTTCATAAATATTCCTGAGTGCGATCAAAGGGTTTACTTTTATCCTGCCACTAGACAATGAAGCAATACCATCAAATACACAAAACAAACAAAAAGGAAGGACCATGTCCACAAAACCTCCTTTGCTTCCTGTTACATGTTATTCATCAGGGATGCTTAAAACTCCCTGTCATTAAGGTCAAATACTTGGTATGCTGCTGCAGGACTTGTACCCTTTTTCACGTTGTACTACCTTACATGTCATGATAAATCCAGCAAGCGAACTCAACAGCCACAAATAAGCCATATGAAATTACTAACTATAGAACATAGCTTTTAATTTATTTTCATGAAAAAAAAAAGAATACTACCTGACCCATCTATCGATTGCAATGATCAAAAGCGAAATGTTGAGCTTCTGTTACTATTTTTAATTTGCCCGTTCAGCAATATCTCTAACAGACTTTCTACAAAAGTGCCGCTCGTCGGATGTAATATCCGAATGAACAATAAGCCCCTAAATCACAAGCTAACAAATACAATTTACACAAAAAAATACTCGCCATATTTTTAGTAATCCTGAAAACAGCATTAAAAATGAGACAATACAAGTGATAGTTTATTTTTTGACATACAAATTGCAATATATCTTTAGATAGTTACAGGAGCTTTTGCTAAAACCAGTATGACATTTTTACCCCTCCAGGCTATGTCTATATGAGGTTTTCTTCCGGTTATATCATTTGATTCAGCTATCTCATCATAATCTGCCCATTGAAGCCCTTGTTTCTCGTTTTCCCAATTAAAGGTATAGTATTGAACCTTTTTAACATTGATAGTGATTTTCGTCAGCTTTTGGTGATAAAAGAAACAAAGTTTTAAAATTGCAATTTCGAACACAGATCCATTTAATGTAAAAGTGCTCAATAGAGGACACGATTGTAAAATAAATTCCATCACTTGATTTGCTTGAAGCATGTCGGGAGCTGTGGCGGATAAAATAGTGAGCGACAGAGACTGAATTCTGGTTCTTGTTATAGGTATCATGATTATGTTTTCGGTTGCATCGAAACAAATACCATCTACGAACACTTCCAAAAGTGATGGTAACATTTGAAACAATTCGATTAGTGCACAATGGTGCATGGTGCACTTTATCTTTAAATTACTTAAAGAACAGAAGCGTTGAGACAAACCGGACAAAATAGACTGTAATGTTATGCCATTTTTTAAATCCAAATTTCCCGATTTGATGTTCAGGTAGCATATAGTTTTTGCCTGTTTCGATACACCTGCGTGTTGCAGCTGTGCTTCAATCGATTCCATCGCATTTGTATATAGATAAAGATGCTCTAATCTCCCCTTTTTTTTATCCATTGCGTTCATGATTGACTTTGTGATTGGGTAAAGGGAAGCGTGATATTCCTTGATATCTGACATTTTGCTAATGATGGTGAGTATTGGGTTTTCAAATTCACGGATTTCAGGTAAGTACGCGGAACTCTGCTTAAATATTATTTCGGTCGATCTATATTTACAGCCCATGTAAAGCAGCCATTTTATCAATGTATTTTCCAATTCACCATTAATATCATAGATGCCTGCTGAACATAAAACAAAAAAGTCAATAGAAATTTTTTCGACGGTACTTTCTGTCTCTCGTGCAATCACTACATCGCTGCTGTTTACAATTGACTTCTCGTCTGCACTAGTGGGCACCGTTTTTATAAATTCATTAGAAATGGATGTACAGTGCGCATCTATAACTTTCAACTTGGCTGCACCAGTATGTAATTCTTCCATGTCATCCAGATCTAGCACAGCATACATAAGTTTTAAATGATGAAGTGAAGGAGCACTTTTTAAGTGTTTAATTAATTTCTTGACAACCGGATGAACCTTCAATACTGTTGCCTTAAGAAAACTGTTGTCAACGTGTATTTGATCAAAGTTGATACAGAGATAAGTTAAATTGGGTAGTAACGTCGATTCAAGTAGCATTGTCATAAACGGAAACCTTTCTAGGCCAATATCAATTCTCTCGAATTGGTTCCATCTTTTAAATTCTCGATGATACATATGTGGTTGTAGGAAATCTTTAATCGAAATATCTGTTGCCATGAGTTGTTCTTCAGAGCGTACGTTTTCCACCCAAGACAAATTTTTTACATTTGGAAATAGCTTCGGCATTGATAAAATAGAAAATATATCAATTTCACAGCCTTTGATTGTCAAATCATTAACAAAACACCCAAAAGATCGCTTTTCGTCAAACAAATCAGTAGCCCTGTTAAAGCTGTCGATATTGCTTAAATTGAGCTTCTTGTAAAGGATGTTCTCCGTGATGACCATATACCAATTCTTACACACAAGAGTGCACTCGAGCCTGTCTTTTATGGTGAGTTTTAAAAAAACCAGTATAAGGGTTTCTGCTGAAAGTTTAATCATAAAAAAAAATTTTGGGAGCAAAAGAAAATAAAAAATAAAATATGGTCAATGAGGACTTATATATCTATGAACATGGAAACAATAATGATTACCAACTTTAGTATCAATCATTGCTTGATATATATTATGACCACGTCAAATCAAAAGAGCACTTGTTATATTAATCTTATCATTTGTGTACAGCTAATATTATTAACAACTTGATTTTTGATCAGTTGTTTTAATTTGGGATACTTTTGAACACATAAACTCCATTTAAACCTGTTTTTATAAGTAATAAGCCAGATGTGAAAGTAAGTTTTCCGGTTTACAGTTATCTTTTTTGATTATCAATATCTCATACAGGGAACATACAGGTATGTGGCTGTATCACCCGCTAGAAGCTCAGGATCTGTAACTTCAATAACGTTTCGTTTCATATCAAAGATTGCATAAAAACAATTTAATAAATATTTTGACACAATAAACTGTTTTTTTATTTTTCTACTGGGGCTTTTTTCAAGTCAAGCACAACATTTTTAGAGATCCATGCAATGTCAACATGCAACTTTTTTCCAGTAACATCATTTGTTTCGACTTGATTATTGTAGTCAGTCCATTGTATTCCTTGCTTTCCATCCTTCCAAGGAAAATTATAGTATTGAACGCCTGTAACATCGATAGTGATATTCTTTAGTTTTTCATGTTGTAAGAAATATAGCCTCAGCATTCCAATATTTGACGACAGTATATCCCCCTTTAGCGTAAAATCAGCTAGAAGAGTGCATGATTGTAATATGAACTCCATAACTTGGTTAAGCTGAAGCATGGTACTGTTGGTTTCACAATTAATGCCGACACTTAAAGACTGAACTTGGCACTTTGGTATAGGCATCACGGGTACGTTTTCATTTTCATCAAAATTAACATAATCCAAAGTCAAAATTCGAAGTGCAGGTAAAGCTTGAAACAATTCAGCCAGTGCACAAGGATGTATAGTACATCTTAACTCCAAATTGATTAAAGACTGAAAATTTTGTGACAAACCAGACAAGATGGACTTCAGTGTCGGGCTGTTTTTCAACAACATAGAATATGACGTGATGCTCAGGCGACTTATAGTTTCTGCTTGTTTTGATACACCTGCATGTTGCAACTGTGTTTCAATCGATTCTATCACATTTGTTAATAGATGCAAATGTTCTAGTCTTCCTTTTGTTTCATCAATTGCGTCCATTGCGTCCATGATTGACTTTGTGATTGGGTAAAGCGAGCAGTCATATTCCTTGATATCTGACATTTTGCCAATGATGGTGAGTATTGGGTTTTCAAATTCAGGGACCTCAGGCAAGAATATGTAATGCTGTTTAAATGTTATTTCAGCCGAGTTATATTTGCAGCCAATGTAAAGCAGCCATTTTATCATTGTATCTTTCAATCCATTATGTATGTCATGAATTCCTGATGAATTTGAAGCATAAAAATCAAAAGAAACTTTCTCGACGGCACTTGCTGTCTCTTGTGCAATCACTACACCATTGCTGTCCAGAATTGACTTTCCGTCCTCGCCGATTGACATCGTTTTCATAGATTCACTGTAAATGGATGTACAATACGTCTTAATTGTTTTCAACATAGGTAAACATGTATGTAGCTCTTCCAAGTCATCCAAATCTAACACAGCATTATTAAGTTCCAAAAAATTAAGTGAAGGAGCACTTTTTAAATTTTTGATTAAAGTCTTGACAATCAGTACTGTTGCTTTAAATAAATTCTCGCCAATGTGCAATTGTTCGAAGTCGATACAAAGATAAGTTAAATTAGGTAGTAATGTCGATTCAAGTAGCATTGTCATAAACGGAAACCTTATTAGGCCAATATCGATTCTCTCGAATTGGTTCCATCTTTTAAATTCTCGGTGATACACATGTGGTGATAGAAAATCCTCGATTGAAATATCAGTTGCAATGCGTCGTTCTTCAGAGCGTATGTTTTCCTCCCAAGACAAATTTTTTACACTTGGAAATAGCTTTGGCATTGATAAAATAGAAAATATATCAATTTCACAGCCCTTGATTGTCAAATCATTAACAAAACACCCAAAAGATCGCTTTTCGTCAAACAAATCAAAAGCTTTGTTAAAGCTGTCGATATTGCTAAAGTTGAGTTTCTTGTAAAGGATGTTCTCCGTGATGACCGTATACCAATTCTTACACACAAGAATGCACTCGAGCCTGTCTTTTACGGTAAGTTTTAAAAAAACCAGTATAAGGGTTTCTGCTGGAAGTTTAATCATAGAAAAAAATTATGGGGCAAAAGAAAAAAAACAAGATTAAAAAAATGATGGCTATAAATAAGAAAAAATGTGATCAATGATAGTTATACATCTATGAACATCAAAACAAAAATGTTCACCAACTTTGGTATTAATTATTGCTTGATTATAATAAATATTTTAAGGTTACGTCCAACGAATAGAGCGCTTATTATGTTAGTCTTATCATTCGTGTACAGCTAATATTATGAGCACCTTGATTAACTTGGTTTTTGATCAGTTGTTTTAATTTGGGATTCTTTTGAACACATAAACTCCATTTAAACCTGTTTTTATAAGTAGTAAGCCAGATGTGAAAGTAAGTTTTCCGGTTTACAGTTATCTTTTTTGATTTCAATATCTCATACAGGGAACATACAGGTATGTGGCTGTATCACCCTAGAAGCTCAAGATCTTTAGCTTCAATAAAGTTTCGTTGCGTATCACAGATGGCATAACAAAAATTTATTAAATATTTAGACACAATAAACTAATTCTCTATTCTTCTACGGGGGCTTTTTCCAAGTCAAGTACAACATTTTTAGAGCTCCATGCAATATCAATATGCAACTTTTTTCCAGTAATATCATTTGTTTCGACTTGATTATTGTAGTCAGTCCACTGTATTCCTTGCTTTCCATCCTTCCAAGGAAAATTATAGTATTGAACGCCTGTAACATCGATAGTGATATTCTTTAGTTTTTCATGTTGTAAGAAATATAGCCTCAGCATTCCAATATTTGACGACAGTATATCCCCATTTAACGTAAAATCAGCTAGAAGAGTGCATGATTGTAATATGAACTCCATAACTTGGTTAAGCTGAAGCATGGTGGAGTTGGTTTTACAGTGAATGGTGACACTTAAAGACTGGACTTGACACTTTGGTATAGGCATCACGGGTACGTTTTCATTTTCATCAAAATTAACATGATCCAAAGTCAAAATTCGAAGTGCAGGTAAAGCTTGAAACAATTCAACCAGTGCACAAGGATGTATAGTACATATTAACTCCAAATTGATTAAAGACTGAAAATTTTGTGACAAACCAGACAAGATGGACTTCAGTGTCGGACCATTTTTCAACAGCATACTATATGACATCAAGCTCAGGCGACTTATAGTTTCTGCTTGTTTTGATACACCTACGTGTTGCAACTGTGTTTTAATCGATTCTATCACATGTGTACAAAGAAGCAAATATTCTAGTCTTCCTTTTGTTTCATCCTTTGCGTCCATTGCGTCCATGATTGACTTTGTGATTGGGTAAAGCGAGCAGTCATATTCCTTGATATTTGACATTTTGCTGATGATGGTGAGTATTGGGTTTTCAAATTCAGGGACCACAGGCAAGAATATGTATCGCTGCTTAAATATTATTTCAGCCGAGTTATATTTGCAGCCAATGTAAAGCAGCCATTTTATCATTGTATCTTTCAATCCATTATGTATGTCATGAATTGCTGGTGAATATGAAGCATAAAAATCGAAAGAAACTTTCTCGACGGTACTTGCTGTCTCTTGTGCAATCACTACACCATCGCTGTCCAGAATTGACTTTCCGTCCTCGCCGATTGACATCGTTTTCATAGATTCACTGTAAATGGATGTACAATACGTCTTAATTGCTTTCAACATAGGTAAACATGTATGTAGCTCTTCCATGTCGTCCAAATCTAACACAGCATTATAAAGTTCCAAAAAATTAAGTGAAGGAGCACTTTTTAAATTTTTGATTATTGTCTTGACAATCGGATGAACCTTCAGTACTGTTGCTTTAAATAAATTCTCGCCAATGTGCAATTGTTCGAAGTCGATACAGAGATAAGTTAAATTAGGTAGTAATGTCGATTCAAGTAGCATTGACATAAGCGGGAACCTTTCTAGACCAATAACAATTCTTTTGAAGTGGTTCCATTTTTTAAATTCTCGATGATACACATGTGGTGGTGGAAAATCCTTGATTGAAATATCTGTTGCTATGAGTTCTTTTTCAGAGCGTATGTTTTCCTCCCAAGACAAATTTTTTACATTTGGAAATAGCTTCGGCATTGATAAAATAGAAAATATATCAATTTCACAGCCTTTGATTGTCAAATCATTAACAAAACACCCGAAAGATCGCTTTTCGTCAAACAAATCAATAGCCTTGTTAAATCTGTCAATATTGCTAAAGTTGAGTTTCTTGTAAAGGATGTTCTCGGTGATGACGGTATACCAATTTCTACAAACAAGAATGCACTCGAGCCTATCTTCTACATCGAGTTGTGAAAAAAGTAGTATTAGGGTCTCTTTTGGAAGCTTATTCATAGAAAAAAAATGAGAAATTTGATATTTGATAGTGAAAAAGAAAGGCCCCTCCCTCCCCTCCCAACTTAATGTCATTAAAAAATTCTCGTCTGTAGATGATTGGCTTTCATTGCCAACCTCCGATAAGTTTATTTTCTACTAAATGGTAGACGGATGATAGATTTCAATTAGATTAAATATTTATTTTATAATGTTGTGCTAACACGGTGTATATATATTAATTATATGCATATTTTACAGGAGAAACTATTTTTTTCTCACTTTTTGAAAAAAGGATTTACGGTAACAATGTGGGTTCTTCAACCAATGTAGCAGCACCTGACAAAGGTCTCGCTGGATCACTTTTTTCAGCAAGCGCCTCCTCTAGCAAAGTTAAACGGCGAATACGTTTCAAATGAATCCAAGCTGGTAAATAAAGAGTAGGCTTGACTTCACGAGGACCAGGTACTTCATACGGAGCTGATGTTTCCTCAATCAACACTGAATCCAAAAGTAACATGTCGCTCTTATCTCCACTCACAACTCGGGCAGCTACTGCTCGAAGAATTTCTGGTCGAATAGGGTTTTCGTAGTCTGCAACATGATATTGAGAGATCAACTTTTGAACTTGAGTAGGTGATAAAATCCAACAGACATCATAAATATTTTCAATGTCTTCCAAGGTAGCCTTTTTAAATTGCAACAATTTGGTGGCTTGCATCAAATGTTCCAATTGGAGTGTACCCTCGGGTATACCATGGCTTTTACACCATTCTTCAAGTCTAGTAATGTTATACTGGATTTGCATAGCTATAAAAATAATGGGTTTAGTATTATTATTCTTTTTTTTTTTTTTTCATATATATACTACCTCTCTTCCACGATGAAAAGTTCTTTCTCATTAAAAGATCATTGAATGCCATAATACCCGTCATTTTCAACAGTTCTGTCAATACCTGATTGATTACAGAAGGTTCAATGAAATAACAGTTCATAATCATATGCACCTTATTCAATAAACCCAATAAATCATCCATATTATAGGCAGGTCCAGTTGATCCCAGTAATAACTTATTGAAGAATCTACCGGAATCGTTGGTGACAAATCCAGGAAGTGACTGACTTTCAATAACTGCAGGAATGATCATCTTGCTGTATTTTCTCTTGATTTCTTTCATCCAAACATGGAAAATATTATCCTCGAGGCATTGCATTTCGAATTTAATGGTCTGGAAAAGTTTCTCGAATTCACGCAAACCAATTGTCTGTCCCCGTTCTTGCATATCGTTTTCAATACTGCTCTCGGATTGCACAATCAGGGACAATAATTCATGAACATTGGTAAGCCAGATCGCACAAGAAAAGAATGCATCCTCTCCTGTATAGCTCTATATATTTACTGTTAGTTTGATAACAGCATCTTTGTGACTTTACAACTTACCAAACATTGCTTCTGAATTGTGTCCATAATGGAAAATAAGAAATTCTCTGATTCACGGTTGTAACCAATTCTCCACATACCATTGATACACATACTAATAAGATGTGCAGGAAAGAGCACTTCTTTTTGAGAAGGTGGGTTCTTTTCATTTGGCAAAGATATTTTAAGTGAGTGAATGAGGCCCACAGTAAATTCTTCTCTAAGAGGGTCTTCTTGACGAAGGATGGCATTAATCTAATATATGATTTAGTATACTTAGAAAAAAAGAATTAAAAGATGTTTACCTCTTCTTCAGGGTCATCAGAGATTTCATCCAAAACGCTACTCTTTCCACCAGCAATAGTATTTGATTGTCCAACTGATGTAGGTCTGGTCTTACCGCCATTTAAAAGTTCAGCCTTGCGGACTTGATCAATAGATGTTCTGGGAATGTTGCCAGTAACTTCAGCGGAACTGTTACGACGAACCTTTCTGTGTGTCAGAACACTATTTTGTCGAAGGGGTTTAATATCGTCTTCTTTTTCCAAAATAGGACTGTCATCACCAAGTCTCGGGGTCAGGCGTCTTTGGTTTCCAGAAGGTGACATGGTTCTTGATTTAATGCCGATAGGTGGTAAAGAAGATTGCTGTTGACGAGTGTGCATAGATTTTACAAGTTGGGCCTTCAACGCCACAATTTGTGATTTTAAGTCTGTAATCTCTTCGTTATTGTTAGGAACTTCGACCTTTGATAGCTCTTCATTCTTTTGCTTTTCTGCCTTTAATTGGGTTCGGATTGAATCCATTTCTATTGTCAACAATGAAATTTTTTCCATAGCAGCAGTATGCTCGGAGCTGATCTTTTCCTTTTCCATCATAAGAGCGTCATATTCAATTTTTGGAACACTGTTTTCACGAAGTTTAAGTTCCATTGTCTTTGCCTCCTTTTCCATCTTTTCGTGCTTTTCTGTCAAATGACGAACTTGTTTTTCGAGGTGAGATACCTTGACAACCAATTCTTTCTTTTCTGTCTTGAGAGATGTGACGTTTTGAGTTAATTCGACCACCTTGTTTTCCAACTTGTAAGAAACCTCCTTGAAATGATCAGCAGACTTGGCGTCCGCTTTCAACAACAAGAGCTGTTTGCGAGCTGCCCGACGACGAATGCAAGATTGTAAAAATATAACCTTTTGAAGTTGGGTTTGGTACCATCTGCGAGCAAGTACACCTCTGACAAGTCGTTGTATCTGAATGGCTGCATTATTCTCGCGTAATCTCTCAAACTCTTGGCGAGCCTTACGAGCACGGATAACTATAAAAAAAAACAAAAAAGTTAGCGTCACATACTTTGTTATGGTGTCTTGACATACGTCTTTGTAATTTTGTAGCAAAGTCTTTCTTGGCCAAAAATTCTTTACGGGCGGTGAATCTACGAAAGTTCTTTTGGACAATGATCGCAGCTCTTTCTTGTCGAAGTTGAACAAGCTCCTTTTGAGCAATAATTCTGCGAGTAACAGCTTGTAGTTTGATGACCATATCACGCATGCGTACATAACGCTGACGGTATACAAATCTTCTGATATTCTTTTGAAGAACTGTAGCACAGGCATAAAATCTATCAGATCGAAGTTTCTCAAGATAAGCCAACTATAAAAGGGATAAATTCTAAATAAGTAAACATGTGAAACTACTGTAAAGTTATATTTACCTGTCCAGCACGGAAAAATATTTTAGTTTCACCAACTTGGTACTTGTCTGTATCAGTGATGCATGAGTCAAGAATAACTTGGCATAATTCCCTAACATCCGGGTTAGCTTTTGGATCCCAATGACTAGATGAGACAAGAGCATAATAGCGATCAGCAAATTCTTCAAAAGTCCAACGAGAAGGATATCCAAGACAACTAATGCGAATGGTTTCCAATACACCACATGCACGGAGCTGAGAAAGAACCATAGGTGCTTCAAAGGCCCATGCAATTTTAGCTTCGTTTGGTTTGATACAACGAATATAATGCACATTGGTTTCTCCGATTGTGTCCATCAAGTTAATCAATGAGTTTTTGAAAATAGATCCGAGCGTGGGCTTTCTAACGACCATACTCTTTCTCTTGTTCTCGACAGGAGAAGCAACATTGGCAGCGGCTTTAGTCAGGACTTCGTCGAGGAAAGAAAATTCAGAATTTTGCAATAACTGGAGATGTTCGTCGGGTACGGAATCCTTATTCTTTTCCAGAAAATTTTCGGCTTCATATTGTACATCATGGGCATAATGTGCAATTGTAAATGCTTCACTGGAGAAACGAGGCTTTTTGAAATAGTTTTTGTGCTCGGGCGCACTGAAATTGGCATACAATTTTTGACAGAATCCTTGATCTGTGCCTGCAGGAAGACGTGATTCCTTTTTGTAGTGATTAGTATATTTTTTTTGTGTTTGACCTTTTTTTTTTATTTTTTCTACCTCATCTAAAAGTGATAAAATACCCAATTTTCCCTCAATCATTTCAATACACTTTTGGTTGTCGCTAAATTCGATAAATGTCCAGTTGATCTTTTCACGCATATATTCTTCCTGTTCCAGCTTAAATACATGCTGATTAAATTGCTGCTGGAGTTTTTCGTTTGCATAATTAATACAAAATTGCTCGAATGAATTTTTTTTGAAATGTTCAAAACCGTAAATATCCAAAACACCAATGAAGTTTTTGACGGATTCTTCATCAGAGGCTGAAAGACTATCATTGATGATACCAACAAGCCAATCGAAAAGGTTTGAATAGATATATTTAGCAACCGAATCTTTAACCACATGAGCTTGAGTTGGGCTTAAATTGGTGACAATTTTCTCCGAACGGGTGATAATCTGCTTGCGTACAATCCATTTTCGAAATTCAGCTGTGCTTATTCCCAATAAACGAGTGGCATTTAAAAGCGCTGGATCCGTATCTGATAACATGGCATCACCACGGCCTGTTACTTTGATATTACCGATATGAAGTAAAGCGGCTAGAATACGGAAAATCTTCCACTGCAGATCTACAGACAATCCAACAGTTGACAAGGCCTTTTGGGTAACTTCGAATTCCTCTGCATCGTCAACACCCGGAATTTCACCTACACCGCTTTGGTTTAAATAATGAAATTCGCTGTAATGTCCAAGTTCGTAATCTTTTTTTTCTTTTGTAGGTGCGCCAGCACACAGTTGATAAAAGATGTGATAATTTCTTTCAATTTCCGGCTGGAAAATTAATCTTGACCGTTCCAAGAGATAAGTTTTGATTTTTGCGCCAATAATATTTGCATCCTTGTCAAATTGAATCTCAATGTATTTACCAAAACGTGAACTGTTATCGTTACGTGATGTTTTTGCATTACCAAATGCTTCCATAATAGGATTGGTAGCTACAAAGGACAGTTGATTAATGCTGTACGACCAAGCAAGTAAATGCACTTACCTAGAATCTGCTCTTCGACTTCAGTCATTGCCCCGTCTGATTTCTTCTTCTTCTTTGCACTGCCTTCTTGATCATCTGCAGTGGCAAAGTAACGCATAATGAATTTGGCACTCACTGTTTTACCCGCACCACTAATTTGATAGGCTGTTAGTAAAATAATAAAAAAATCGATCCCCTCCCCCCCCCTTTTTTTTTTAAAAGCCCCCTATTCCGTTACCTTTCACCAGATACAACGATAGTCTGATTAATTTCTTCTCTAATCATGCATCTGTATGCTTCCTCGGCAATAGCAAATAAATGAGGTTCAAGTTCTCCGCGTCTTTTTCCAGAGTATTGTTGCACAATATCAGGTTCATATAGTGATACACGATCGAATGGATTCATAGCAATTAAGACAATACCGGAATAGGTGTAAATTAAATGTTGCATATATCTTGTTCTAATGGTATTCAAAACTTGATTTTTTTATATCAGTATTACATAATGTGATCTTATCTAAAAATATATAGTTACCAGCAGGTTCGTTTAGATAACTCAAGTTGGTTAAATCATCTGTGTATTCCATTTTAGGTGGATTTCGAAGCGGTGGTAAAGTAGACCCATTTGTTTTTTCAATAATAGCCAAGGTAGACTCAAATATGTGTTCCTAAATAAAATGTTAAAAGGTGGATAAAGCGCTTGTTTATCGATCCATGGTTACCTTTGAGCTGTCATTATCATCCTCAAATAACAAGGTGACTTTATCGTTCTCTATTTTTTGGACAGACAAGAAGCAGAAACCCAACCTTCCTCCTTGTCAGGGAACCAAGCTTTCGTTCCTTTTGTGTATACTTCTAGAGCCTGTGTTGCTGTTATTGACACGTCTGCTTCTTTTGACATTACAGTTTGTCTTTATTTTATAATTTTGAATTGGGAAAAAGAAACAAAGAAGACCTTAAAAAAAATGACAACCGAGAGTGGTAAATACAACGGAATTTTAATATTGAAACTTTTTTTTTCAAATTTCCCTTTAATGACGTATTTTCCTGGTGATCCACCTCTATGCTCTGTTTTTGGGTTTGCCTGATAAATTTTAAGTGTGTGTAAATAAAAGTTAGGCCGGGTTAGATACAGGATCTTTTCTTTTTCTTTCTCCTTCTTTAACCTGCAGTGTTTCTTTTTCTTTACTGCACTTGAAAACAGACTCATAAATTCAGTATATACTCTCCTAATATCTTGATCAGACACTAGCGTAGCTTCCCGTTCTATAAAAAACTAGCGCGTTGCATTTTATTTTTTTTCTCGATTGCCTTATGCGGTTAAATTTTTTAGCGGGGTGACGTGGTATTTTTTTTTTTTTTTTTTTTTGTTGCGCTGTGCAGCCACCAAATTGTAGGAAAACGAAAAAAAAAGAGGCTGTATATAAAAACTCTAGCGGAAAATACTGGTGAACCCGAAGTTGGCAGTAATGAATGTCGATCAGGTAAAGAACATTTACAGAGAAATAATCTTTTTGTATTATATTTATTTCTGATAGTTGAGAACAATATGAACAAGTTACCAACAGCTTATTTACAGTGGTATTTTACCAAGGACGATTTATTAGACACACCAACCATTTGTCATGGCAGAACTTTTGAGGACGAGCAGCTTGATCGGATCAAAGGGTGTCATTTCCTTCTTGCCGTTGGTGCCAAGTTAGGCCTGTAATGTATTCATATACTCTCCTTCAATATGGGATTTAATTATATTGACTAATTACTTGCGCAGTCCACAACTAGTCGTAGTAACCGCTACCACCTTCTTTCATCGCTTCTACATGAGACAGTCCATGACCAACCATCATGTATATGTAAGATCGTGGTACATTTTGCTTTTTAATTAAAACAGGATAATAACACAAGTGAATAGGACATTGCCTCAACGTGTTTATTTATTGCAACCAAAGTAGAGGAATGCACCAGAAGGTTTAAGGATATTGTATTGGCTTGTGCAAGGAAGGCTTCAAAGAACGATAACTTACGTTTAGAGGAAGACTCAAAAGAGTTTACACGTTGGAAGGAGTCACTGCTTCATAATGAGATTATTGTATTGGATACCTTGTGTTTTGACCTTTCTGTCGAACATCCCCATACCAGCTTAATGAGATTCGAAACTCAATTAACAGGTAAACAAAAAAAAATTATAATTCCTTTTCATTGCTATAATACAAGGAATTCATCGACCGTTGCCAATGTAGTTTCGTCATCATCGATTCGTAAAGCATGGATGTTGCTATATCAAAGGTTGGTTTTTTTAAACAGTTGTTTTTGGTGAGTAATCAAACTCATGTAAAATATTGTGTAGCCTTGGCGCCCCACTTTGCGTCTTATATAAGCCAAATATAATTGCTGCAGCGGCTTTGCTGCTTGCAACAAATCTTTCTTCGAGTGACCGTTTAAATGAAAATTGGTACGAAAACCTACATGATATTGACGTTGTTCAAGTACATGGTGAGTAGAAAATAAGGATGTGAAAAAAAGAAAGAAAATTATTAATAGGATGATGGTTAGAACTTGCGGCTGAAATGCTCGAGTATTTCATGGATCATTATCTTGTAAGATCCTCATCCTCGCAGGCTAATTCACCACATCCATCGCAACAAATGCATCTCGCTCATTAATCATATATATATATATTTGTGTATATGTATATACAAAGAAAGACGAAAACAACCAAACAAAAAATTAACCCAAAAATTAGAATCCTTTCTTTTACATTATATTATTATTATTTCCCCTCTTTTTTATAAGCAATCATCATTCTTTTTTTTTTCTTTTTTTTTTTTTTTTTTATTACTGTAATATAAACAAACTTTTTTTCTCTCTCCAATCTAGTGCTACATTTCATTTGTCTTTGTGATACCTTGAGTGGTTGCAAATGGCCTGATTCGATGGTAAATAAATATCAAGTTAGAAAACACCATAATAGTATTGGTGCGATCGGAAACTGTAATAAAATAAAAATAAAAAATCAGATATAAATTGAAAGTTTTAGAAGCAAAAAAAAAAAAAATCTACATTTTCCTTTTTCTCCAAAGCAAACTTTCACTTACATTAAAAATGGCTGATCTTCCTGATTTCATGACTGACCCCAATGCTGTCCTTAACGATAAGGAGCATGAATGGCGTTATAACCGTGTTCCTGACTACAAGAAGGTCAATGCTGCTTATGAAGAAGGTAAATTTATCCGTGACATAACATGATTGAGTATTGTATTAACACTTTTTTTACTTAGAGAAATCTTGTAACCATGCCGAAGGTTCTCTTGAATGGCTCGTATCCAACCTTGTCAAAGTGAGTAGTACTGTATAATGTATGACCGATGATCGGATCTCTTACGTTAAATGTGTCATTATAGAATTGGGAAAAAGAAATGTCCTACAAACTCCGTGCTGACCAAATCCGTACTATTGATGCTTCTAAGTACAGATTCTCTGTCAACGGTAAGGAATGGAACAATGCCGAAGAGATGCTCCAAGTAAGGAAACAAAAGCTAGTGTCAGGAAAAAAAAAATGGAGAAACTAATTTTGTGTTATCTTACAGCTTGGTACATATAATGCTCTTATCGGTGATACTGAGCTTTACAAGGCCAGTGAAATGGATTTCAGCGAATCTCACAAGCTTTTCAAGAGAGCTCTTCGTACTTTCTCTTGGGAAGTCATTCAAGTCTATAGCGGACCTCCCTGTGTTGCTTTCAAGTGGGCTCATTGGGGTACCATGACTGGTGATTTGTCCGTCAAGGTTGGTGTTGACCAAAAGTTGGAAGCTCATGCCACCAACGAGGTCGTCAAGATCTATGGTGTCACCGTTGCCAAGGTGAACGAAAAGTTCGAAATCGAACAACTCGAGACCTTCTACGATCCCAGCGATATGATGAGACAAATGTCAAAGAACAGAAAGGAAGGTTCCTTCAACCCTGCTGAACAAGTCGCCGCTTCTGGAAAGTGTCCTTTCAACCCCAAATAAATACCATATCTTTAACAATGCACTCTTAATTTATTAACCCCAACCCCTGTAACGTCTTAAAATAAAACCGAATTTTACTTATTGTGAAAGGGCGGAAGGCCAAAATACTATGTATCAACTAATTATCTCGTTATTCTAAATTGTTCGAAAATAATCATATCGGTAACAAAAGTAAGTACATGTACTCGTCCTTAATTCGAGAAATAATGCAATATTACTCGCACGGTACTTATCGAGTTACTACAAAAAGACCCTTTTTTTTTTTTTTTTTTTTAAGCGGACTTTACCCCATTTTAAAATAAAAAGGTGTTTCCAGACAGTCTGTTACACAGGGAAGGGACAAAATTTCACAATCTCATGCCACAGTAACGTTTTTGACATAAATGGTGGTGCAAATTCCCAACAAAGTTTAAGTTTGTGTATGGTAAAAAGGTCTTTTTAATGAAAAAGCGGGGGGAGAACAAACTCGCTCCGTAATCACCTTTATTAAACGTCTTCAAATAATCGCTGTGATTATTTATTTTATTTTATAATATTCTTTTCGGCTTTTACAGAAAATTTCCGTTTTGGAAAACGTTACATTGGCTGGCTATTTACGTCGACGGTCAAATAATTTGATACTTGTCTGGAATAAATGTTAAAAATAGGCATTTGGATATAGAGTACAATTTTAATTTACAAGAGGGCTAAACATTTTGTCTTTCGAAATCTTTTTTCCATCGCATGACTCGAAAAAAAAAAAGAGTGATATTATTTTATTATCGTATTTTAATTAAGTTAATGGTTCAGAATGAATTAGAATTTATGTTTTTGATGATGACTTGAGGTATTTTTCCCGCTCTATTTGAGCCGGTGTCTTTTTTCCGGGAGGCTGCTTTTTATTGTTAGTATGGATAGGGCCCTTTCGGTCCCCTAATTTTGATGGTTGCCTTGGCTGTCGTGATCCAAGTATGTTACCCATGACAGATGATTTTGGCTTCAATCTAGACCGGTCCACTTCTTCCTCATCTGCAGGGATCATTGTACGTACTGTGGATGATGAAAATGATGCGGTTGGCATTGGCCCCTCTTCGTCATTCATAAACCCAATCGGCATTGACGGTCGATTGCGTCCCTGTTGTGTTGCTGTCGCCTTTAAGGATAGTGAAACCAAATGTTGATTTTGCATACGTGGGTTAACACTGCCCAAAGGTGATGCAACCGGTCGATAACTTGATCCTACGCTACCCATATAATCCGAAGAAGATGATAGACTATTGCTTGATCCACTCTCCTTTAAATTATTCCCACTCCACGACGACTGAAGCATACGACGAATCGTGTCGACATTATTTCCCATTTTTCGCACTGTATTATTTTTGGATGAATAAGGAGATGGCTCTGTAGATGTGATAGGAGAGTTAGGGGTTGCTGTATCAACATCACTTATGCTTTGTATGGCACTTTGTACATCTTCCTCCGCTTCCACTTCTTCTTGCTCTTCCACTTCGTCCTCTATTTGCTTTTTAGAAGTAGAGGCTACACTTGGTATTGATACAATACTACTTTTATCATCTGCGGAAGGCCTTGTAAACAGATTTCGAAGCGATTTGGGTCCACTACTTGTTGTCTCTGCTGACTTCTTTCTTCCCAATGTTGCACTTTTCAAATCGCTTTTGAGTAGATCTTCACTGCTTTTGTTGAATGCATTTAACTGCTGATTTTTTGCCATTCTCTTTCCCGAAACTGTGGCTGATCCGGATACTGTTGAACTCATGATGGCTCTTTTGGGACCAGGAGATTTTGGTGGTTCATTCATAGACCATTTTTGAATATCCAAGGATGAGTCAACATGACTATTGTTACGTTGAATAGATGCTGTATCAATCTCCATATTGTGTTTTCGGAGTGTAGCATATTTGGCTGTAACAATGGGTTCCGAAGGTGATGGTGTACTACTGGCTATCAGGGCGAACATGGCTTGTGCTGCCTCGTCTGTAATGAGTGTTGATCGTGTGCGAGATTTACGTGAGGCAGATCGAATTAAACGTCGTGCTGCTAATGCCGCATCCTCTTGTTTTGCTGCATCCTCTTTATCTGGTTCTTCTTCGTCGCTTTCTTCAATTTCCTGAGTATTGTTAATATCTTGAATCATGGAGGAATAAACATCCTGCTGTTTTTGATTTAATGCTTGTTTCTGTTCCAATTGCTTGTCTTGTTGCTGCTTAATTGTTGGCCTCATTCCAATAATCTCTTGTTGACTCTCCTGTTGCTGCTGTTGTTGTTGCTGCTGCTGCTGTAAAATAGTTGTTCTCATCCCAGTAAGTTCAAATTGACTGTCTTGCTGTTGTTGTATTGTCGGCCTCATTACAAGGGGAGAAGATGTAGTAGGAGACAATGGTAGACTGAAATAAGATTCAGGTGGTATATTTTCGATCATTGTCTTATTGCTGCTATTCAGTTCCTCTGATGGCACCAACGACTTTTTACTGTTGTTGCCAAATTTGCCAAAGAATTCAGCGGCTGGTGAATCGGGCCTTGGCGATGGTGGTATATTAGTTTGCTGCAGGGATGGACGTGGAAATCTAGAAGATGTCGAAGAAGACTGTCGACTCATGCGGGTACTTTCTGGACGGGGGGATTTAAGACTGCTGTTACTCACATTATTGGCATCAAAGAATTGGTTCAAAGCTATTTTGGGAACGCCGCCACTCGTTGATTTTCGACGTAAGGATTGACAAAGATTTGTACGGAGTGTAGCTGCCTTTTGCTGAATATTGGCTGCTGCATTGGACAAAAACGGCTTTTCGTCCAAATCAATGGATACATAATCCTGTTGAGCTGCAGCCACGTTCATGTAAGACGCATACAAATCATTGGCTTCGACTGAATCCAGTTCCATTTTATCGGAGAAGAAGGATGAATTTGGAGGAGGTAAAGGTAAAGATATTTTAAGATCTGCAGGTGTGATGGGATTATCTGAGGCTGTCCATACGGATGAAGTGTCGTCTTCCACAGGAGCTGATCTGATAATATCATTGTTTTCATAAGCCATGTTATGTTTTTCATATGCTGTTGCTGGTGTAATAGGAATGGTGGGTGTAGATGATGTTTGGCTGTCTTGTAACGTGCTTGTTGTATCAATATTATTATTGTGTTGCACCAAGTGTCTGTCTGTATACGGAGAGGTCTCGTTTTTCTCAGATATGCTATATTCATCGCTCTGGTGCTCAACTGCACCAACTGATCCACCTTTTCTTTTTCTAAATATGAAATAGACAGATGTGGACACTGCTAATATCACCGCAATGATTATAATCGCAATAACATAAGATGGAAATGTCATACTATCAAAAAAAAAAAAAAATTAAGCAGTGTCAGAGTTGATGATCTACAATGTTTGTGTAACTGTTTACCTTTGTATTTCCAAACAAAAACAAGAGAGAAAAGAAAGAGAAAACAAAATAAAAGATTAGAGAATAAAACCACTTTAAAAGGGATATCATTAGGAGTTGCTATCATACAAATTAAGAGGAGTCAAGGGAGTATATAGCAGTGTAAGTAGACAATAGTATAAAGGGGATTTATATGCTACTATGTAATTTAGGAGAAACGAAGCAGGATGATAACAGAATATAAGATTCTTTAATACCGTATTTTATTTTTTTTTCATTTTTTTTTTTTCCTTCCACCCCTTTTGTGGTGTATACAGTCTGGTAAATAAGGAGTGAAAAAAAAATTTTTTTTTTTCTAAAGTTCTCAGAAAATTAACGTTTTACATGCATTTAAATATGTACCTGTTTTTAATTCAATTGCATATTTCTCGTGAAAACACTTTAAAGCTGTAGCTGTCTTTTTCACAACATGTATAATATTTCAGAAAGTGATAAATTATATAACCACAATTCGGTTGACTACTAAAGTCCGTTGAAGTACTCGGAGAGATACTAAATTTGGAAACCTCAGATTGTGAACAATTAATCGGAAATGTTTAAGCGGACATTAAGTTCGTAAGATACCGTAAAAATGTCGTTTCTTACGCGTTCCCGTCCTCAAGATCCTAAAAAAATCTTTTTTTTTTTAATTCAAATAACAAATGAAAAAACTACATGTGAAAAGATGTAGTAATCTTGGGCTACATACTTTTCGATCACTATTCTAATCTAAAGAATCTATTATCTGTCTTGGAAACCAAAGGTGGTGTTTGAAATAACAACGTAAAAAAAAAAATTTTTTTTTCTTCGGTTGCCAAAGTCTATATGTTTGATTTTATAATATGTGTTTATTAAAAATTGGTTGTTATTTGAATGTAATGAATAGAGTTATGTTCTTTTTAGCGTTGAGGTCCCACTCTTGCTCGATTTCTACCAAGCCAGCGCTTACTTTTCTGTTCTTGTAGTTTTGCACTGGATGTTTCTTGTTTCTCATCAGTGTTGCCAGTCATATTCATGGATTCGAATAGCTGCTTCATTTTATCGGTATTTGTATTTGTGGGAGTCATCATTCGTTTAATTCTAGGCCAGAACTTGGTTGATTTTGTGGAGCTATCTGTGGTATCAGTTGTTGCTGTTGGTGGTGGTGGGGAGTCATGGATCATAATGGGTTGCTGTTGAGGTATAGTATTCATCATAATGGATGAAGGAACTGGCCTAGGAGATGTTTGGGCACGTCTGCGTCTTGTATAGGTAGCTGCAATTGCTGGGTAGGCTTTTAAATCGGGAAGTGGATCATCATTTACAATGTTGATGATAGAAAAGGTGTTTGATGGAGGAGGAGGAGGAGAGGCATCCAATGGAGTAGCTAGAGCAGCTGAATCAATACTATCTTCTGTCACACAAGATACCAAAGAAAATCGCACAGGATTATGGTGATGAATAAGGTCAGGTATAGTCATTTGATTAATTGACAAAAGGAAGGTATTAGAGCAACAACAACAACAACAATAAAAAAAAGAATGGAAGTGGTAGGGTATGTAAATAAAGTAAAATAAAAATATAAAAAAAAAGAAAGGTACTTTATATAAAATAAAATATCCGATCCTTGTCATTATACCTATTGTTTATGTTGTGTGCCTAATGGAGTAACTTTTGTATCACACATAAAGTTTTACAAATTCCCAGCCGTTTTGCTTTTTTTTTTTCTTTTTTTTTTTTTTTTTCGTTAGAATTAAATTCGAGAAATGGCTCTAGCTACATTTCCACTAATTATCAGGCGCTGGAAACGCTCAATTTTATTTTCTGGGGATTATGCTCAATACACACAACTTAGAGAATATGTATGTATACAAATAATCATCTATTGTTTGGTTGGTTTATAACATAATTTTTATTATTTTTGGTAATAGTTGCCTGAAGATATATTCCTTGCTCGTATTGAAGCACTTGACTCACATGTCTTGAAAGAATACCCACATGTCTGGTTGGACACTTATCTTTTCTTTATAGCCATCTGCTTTGTCATTGCAACTGCTGCATTCTCTATCATTGCTCGTGCTGCACAAATCTCAATGTGGTACCCCTTGATCATGTTACTCATTCCAGCAACGATTGGTTTTATCACCACAAGAAGAAGAAATACTTACTATAAGAAACTTGCTGCTGTAAGTCATAATAACAGCTTTCAATTTGATCCATACTAATACTGAATTATAGTATTATGAATCACTGCAAATTGTCCTGAAAGAATTTAATTCGATAGATGTTACTCAACAAATAAAATGGAGCTTCAGAAGATTGCGTGATACAGATACACACTCCTCAATGCATTTGGTGAATCGACTCTCCAAACAAAATATCAACTTTGTGGTCGAAATAGTACAAATCGATATGGAAAATGAACTTTTAGAAGAAGGAGAACATTTACCAGCTTATGATACTTCAATGATGGACATTGTATTAGATATTGGACCAGAAGCAGAAAGAGTACCGGGTAATATGTCTGAATGTATCATACAAGTGCCACCAACTACACTATCCAGACGAGCTCATCCTCTACCACCCGCTTATGAACAAGAAGAGCCTGTTGAAATGGGTCCAGTTCATCCACCACCAGCGTATATTGTGCCTGTCACCAACAGCCATTAAAAATCAAGGAGCATTCGATTCCCCCCCCCCACGTGTATTTTATTCATTGTATCATTATATTAATTATTTCCCCCCTTATCTTTTTTTTCATTTAATCCATTACTTTATCAACTTAAACTATCATTTCTCTATTCCGTTTCCATATTTGGGAAGGAATAACATAATAGCACCATCAAAGTGACTGTAAAATTCTTTTTTCTCTTTAAAATACGCCACCCAAAATATAGGTCGCTTTGGCTGATACATCATCATCAAGCTTCCTTAGTAATAGGCACAGTCATCATCTTACTCATATACAATTCAATATTAACCAAGTGGATTATGGTTATTGACTTTTTTTTTGCTCTTGTTCTCTCAGGTTAAAAGCCAGGTTTAGATGTAGCAAATCATCTTAGGTTGACGATACCCTGCGCACTTTTTTTTGTAGGCAGTAAAGGTCGTTTTCTACGCGTATAAGTAATCAAATATATTTTTTATCTCGGACATACCTGTGTACAATGATTATACTTTAAAAGAAGATGCTTTCGTTGTGCCTTTCCTTTTAGGATGATGTAATTCATAAATATTGACTGGTTTTCAGATTAAAGTATTGGCTCCTCATACAAACAAAATGTGCATTTACATAATACTTTAAGCGATGACTATTACTCATATATGAATAATCCATCAGTTTCTAAATAAAACCCAGTTACGCACCATAAAGAGATATTAAAGATGCAGCTTCCCCAATAAATCAGCCTGTTTTTTTAATAGTGAGCCATTTACAGGATAAATAGCGAAAACCAGTCCGAAGGCCAGGCAGCGGAGAATTTGGTGGCTTTTCATAAGCAAGAACCAGGGCCCTCTGTAAGCTTTTTTTTTTTAATTTTTTAATTTTTTTGCACACTTATTAATAATGTTGAACATTGTCCGTACACCTGTTGCTAGACGTGCAGTTTGCCAGACCAGATGGAATTCGACCACTACTTCAACAGCACCTGGCGGTGATACTCGTCTTGAAACTATTCGTCGTGTCCTTTTCGAGCCAGTCCGCAGAGAAAAGACGATTACTTTAGAAGGAGAGTTGTTGGAACAACACGAGACTATTGAACGTGCCTGGAAGCTTCACCGTATGCGTCAAAGAGAGCAAAGAGAACGTTCTCTTGAACTTCAATTCAGAGCCATGAATGTCGCCATGAACGAATTAGAAAAGACCAACGATAGACTTTTCAAGGGTGCTCTTGTCAAGAGTAGACACATCACATATCCTAAGCAAGCAAAGATTCCTACAGAAACACCATCCACACAAGGTTGGGATTATGCTTACAAAGCTCCCGAAGCTATCACTGCTTAAATAAAAAAAGATCACTCATCCCCCTCCACACACACGCACACGCTCACTCACTCACACACACACATACGCACACACCTTATTTTGACACACACGCACACGCACATACTTTTTCTAACAAAGATCGGAAACAATACCTTTAATCCAACTCTCACTTTTGCTTGTATTTTTTAGAACGCCTTTTTTTTTTTTTTTTTTTTGTATATGCATGGTTGTGGATTTGGTTGGACAGGAAAAAGTTATAAAATAAATAATTGTATTGTAAATATTACGTAAACTGGGAAAGATTTAAAGGACAGAAGGGTCACGCAGCATGAAAGAGTTTGTCATTTATGGCTGTCAAAAAAAAAAAAAAAAAAAATACTACGCAATAGTTATTTCATTTATTTATCAATTCGTATTGGTCGATATTTTACACATGAAAAAGGGAGAACCTGGTGGAATGTTTCAGAACTCTATCAATATTTATTTTCTTTGTCTATAAAAACCCTTCAAAAAAAATAATCAATTTCTTTCTTTCTTTTTCTCTTTCATCTTTCAAATATTTTTAAAAAAAAAGCCAGGATGAGTAAATTGAATGGTTTTGAAGTAACAGTACAAAAGTGTATTGAAGACCTTCAAAGTATGTTCAAGGACTATAACAACTCTATTGGTTCTAATGTGGTAACTGCGCTTAGTCCGCCTCAATATGATACAAGCGACGATTCAACTACATCATCTCCATGTGAGGAGTTCCATCCAAGAAGAGACTTTCTTTATTCTGGTGATCATGGTACACAGGCTGATAGCACGAAGCAAATTACTCAACCAGTTTATGCTGCCGCAGTAACAAATTCTAGAGATCCAAGGCTAGTCGCACAAAGAAGATCGATACCAGGTACGTCTAGGCCGACTGTAGGCCCTGTCAAAAGTGACAGATCATTGAATAGTAATGTTCATGTTAGTAATAGACCAGTTGCAAGAGCAACTGATTTTAGTTTACCTGACATTAAGTTTGATGGCTCTGTTCACTTTGATAAGCAACAGTCGATCTCTGTCCCCAACTCTCAAATATTATCAGAAGGGTTACTTGTTGACAAGTTTATCGAAGACTTTGAAACACAACTCAAGCTCTCAAGGTTAGATCTTGATCACAACTGGTTTGACCTTTTGGAAACCCGTTTTAAACAAGTGAGAGACTCACGTTTAAACTTGTACTTGTGGTTTAAAAGAAGACTTCATGAAGGACTATCCTGGCAAAATGCTAAATATCTAATTAGATATAATTTCGGCTTTCATTCCTCCAACTCTTTAGCACTACTTAAAAAGCAGTTTTTAAGTTTAAAGCAATACCCTCAAGAACATTTTAATGATTTTTATTTGAGGTTCTCTCCATATGCCTTTTCGTGTCACATAGCAAATATCTTTTCTGAAAAAGAAGATTCTATTGTTTATGTTTTCCTTAGTGTCATTATTAATAGTAGCATTCTAGACCATCTATTCAAGGCCCTCCGCAACTTACAAAATCAAAAATATGAAAATCGTTCTCTTTCTCGACCCGAAAATCATTCTGTCAATACCTGTATTAAATCATTATCAATGGTCCCATCATCATGGTTGGAATTCGATCAACTTATCATAAAACCTAATATGACATATTTGATTTTGCTTGATACCAAACCATCCCTAAAGTCTAATAAAAACAAGCATGTTGCTGATGAAACACAGTTAGCTGCGCAGAGAACAAGAACAAAGGTCAAGATCAGCAAGATATCTACAATACCAACAAAAAGTCGACCCGAATTAAAAAAGTCAATCAAAGCTGCATTAGTAAATAACTATGGAAATTCAAGCAGTGTTAATAAGAACCGTGTACTCTTCTCAGATAAGAAGGATTTCTTTTAAACTCTAACTCAGAGTGTCTCCCATTATGTATATCTTTCTCTCACACCAGTTGTGTCACAATACCCTTTCCCCCACTGTTTATATCACAAAAATTTCAAATAAAACAAACATTTGTCTTGAAATGACATATTAACTGATAACCTAACGAAATTGGCGTGCATTATTTATTGTTTTTTTTATATATATATAGTCTCCTAATAAATTAGCCTTGAAACACAAAGATATATAAAAAAAAAAAAAACAAACATGGCATCTGAACTAAGCTTCATATAGAACATCTGTTAAAAGGATGCATCCAGACCTGCTCTATTTACGTAAGCTTGACTTGGTGGCGTTGTGAAAAATAATACAGGGAGCCTAAACTTATAAAAATTTTGGATCACTTTTCGAACTTATAAATTGCACTGTAAGCATCACTTTCACCCTAAAATAAATCAGCGATCAAAAATTGAAAAATATCGCAAACAAATTAGAGCGGAAATAACGATCTTTTTTTTAAAAATATCGCGATTGGCGATATCGATAAATTTTTCCAAAATATCGCGATTGGCAATATCGATCAAATTTTCCAAAATATCGCGATTGGCGATATCGATCAAACTTTCTAAAATATCGTTATTGGCAATATCGATCAAACTTTCCAAAATATCGCGATTGACGATATCGATCCATAAATCAAAAAAACAAAAAAATATCGTTGGATGGGGTAAAAAAAATGGGGTAATCGATAATCGATATAATATTACTTTTACACCCCTGCTAAATCAGGATACAGGCTTAAAATTGATACGTTTGTATATATTGGAAAAAAAAATTTTATTTATTAAAAAAAAACTAAATAACGTCGAATCTGATCATGATAGACCTCTTCAAATATAGAAAATGACCAGTAAAATATGACCAGAGACAGACATAATGAGAGGAACTACGATAGTGACCATACGAAGACCTCGGAAGAGCAGCAGTATTGACTTACCTGCATAAAGATGGTTTACGTTAATAAGAGAATAAATTATCAAGTTTAGCAATGTGTACCTTTACAAAACCGTGGGATGTACGAGCCTCAAATAAACAGCGATAGTAGCTAGCTTTAGGAATTTGGGTTAACTAATAATGAACACATAAACCAAAGTCGAGATATTTACCTTTTCACAAGCGGTGAAAGTAGAGATGGCTTCAGCTATACAAATGTGTTAATACATATAAAAAGAGTAAGTAAATTTACTTTTAAAGCAAAGAGTCTTGGTTTAATCCGTTTGGAGAGTGTCAGCACGTTTAATGTTTAGTCACATAACTATATCTTCATTTGTAAACAAATGGTTATGATAAATCATATATTCACAAACTATACACATATACAAACCTTAAGTTTAGTTTTTATTTGAAAGAAATAGAAAGAAAAAGAAAAAAATAATAAAAAAATCAGAGTTTAAATAAGAAAAAAAAAAAAATTCAGGCTCAATTCTATTTTTGGAAAGCCCTTGAGGGTCGACTATTGGTCCCAGATGCTATTTCATCAGCCTTTCTTTTACCTTTTGGACGGGTAGTACTTGGGGTGGAGAGGGCAGGTGCAGAGGTGGGAGGAGGAGAGTCAGAGGTGGGAGGAGGCGAGTCAGAGAGAGGAGGCATCTCAGAGGGAGGAAGAGAGGTCAAAACAGGATTTTGTACCGAAGCGGAAGAAGACGATGGTACAAGAGGTCTGTTATCAGGGATCGAAAATAAATTTTCAAACAGGCCCATATCCAAGTCTTCGTACCTCTCTTCAGTACCCGAATTGACACCAAGGTTTTCCAGGCCAGTCAAAAATGAACCCGAGGCATCATGAGCAATGTCATCTGGCTAGAGTTGAGGTTTATGTTAATGTTAAAAATTCTTAATTTGATATCTAAACTTTACTTACTCTTGCTGAGTTCCTCAACATTATCTGGATCATATTTTTGGATATCCAGTTTTTATCCGCGAGGTGCATGGGTAGCATTGGGTTCTCGGCGTCAATGACAGAGATAAGGTCCCCAGGATAAGCCTCGAGGGGTGTACCAACGTTCAAGCCAGAGCGCTTGTTCCAAAAGTATACAATTCTTTCGAACATATACAATACTTCATTCTGCTCGTTGGCAGGAATCCCCCTCCAAATGACACCATTCTTTCCAAATCGTTCTTGGTACAATGCTTTCAAGAAATGTTGGCAAATGGTGAAGACATTGTTGTAAGCTGCTGTCGCCCTTTCTTTAGCTTGATCCTCAGTATAGGTACCTACCAAAGATCTCCAGTACGCAGCAACCTTGTCTATGACGGTTTTCTTTGTATAAGTACATACGGTGATGGATCTTACACCGAGAGAATTGCAAGAGGTGTGAATACCATTGGGTATAACTTGCTCCTTGTAATAGGCGACAGCCTTGACCACGAATTCGTACATTTGTTGAGCAGCGGAATTTCTTGCTGAAAAGATAGGGCAATTATTAACTTAATTCGTCTTACAAAGTAAAATAAAATAAAAATGTACCAGTGATATATCCAGATCGAGAAGTAATTGCAGAAGTACCATTGGATTTGACCACTTTCTTAACCTTGCTGCAGCATTCACAGTGTTGACCAACTGGCAGGTAGATATATTCTTTCATTGTGGCAGGCATTGCATCAAGCTTTCTTTGCATATCGTAAATGGCATTAACGAGTTTTTCAATGACTTCGTCTCGAGAATTTGAGTTTTGGGTACCGTTCATTGTGATAAATAGAGTGAAAAATCGATGTAAATGAGAAAATAGGTGTAAGTATTGGATCTTATATAGATGTTTTAAAGATACATTTTTTTTTCATTGTCATTTACCTTGATGTAAGTGGTTCAACTTATTTGCACCAATCACGGTACAGAATTAAAAAAAATTTCGCTTAATAACCTCGTTACACGAAAATCTAACAATAGATCAAGCTTGAAGTCCCAAACAACGATTTCTAGTGGTTTTGAAAGGTATCCATAGTCTACACAGAATTACTATATCCTCTCTATTAATAATTATAAGATAAATTCACGAGTAATTCCAATTGGTTCTAAGAACGGTCAGTGACTATTAATAAGCTGTAAATAAGATGTAGCAACATGTATAAAACTACGCGCAAAAATCGGTTCCCGACTTACCAAAAACAAAATTCTTAAAAACTTTTCAAAATGGTTTACCCCAAAATTCAAAAACCCAAGAACCTTAGAGCTTCTCGAAACGGCGCTAACCAACGTCTTTTAAGAGGCACATATGAACCCTTGGCCGTTACTGCTGCCTCCATTATACCTGGCCCAACTGACACTTCTGTTTTTGCTGTATCCTCTTCAGTATCTACTGGCTTCCCAACTGCTATAATAACCAACCGTACACCTTTTGACTATGACGAAGAAATGGATTTTTACGATGATGTTGATATGGCTGACCTCGATAACCAAATCGCTCTTCCCTTAATTGGACAAATGTCCATACAAGACGTAGATGCTGAAGATGAATCCTCTGATGATGGTTTTGTTGTAGACGGTGAAGTAGACGAGGATTTGTATGAATCCACGGACGAAGAGAACTTCGAAGGTAACTAAAGATGCTCGGGTTGTTGACATCATGACAACTTACCGGATGTACTATTTTCACTTTTAGAACCATTGTCACTTGATTATAATGTAACAATACAGGACAACATCAAGGATATCATTGTCCCCATTAACGTATTTAGCACCAGCGAGCTGAGTAGTATTATGTTCAACTATCTTACATTTAGTAGAAACATGACCATAGAAGCTGTGCGCGTTATGAAGAAATTTTTTGAGAACACTTTGAACCAAAACAACAGTATGTTAATGATTTGTATTTACAAAGTATCATTATTTACTAATTTAGTGTACCTTTTAGGCCTTGATAAAAAGAAAAAAGTACTCGCATTGAAGGAGTGTCGTTCGTTGATCAAGAAGAAACTTCCACTTTCTTTCAGTCAAAGCCATGAAATCTGTTCCCGAAAGGGGTGTTATCTCTTTGATCCTGTCGATGATGCCGATAAAACCGCTTGTCCTCACTGTAACGCTGTTAGACATAAAGAATCTGTGGTAAAAATGATTGATATTGGTGAACATTTAAGTCGTATGCTAGCTTGTGACGAGTTTCGTGATGAAGTCGAAAAATACCGAAACGTAATCGATTCCATGACAGACGATGATCCATATACCGATTTTTTTTCTGGAGCCGCGTATAAAGAAATGAAATCTAAAGGTCTCTTCACTGGTCAGCACGATTTAGCCATCGTTCTATGTGTTGATGGGTTCACTTCGAAGGTATCAAGAAAAAGTATGGTGATGGTACACGTTATAATTGCTAGCATTGATCCGTCTATCAGGTAAATTTTGGCTCTATATACAATACATCCAATCTTTTTACGTCGTAATAACACCATTTGCAGATACACCGATGAATATACTTTTCAAGTTGCAATTCTTTTTGGTGACACTAAGAAAGACTTTGACTCGTATCTGCGTCCAATTATTGAAAGCCTTGATCGTTTGAGTCGTGAACCTGTTGTTGTTCGCAAGAATGGTGTTCATGTCACGTCGGCTAGAATTTTCAATTTGGGTGTCATTGCAGATGGTATAGAGATCAACCAGCGGTTGTTGATGTTTAGTGGTCATACCAACTGGTGGGGATGTAGATTTTGTATTGGTAAGTCGTCAGTTTACTAAGCTATGACCGTGGACACTAACAAAATGACCCTTCTAAATTTAGTTAAAGGCGGTCACCCAGTTGACGGAGGAAAAGGTGGTATGTACTTCTTTGGCAGAGACTCGGCTATCAGAACCAAAGCTTCTTTATTACTTGAGAAAGACGCAGTAAGTATTAACTTGTGTAGCCTTTTTTACATATTTTAATTGATTTACCTTTATTAGCCTTCTTGTCCCAACCACAACTATGGTATTAAAAGTGCTTCTCCCTTTGGTCAGTTGAGTACCTTCCTCTCCATCGACTTTTTCATGTGTGACGAGCTACATATGTTTTCGAATGTCAGCAAGCTTTGCTTCGACATGCTTTCACCAAAGCTCAACACTCGGTTCAAGTTTGATGGTAACGAAGACACGTACCCGTTTGCTCTCGAGACTGCTGATTTTACTCGCATCAAAACCGCCATGGATGACTCCCTTCGTGCAATTCCTGCGGATTTCAGTGGTTCGTTTGCTGGTGTCAATCTGGATAATGTTAGATCTATCTATCGTTCGGTGGACTGGATCGCCTGGTTGGTGCATGTGATTCCTACGATTGTTGCCCCACTCTTTCCCGCCAGAGAAGCAACCACAGGATTTATTGCCCTGTCTCGTGGTATTCAATTGAGTTTGCAATGGTCGATATCCGAATCTGAAGTGAAGGAAATTGAAAGGTAAATATTCATTGTTGAGTTGTAATTTATGTAGTGATATTTACTTGAACATTATATTTGCTTATGATAGATGCTTTAAGACTTGGTTTGATTACCTCGATACCTGTCTTGATAGCAGCTCTATCTCCAGAACCGTATTCAGATCGAACATGCACCAACTGAACCATATACCATACATGATAAAACGAATGGGGTTAGTTATCGATTGTCATCATAGTTATTAGACTTCCCTTTTGTACTAATTTTTCATTTCTCTGGTAGACCGTTAAGGTGTTATTCTGCAAGATCATTGGAAAGGTCTATTGGCATATACAAGAAGCGAATCCGTTCATCTTTGAATCCTGGTGTCAACGCCGGTAATGTCATGGAAACTCGTGAAATGTTCTCTTTTTTGCAATCCGATGGTATAATCGATAGTTCCGCCTATGATTTGAAGAAGGATAAAGTTAACAACTTCTTGCCCCACCCGTCCAACGATCCATTGTTGCCTCAGCTGTGGTCACCCTTTCACTGGCGGGTAAATACTGTAAAGCTGGGCCAGGTTGTAAAGCAAGCAAAAGAAAAGCACAATCATACCATTGGCGGCTACCTGGCAAAAGACTGGCTTAAAGCACTCTCTCAATTTTTGATTCGTCTGACTGGTAATACTTCGGCTGTTATAACTTCGTTCCATCAGCACCAATTTGTCAACATTTCTCAAAAACTCTGGACAAACAATCAAATATACATATCTGATTTGTGCAAATCGAAGAACGCAGCAAGTTCGCGTGGTGGTGAGTTTGTTATGTTTACTGCAATTCATAAAAATCGGTAAGTTGATGTTTGCAAATCAAAATTATTGTGTACTGACTTATTGTAATTAGGATGTTCCGGCCTATCGAAAACTGGTACGTTTGTAAAGTCTTGTTCTTTTTTGACTTTACATATCAAGAAGGTGCTCCGGGCTCGAACTTCGTTTTTGGTGAACTTATGAAGAATCATGACGTCTCACCATACTCAAAGGCTATCCCGCGCGTGAAACCTTACGATGAGGCTGAGCAAAAAAAATTTGTGGTCTTTGATGCCGAGGATCTTTTGTCTGCTGTCGGATTGGTGAATGCGGTTGACGGCTCCAATAACAAATATGTTATAAAGACTGGTGACGCTTTTAAAGTCGATATGAGTAGTACTGCCGGAAGTGTTGGAAACATTGTTTTCCGCTGAGAATAAAATATAAAATCATTAAAACCCACAGTCACATGTCCCGTTTTCTCATTTTACTTACGTAATCTGAAGTTGTCTTTTTCTTACCCTGGCTATCATCCCCATAAACATTTTTTTGCTTTAAAAAATTACGTTTATCTATTAACATGGTATTGCTACATCTATTTATTTATGTATAAGTTGTTTTTATAGAGATTTAAAAATTTGGCTTTGCGATCAGCGATCAAAAAATCAAAAATATCGGAGATATCGATATTTTCGATTTTTTGAGCGATATCGCCAATATCGATCAAAAAAAACATTTTGATCGCTGATTTATTTTAGGGTGTTTAAGTTGATATATGTCATACATCAACCTTTGATAAAGTAGGACAAGTGTAAGGAACAAATAAAAAACTAAATAACGGGAGCCAGCCATATCAAATAAAACGAGAGCAGAAAAAAAGAAAAAAAATCAAGGAGTGGCTACTCAAATCGGACAATGAGAGATCTTTTTGTGGCAGCGTAACAGACCATTCGATTTATAACAGATGGAATACTACTTATATTATAGATTATGATGTTAGTTGTAGAAACATATATTGCCGCTGGTAGATTTTACAAGCTTATAGGTCTTGTTAGCAAATATAAAAGATGACTATCTTTGAGATAAAAATCATTCAAATAATTTTAAACTCTGTTCGGTCTGGTCAAAGGTGAGTTCGAAGCTTTTGATATTTAACAAAAGAAAAAGAAATAGAAAGTGTGGGGGAGGCGTTTTTTTTTAATATTTGTTATGTAATGAAAAAAAGACAAACAAGGATTTGTTTATGTCAGGGCGGGGTTAATTAATTTAATCAACTAATCAAATGTTTTGAACCTTCACCTGAATAAAGGAAACATGATCATTAGATAAGAATACATGTGCAAAAGGTGATGGTAGTACCGCTGCTGACGTCAATTGTTTATCAGTAAAATCAGCTTTATTTGCCTGTAGATTTTTTTTATTTTTCTGGTTTTACGTCGACTGTACCATGTACAAAAATACGCAAGGTAGGTTATACTGTCAGTTTAAATATGACCCTTACTTTACTTAAAAGTGAGAGCTTTAAATTGATAACAGAGCTCGATAAAAGCTCGACTAATCATTAAAAACTGATGCAATATTTAGTAAACTCGAGATGTCCGAACACTATATTGGTGACAGCCACTAATTTAGCTGCATACACCCCTAGAATAGTGAATACAATTTTAAGCTAGGAGTAGTACTGAAATTTTGGAGAGAATTATGCACTTTTAACAGGAGCAGCTGAAAACAGACCAATCAAGAAGAAGACATCACGTGTTTATCACGTGATTTAAAATTTTTAACATGTTTTGAAGATATGTATAATTAAAGTTCAACAAATATACAAAGCGCGGTTGGTTAAGTGGTATAATCTTCGCCTGCCACGCGAAGGGCCGGGGTTCGATTCCCCGACCGCGCAATCTTTTTTCGTATTTTCTGCATTTAGTGAGACGTTAAAAATGGGGAATTAATTTTTTGTATGAAAATTGGGTGACAAGAGAAATAAAGGAAAAATGTACAGAATAATATTTTACTTTTTATACCTGTCAAGTGTTTCAGTTTCAGCTAGTTATTACTATGGTTTAATTCATGCATCTCGGTCATTTATTGTTATTCCGATTGATTGAATGCCCAAGGGTTTAACAACAAAATCATGCATTTTAAGACATGAACCAATCGATACTTAAAATAGAGTCAATGCAATACTTTTTAGCAATTCTGTAAATTCTAACAATAGTCAAAAGTGATACAAAAAATCCGCACAGGATAAGTAAATAAAATACGGCGATTTGTACCAGTAGCTTAAGCAAATATTTGGAAGATATTGTTCAATTGAAATTAGAAATTTATTAAGTTCTTTGATCAAAAAAAGAAGCACAGAAACGTTACTTTTGATAGCGTTTGCTCTTATGCTTGGTTGCTTCGTAATCAGCAGACTCACTTCTGTGAGTATGAAAAAAACACTCTTTACAGTACTTATTATCATCTTCGCACCCTTCACATTCGATAGTGGCATCGTCATTGCAAATACCTAAAAAAATATCAAGTCAATCACTTTTCATGGTTTTTTTTTTTCGAAGAAAGTGTCTTACAACACCAATCATCCATTTCATCGTGCAAATCGTCAGTTTCGAGTGGTTTTGGGACCGACCCTTTTGGCCTCTCCCCATTTTCGTATGTAGAATGGAAGGTGGGTGGATCCTTTCTTAAGGCATTGTATCTCTGTTCCATATCTTCGTCCCTGGACTTTGTGAATTGACTGTACTTTTCATCCAATGCATTTTCTGCCTGCAATTTTCGTATCAACTCCATACTTTCATCATCTGCACCATCACCACCACCATTTTCCGAACCCAAAAATATTTTTTGAAAGCCATCCATTTTTTCTTGGATTTTTCCGCCTGAGGAAGAGCCGAGCACACCGTAAATGTAATCGTCAATTTCGTCGTCGTCGCTATCTTGTAGCATGTTTTCTATCTATATCGAGTTGGTTGTATTTCATGTAAAATAAAAAAATCTCAGTATTTTACCTCTTTGTCAATATCATCGTTGTATGCATTGTCAGGAATGTGGTAACTTGTAGGATTCTTTTGTGAGGCTATAGGCTGGGTCGAAAAGACATTTTGGAAACGCTTTGCTAATTCGTCATCTCTATTACAAAGTAGTTAGTTACTGTAAGTTAGAAGCTTAAACTTACTTTTTTCAAAGTTTTACGTTTGGCTTTTGGAGCTGTTAGAGAGAAGCTTGTTAACCCTATCAGAAAAGTCGTCTACAGGCATTTTGTAGGAGGTTAAAATAGCTTCTTTTTTATATTCAAACAAAAAAGTTTTTTTTTATTTTTATTTAAACCTTTTCATTACATACCAAACATGAGTCTTGTAGACCAAGTAACAGATCAATTAGCAACCATTGATTTGAAAGGTAATTAAAGCTTGTGCAGAGGAAAGAGCACGCTTTAATTCTAATTCTATTTTTCTATAACCAAAGACGAGGATATTTCAGAATATATTACTGGTATCATTGGAGATGACTCCATGGAAGAAGACGAGAAACGTGAAGTCATTTCCGAATTTCTTTCTGAAGCAACAGTAATGACATGTCTATCTGTTGAATCCCGAAAGCGCTTGAAATTAATTCAATTTTTTTCTTCTTTCAGGACAAAGACACAGAAAAATTAATTGACACACTCTTGAGCGATTGGAAGAAGGTTCAAAAAGACCAAGTGAAGGAAGCAGAGGAAAAGAGAGCAAAAATTATCGAAGAAGCTCGTGGTAATTTACGGAGTTAGTGACGGATTCAGGAACATGTATTGACATTTTTTTTTTTTTCCTAATATCAGTCCGTGAAGAAGAAAGAAGACTTAAAGCCGAAAAGGAACAAGAGGTTAATAGTGTACTTCGTAGTGCACAAAAGCAAATGTCAAAGGAACAAAAAGAAGCTCGCGACAAATTAATGCAACAGTATGGATATGTTGCTGATGGTGGTGATGATGATGAAGAAGAGGCAGAGCCTACCGAATTATCACCCAGAGATCGTCGTAGAGGAAAGACTTTACCCACAGGAGGTAATACTGGATAATGTTTATATCCACAAACCATGACTGAATGCTGATCGTCGATAATTTAGATCCATTACTTGCTGCCAACCGTAATGCCGATATCATTAAGGAAAAGGAACAAGCTAAACGTGAACAAATGAAGATTGCTTCTGACAAAGAAAAGGAACGTAATAAAATGTTACAGGAAAAACAAAAGAAGGACAAGACAGCAGATAAAGAAAAGAAAAAGACTCAAAAGGGAGAGAGAAGAAGAATGTAGATTTAAGAAATAAAAATAAAATAAAGAAACCACCTTGTATTATATCTAAGTTTTATTTTCTAACGTTTCTTATACAGACATGGCTTTAACAATTGTTGTGATTTCTTTTGCAATTTAATTTTGGAATTGTTAATTCCTGCACCCTTTTTAAGGGATCTCTTCTGTGTTTTGCTTAATCCAGAGAACATTTCTTCGTTTTCATCTTCTTCAAAGTTGGGTTGCTTTGTAAAATATAACATGACAAACATTTTGTTATCATCCTCCTAATATACATCAAAAATAGCCCGTATCAATACAACACATTTTTTTTTTTTTTTTGAAAATCACACTATATTCGCCTTACCTTATCCATAAAATCAAATCCTAAACTTTCTAAAAGACCAATAAATGAATCTAAATCACTGAATCTACTAACTACCTCTGCAATCTTTAATTCACCACTACATATACCGTTAGTAAATAATACTTCTTCGTAAATCGTAATGTTACTTTACCCAATTTTAAGGACACGATGTGCTTCTTTGAGGAAATCGAGATAGTTTGTACCCATTAATGATAATGAAAATACAGCAACATCAATTGAATTTGCTTCAAGAGGTAACTAACAATCCACTATCAATACATAAACCCAAACTAAAAAAATAGATCCATCCCACACATACCTTTGTGATATCGCAAGCAGTGACTAAATCGTTCTTTGCAATTAAATCAAAACTCAAGACAGTTTGCTTGGTCAAGGACTGTGCAATCATAGCATCACCACATCCAAGATCAGCAATTAAAGTACCCTTAGGAAGAGATTTGAGTTGGTCGATAATCACATCAACGGGATTGACAGGCCATGATTCAACTTGATGACGGAAACCTTCATGATACTATTCCCTCTGTTAATTTCTTACCGATACCCTATAAAAAAACTTCTTACCTGATCAAATAGCTCTGGTTTTTCTTGAAACAAATCAAAAGAATGTTGTCCTGGTGTGGTATAAAGTTGTTCATTCAACCAACGGAAACGAGCACCGGATAACTTTTCCTTCATTTTGCGTTGAAGAGGTGTAAGTCCGTCATCTTCTTCAACCTTTTGAATAGGTTGAGGCTTTGCTTTGACAACCTCTACTACTGACGTATTTGCTTTCTTTTCAGCTTTCTTTTCAACTTTCTTATCGGCCTTCTTTCCATTATTGTTATTATCTTTTTTTGACAAGAGCTGTTGTAATTTCTTCTTTTGCTGAGTCTTCTTGCTGTCAACAGGTTCAGGTTGTTGTTTCACAACAGGTTTATTCTTCTTTTGTTTTTTATTTGTTTCGACAGGCTTTTCAATCACCTTTTCTTCCACAGGTGTCTCCTCCAAAGCACGCTTCTTATTTCTAACTCTTGGCTTTTTGGTTTTGGGTTCAGCCGCAGTGAGAATGGGTTGATCGTTCAAAGAGGCCATTTGAGCTTGGATCTGATCGGCTTCTCTTGAAAGTTTACCTTCTTTAGGTAATTTGGACTGAGCAAACTTTTCTTTCTTTGAAATAACTTCCTTCTTTTCAGAAGCAATGTTCTTGGGCAAAGCCCAACCGGAAGTCTCGAAAAACATTTTTTTTTAGAAAGAGGTTAAAAAAGAGAGAGAAAGTAAAAAAAAAAAAAAAAAAAAAAGAATAGTTTATGCCCTTTTCTCGGACTGCTTTTCCGTAATTTAAGTCAATGCTTTGCAAAGCAAAAGAAAGTACATTTTTGTGGCATTTTTGCATGAAGCAATATATTTCATACACCCAAGTTTCTCTCTACTGATGTATTAGTATATTATGACCAAGTAAAATATTTACTAGGATTTTACATGATTTTGTTCTTTTTCATCAAAATTTGCAAGTGCTTTGGCAACTGGTCATTGAAGTTATTATTTATCTCGGCTTCGATACCCGCTGAATACACGAGACTGGGGAGAGAATGACAATGAAGCCTTTCGTTATTGTAATCTAATTCTGTGATCGTTACCATAGAGCCCATACTATGGGAGTGATCAAATTGTATCAAGACTCCTGATTGGACATAGCCCTTAGTCGATCGGGGTCGAGTCACAATTGTCCATTTTATTATTTACAAAAATCATTTTTTTTTTCGCTCTTTACTTTTGTAATACACCTTCAACACCTTAATTACAAACAAAAATGGCATCAAAAAAGAGACACATGATCCGTGGTGGTACTGATCAAGAAGATGCCTCCATTTTAAAATTGGGTCCAGGTAAGAAGTTAGAATCCTAACGTTCTTAATGTGATACTTAACAAGAAAAGAAAATCCTTAGAATTCGATAATGCTCAGTGCTTGTATATTTCTGAAGTTCGCATTATTCTGGAAGCTCAAGAGGATTCAAAGGAAAATGGAACCGTAAACCGACCCAGCACAAAGTAAAAAATTCTACTTTTTTCGACGAATCCACTTATAGAATGGCTCATCTTTTTTTTTGTGTTATAGCGTAATGTCAAAAACATTAGAATACGTACGCGCTTTTAGTAGATTCAGTAATATCGAATCTGTCCGTGAAGTCAGACAGTAAGTTTCAACTGATATTGATTATTCGATCGAATGTTTATTGATGTCTGTTTACAACAACAAAAAGGGTATTGTTGAAAGAGAATATGGCACAATTTGAAGTGGCACAAATTGCCAACTTGTGTTGTGAGGATGCAGAAGAAGCAAAAGCATTGATTCCCAGGTATTGTTTATTATTATTATTATTATTATTTCCCCTAGTGCGGTTTTTTATTAAATTGGGTCCATACTATAGTTTGGAAAATAAAGTTGAAGTACCCGAACTACAAGAAATGTTGAGCCAAATGTTGACTATTAAGAAGTTCCAAGGTTAACTCTTTATTGTGTGTGTATTTCAATCGTGTAACTTTTTTTTTGTTTTTGTTTTTTTTATATATATATTTGGGAAAAGCAATAAAAGTTTTTAATCGTCCATTTGATCATCATCCGCCCATATCAATTCTTCATCCTCTTCCTCCTCCTCCACATCCTCTTCTTCCTCCGCATGGTCTTTATTTACAGTTTCAGGCGTGGATTTGGTCTTCACAGTTTTACTAGCAACAGTTGGTTTACCTGACTTGTAGATTTTGACAACTTGATCTGCACTAAAGCCTTGTTCCCATACACGAACATCACGATAATGAGCCTCCAGATTGACAGTATTGTCCCAAGGGTCTTGGTAACGGTCGTTCAACGGCTCAATCGATCCCAACCAGATGCCACGAATAATAGTGCCAATCTCTTCAGGATACTCCCAATCAGAACTACTACTTGTGATATGTCCATCCATGTAAAGCGCAATAGGTGGCTCAGCTCTCTTTTCCGACATTTCTTTTGTATCAACCACCAGCACATAATGATGATAATCCTCATCAATTGTATAAGGCGAGGGCCTGAGCTGAAGGTTTTTAATTGGAGCCCATTCCCAGTCATCATTTCTTTTGATGGTTTCAATATTTAAAGAGAGTGCACCTTTTTGGATTAAGTCTGTCTTGACACACAATCTACCACGATCCGTCTGAACTACCATTGCCATTTTACCACTCTCTTTACTCGAGGTCTTCATCCACCAACTTACAGTTAATGTTTTGGCAGATGTCTCAGTGGGGACATTTAAAAATACGTAACTAGTATCACCTGATAGATACAAACCATCTTCTTTATCGTATCTTCCGTTTCTGATGAGGCCCGCCAAATCATTGCCAGATTCATCCACTGCGGGCATAGGGTTTGTCTCTTTACGTTGAGTATCTACAGGTTCAATTAACGTCCAATTTCCCACCAATTTATCAGCTCTTTCGGTATGGGTCAAAATACGACAGGCATTGGGCCTTGGGTCCTTTTTACCATCGAGTAAAAATGGACGTAATTGACAGTAAAGACTATTATCAATTTCCATAATAACTTTCTCGGTAACATCCTTCATTAAGTTTTTGTTGGAGGCTGATTCCCAGATATGGGTACCTAAATTACCAGAGAAATCGTAACTCTTTTCAAGGTATAAGGTACGTAAACCGTCACTATCCCACAGTGGCCAAAAGAAAGCTGTATGATTCAAAACTGTGATTTCCTTGGGGAAAAAGGGTGCTAATTTTCCAGGTAATACCACAGAATGATAATTCCAATCGGCACTGTCAAATGAGGCGTATGTAGAAAACCATCGTTGAATAAACCTAGAATGTGGTCTTGCCATAATCATGGCATTACATAATCCAATAGAGCCACCTAATAGAAAGCAATTGAGTAACATGTAACCAAAAATAAATAAATAAAAGGGACTAAGAGTACTTACCGACACCTTCTTGAGCCATAATGAATTCTTTATCTAGCAAATGATCCACAGGCTTTAAAGAAATCAAGTCCAAATCAAGATAAATACCACCAAACTCTTCTAAGACTTGTAATCGGACAACGTCGGCTCTATGTGCATAATGACTAACGGGTTGGTTGAATACAGATGTAACCATTGGTACTTGACGTAATGTAAGCATATGCCTTGCGCGCTCAAAGTTATCTCCCACTGGTAAATGATGGTAATGAAATAGAATCTTTTCAGGCTTTAATATATCATGTGCTGCCTTGATAGCTGTGTAGTGGATCAAGTCAAGCGTGGGTTCAGGATCCCGTAGACCATAAACAAAGTGCACAATCTTTGGAATGCGATCACCCACCGCCACTAGTTTTGTTTCACGAGCCATCGTAAGTTCTTTAAAGTCTCTTGCTTCAGACGTAGCAGGTGGTTTTAAAATGACTTCAAGATTATTAGAATAAGGCAAATTAGAAGCATTGGGGGAATAAATATGGTTTTTCGGTTTGCTGGAAGAAGTCTTGTACCAACGTCCTACCAAAAGAAGGGTGACTATGAGGCCTACAACGAACCATTTTTGTTTTTGTTTAGCTGACTTTTTTGTGTAGCTTTTGAAGAAGGGTAATTTGCTGCTACTCCTGGATTCAAACATTCTTTACTTGTACATTGAAGAAAAGAGAAGAATTAAGAATAAAAAAATATAAATAAAAAAAGGTTTATTTTTTTTGGTTGTCCACTTGTTTTAGTGGGTGTGACAGATTTAAGCTAAATGGGGATAATCCTGTATGATCTGTAAAATTGTGGTGCCAGCCAGCCCATTTGCCCAACTAAACCATGAGCGAGTGAACACAGTAGGCTTATTGACGTCAAACGATTCACACATCAAATTCCCAGTCTTTTTAGCCATTCGCTTTAAGACATCCACTAATTGTCTTACTTCCGATTCATTGGTGGAAGTTTGGATTTGCATTAATAAACTCATGGGCCAAACCATATCTTGTCCTGTGTGGGGTCCTCCAATACCTTTGGCAAATTTCCCTTTAAAATACCAAGGATTCCATTCGGATAAAATCATATCTCTTGTATTACGATAGATCGTGTCGTTTTTTTCAAGGAACCCAAGGACTGGTAAGCTTAGCAATGACGGTGTATTGGCATCATCCATCAGCAATTGTGATCCAAAACAATCAACTTCAAAAGCAAATACCTCTCCAAAAACCGCATGTTTAACGACTGCATGCTCATAAATAGCCTCTCGTATAGTTTCCCCCAATTCTTTAGAGCTAAAATGTATGTCTTGTTGCATATTAAATTCTGACCGTGTCTCATTCTTACTTTCCAAAAAAACCTGGATATGCTTGCTTAATTTTATCAGCTGTACTGACAGTTGTGCATTTGAAGGAATCTGCAGCAATAATAATAAAAAAAAAAAGAAAAGCTAAGCAAAATGAACCTATAAATAAAAGAAACACCACTTACTAAATAAGGAAACGTAGTGGCATCATCGCTTGGTCTAAAAGCACTACGGATTAACCCACACTTCTTCGTGATACCACCGAGTCCATATTCTCCGAGCGTTTCGGTAGGTCGATCAGTATATCGTCTGAATCTATAACCTCGCGCCAAAGATACCGGCTCTGGATCATTTATTTTCTTGGCCGAAGCCTTTAAAGAGAATTTCGGTGCTGGCCATGTACTTTGCATTTGATCTTCAAGCACCGTAAATATACGTGGTATAGCTCTTAACCAATCTTCAGATGTTACCACTCGTTCGATATCACCTGTGGTATCAATATAGTCATTTGTTAATTGTAAAAAATGCCCGATTGAGTCCAATTCATACTGTTATTTGTTTTTGTGAGTTTAAAAAGTTTGGGATTCTCCATATTTTTTTTTTTACCTTTGATTCCCATACAAATTCGGGGTTATAGGCTGGTATGACATTGTCAGTATTCGATGCCTTTCTGCCTTCTTTTTTGGGTGCGTACCACGGTCTCATAAAAGCATTTGCATAAGGATCATAATGCAAGTAGCTTGCTTGGACTTGAATTACACCGAAAACCAAGTCGCGTAACTTTTCATCCTCATTGATGAATCGCAAGTAGGGTGCAATTTGGTTTGCTGAATCTCGAATCCACATGGCAGGAACTACAAAAAAATAAAAAAATAAATAAAAAATACTCGTTAAGACACAAACCTCAGTGCTTAACATGGATCAACTTACTATCTCCCGTTATTAAAAATGTACGAGGGTCACTTTTATCCTCGTTAAACCATTCGACCGTGGTATCCAAGGTATTTGGGAGACAATTTTGCAGTAAAATATATAGGTCCTTGTCCTTCATTTTTAATTCCAGAGATTTTATATATTTTTCTAAGACAGGGCTGACGAATTTTCTTTCTTTCGGCCTGACAAACTCAAGTCCATACTGTGGTGCATTATAGGGAGGTATCTCTGGTTCTTCATCCGCAGGTGGAGTAGCAAGTTCGGGCTCTTCATAGGGCCCTGTGTATCGGTAGATGATTATAAAATTCACTAGAATGATGAAGAATACCAAGAGTGACAATGGTATGGCTTTTTTTATCGTACGGTCATTGAAAGGTGGCATATTGTTTAATGTAAACAAGAAAAGAAACAAAGAAAACCTATAACTCTTATTTATTCGTGTACGGTTCGGTCACGAGAAAACATATATGCACGGGAGCAAAATGTTAAATTTACTTATTGGGATGCCTTTTTTTCTTTTTTTTTTGAAGTCTTCAGTCTTCTATGTGACACATGCTTAGCATATCTTGGTGTATCTTACGGTTACCATTTCGTAGATTGTTAAAGGATGAATCAAATAGATTTATCACTTTTAGCAACGCAATGTGTGTAGGCTTTTTACAAGAATAGAAACTGATCTGGTTTACACGTTCAACATCTGCCGCATTAAAAAATTAGCGATCGCTGTTTTGTTTACGTGCCTTTATATATATCAAACAGTATAGCGCATCTGGTTTAATAGAACAGTCATTGAATTCTGTGGTAAAAGCGAGAGAAAATTCTTCTTTTAGGAGTTCTGCTTCTGAAACTGCTATATTATCGAAAATGTGTCTATCGCAATCAAATTTTGCGATTCTTTTCTTGTTCTACGGTAAGACAAAATAAAGTGCCACGTACAATCGGTAAGACGGCAAGTAAACAATACTTTCTTTCTTAGATAGTCAAAGAAAAACGGGGCGCTTAAACTTGTGAATCTCAAGTGGACACTTTCGTGAGGTATGTGTCAAGTTGATGACTAAAGCTATGAGATCATTTTCTATATACTTGCACACACTCCAATAACCAATTATCTAAAGATTATTTTGTTAATAGCCTACAATGTTGCACCTATTAAATACTGTTGGTAATGAAATACACTTTTTCCTTTCATAATTCTCAGTGCTTCCGTAGAGATTGTGGGTTTGTACACCAATATCTATGTTTTTATTTTTTATATCATTGTTTGTTATAAGAGTAAAGATCCCGCTAACAAAAATCATCATATCTTTTTTGATGTACCAGCAAGGGTTATTACATCTGTCTGTCTCTCCTAGAAGAATTGTATATGCAAAACAAGGTTCAACAATCATTTATTAGTGCTGGTGCCATAAAAAACAGAAGATGAAAAAGGGATATCCAATTACAAGCATATGTTAGGCATAAAATGTACAGAATGTTTTTGTATATATATGCTTTTTTATGACACCCGAGATAACGAGAATGGCAATTAGCCTGCTTAACTCGTGTTCACGCAAAGTTTGAAACTACAATGATAAATACATGGTGTAATGTATTATGTCTACATGAAACATAACACAACATGATTCATGTCCTGTCTCTTTCTTTTGACAATGATCCAAAATTGGAGTCGCTCAAAATGGTGCAGTTTCAATTAGAGCGGGTGTTTCAGTGCTATCTAGCCTTTAATACTGTTATACAAAAACAAGCTGCAAGTCTTATCCCAGTGCTTGTATAGACATCATGATATTCTTCATTCTTAATAATCATAGAGACAAAGTCTTTATACTTCACAGCATCTGTGGCTCCATCAGCTATACAATGTAAAATGCTGTTTGATCGTACTACACAAATTAACAGCGCTTATTCTTTGTATCGTAAAGATTACGGGTAGTAAATTTTAACAAGTATTCACAGTCAGGTTTTTTACATGCGCGGAATGTTCCTGTTTACACATAAACTGATATAAAGTACTGTTTATTTTACTGGTTTTATCACCTACATAGCCCTTTGTTCCCGTGTTTACCTACTTTGAATTTAAATAAAAGTACAATCCATAGGCTGTATTTCGATAATCTGTAAATAAAATGGCATCAAACAAGCTAATAATACAAGACTTCTTTTGAGATGAAGTAAATACATTTATACACTACCAGAATAGGTAAGCCAAAAAAAAAAAAAAAAAAATTCACTTCATCAATCAGCAAAGGCTAAATGCTGATCCTTGGTACAAATAAAAACACCCGTGATTACAAATTGATTTTCGCGCAATAAACAAATTATAGAGATGGCTAAAGTATTCAATTTGATCGATCAATACATTGCATCATTGTTGTTTATGAATAAGCCATTTGTCATTTGTTCCACAAACATCCTAACTTGGTGCCTCCTCTTGTCAACACATGTTGTGTAATAGATGAAAATGAGGCTGGCGATAGACATGAAAATCGATATAAAAAGGGGTCAAAAACAAAACATATTCTAATTGCTATACTATTTTCGCTTTCAAGAATGCGTCTTTCTATTATTGCATCTCTTATTGCCCTGTCTGCTACTAGTGCTGTAGCTTCGATTGACCGCATTGTTTTATACGCTGACAGTTTCTCAGATAACGGCAATGATTATCGCGGTAGCAAGTTCCCTCCTTCTCCTCCCTATTGGAAAGGAAGATTCTCCAATGGACCTACATGGGCAGAACATGTAGCCAAAGCAATTTCTATTCCTTTTGTTAACAATGGTCACGGTGGAGCCACCACAAACAACGAAGATGTATACTCTGCCTTCAATAATTGGACTGTACCTGGTCTCAAGCAGCAAGTGGCTACTATCAAGACTCACGGAACACCCAAGTCTTTGTACATTATTGAAATAGGCTATAACGATTTGAATGCCATTATTAACCCTGATCAATACAATGTGGTAAACAAGCACTTATCCAAGGAGGTTATTGCTAAAAATGTGGTGGATAGCGTGAAAGCTATTATCAAGAAATACAAGGCCAAGAAGTTTTTATTTATGAGTGTTCCACCTTTTGATCATTGGCCCGTCATCCAAGCAGCGGACAAGGCTAGAACCAATAAGCTGATTACCTCTTACAATGCGTTGGTTACATCCGAGCTCAAGAAAAAGATTCATGGGGTTGACCTTAAATTTATTGACACTCATGGTTGGTTTTTGGAGCAATTGGCACATCCAGAAAAATTGGGATTGTCTACTAGCAATGGTCCTTGCGATTGGGGAATTGGTAATACTACTGCTATCTGTGACGATCCTGAAAAGCACTTTTTCTTTGACTCTTACCATCCTGAAGCCAAAGTTCACAAGGCATGGGGAAAAACTGCGCTTGTCCAACTTAAACAATTATACAATATTCATTAGATTAGTCATGTGGCAACATATTTTAAAATAAATCTTAATAATCAATTACAAAGCTCTAAAACTCTTTATTTTTCTCTCTAATCCTTTTTAACCAACTTCTCGGGTGCAGCAATTTTTCCATAAACTCTCCAAATATCCTCAGGATCAGAAATGGTCTTTTGGAAGACAACATATTCTGAAACGTTGTGAATCTTGTTGGGATCTCCACCAACAAGTCTGTTCTTCTTGTCGAACACTGCCATGGACTATCAACAATATCATATATTTAATATACCATTATGACTCATATAGATATTTAACGAACCTGTTTGGTGACCATCTTTACAGTGACTTGAGCAACAGCAAAACCGTGCTTACTTAAACCAGTTGTACCAACACAACGAACACACACAATTTTGGGTTGTTGAACTTCACCGTGATATTTCCATTCCCAACGAACATTATTACGAGTTTTCAATTGATTCTTTAAGCTCTATAATTTTTTTTTTTCGGCATGAGTTTCTTGCATAATCCTCTTATCTCTTCTCCCTTTTCCCCAAAATAATTACTTACAGAATACATGGCATCCAAACAAACTTCTTCCAAAATCTGACGATCACCTCTAATAATAATATTAATTTTTTTTTTTTTTTTTTCATGCAGAAATAATTTTACCTGGCAAATGCATCATTCATATCTTTGTACGTTTCCTCGGCCTCTGAAAGAAATTTGCCAGAGTTCCATTTGTCGAATTGAGACTTGTGTTTGATCAAACCCATACTAAATCAAAAACATTCAACGGCCCGTTTCCCTATTATAACCCCAATTATTATTATTTTACCTCAATAAGTTCTGAACACTGTTTTTCAAGTTGCGCCATTTGGTCAAACGCCAGTTGGTGAAGTCTGTAATGGAGGGGGTTTTCTCAGGAGGAACGTAATTGGCTAATGGAAGGGCAAGTTAGCTACATAAAGTAATGCGTAAGAAGGCTCTTACCAAAGACACCATGATCACGTAATAAGATTTGTTTGCCTTGGTTTGTGGCATAAGAACGGATGCCCAAGGTGACAGCAGCTCTGGGCAACTGTTGGAACACAATTCTTGTCGCAAGGTGAGGTTGTCTATTTAAAAGTCCAACTTGAGGACGAAGCATGGATAAACTCATGGTAGTTATGTTTATATAAATATAGGTACAACAGTTAAAAAAAAAGAAAAAGCCCCGGGGGTTATGAGCAAAATATGACAGGTGAACAGTCACATTTAAAAATTCTATATTGCTGTACCAAGAAGCTTCACCGTTGTATATCGCGTATACAATAATACAAAACGTAATAAAAAAAACCCCCCACAAACTCAAAAAAAAATAGTGATAATCGATTATGTAAAATTGTATGTAGGAACAAATGAGTATATTTCTACTTTATTTCAGAATTAAAAGAGTTGAAATATAAAGTAAGTTGTAAAATACATAAACATTTATGTAATGGAAAGACTGCATCTATTCATTTTATAAAATGTTATACTTTACATCAATTTTCAAAGCAGTTACAAAAAATTCACACACAAACACATGTGTACATATGTATATACCTAAATTGAGGGTTTTCTACGTTGTTTGGTGAGAGAACTATTAATATTAATAATTAAGTTTCTCTTTTCAATAATTCTTGATTTGATCTGAGAAGATTCTCTTCTCGATCGGTGATATCGTAACTCAGTGGTATAACATTCTATATCCAACTGTCATTCGTATATCGTATTTAGGCCAATCATGCACTCTTTAATATAAAAGTATGTAATCGTAGTAGGAGAAGTTGTATTTATCAAAGGCTGTTTTAATTTCATAGTTTATTTATTTAAACGATTTGCTTAATTATTCTTAAGACAGCAAATACGATGAGCATTTGCTGAAACTCGCTGTCACTTGTCTCAAACTTGATATATTAATTGATGTGTAAGGTCTCAAACATTTTCAAAAATTCTTCAACTTTTAAATTCATCAAGTATATTTTGCAATTTGAGTCTGTAATTGAACCGTGGCCAAACTCTACACCTGGTCCGATGTTGATTTTTGGTTCAGTTGATATTTCAGCAGAGCAAGTAATTAGAAGGTTGATGGTTTTCGTTCCAATGATAAGCTTCAATTTTATAGCACCTCCGTCCGATCTTTCATATGTTGTACAAGACATGCGATTTTTGTATCTGGAGGACTCCCCAGGAACAGAGAATTCAGCTGACTCAGAGTGAATATCCACCGAAGAGTGGCGACTGTACACTTCACAAGTAATAATCAGTAAAGTGATGCAATCATGAAGCAATGCACCACAGAATAAAGATGGTATCAGTCCAATCAATTCGGATCTGAGTCTGAAATCATAGTTAATTATAAGTGTTTCAAGTACGGTATCATCTATTTCTTGATACGACCCCAGCTTTTACAAAAGTTTTGGAATTTAGTCGTAGCGCGTACAGACATTTCAAGCTTTGCAGTGATGAAAGCATGGTCTTTTAATACTGGATTGTAATTTGATGAGAAAGAAATTCTTCTGTTAAAAATACCAGACGTATTTTTTTATACCACTTACCGGGATTCTAGCCAGGACTAGCAGGCCAGTATAATCACAACCATTCACAGTGGCAACCCCTGCTATTTACAGTCTATGAGTTCCAAAACCCAAGAACCCTGCCTAGGAGGTCGCCCTCCTATAGCAAAGACTAGCCGCAGCCGCAATATCGCAACATATCTTTTTCGATTTAGTATCTTTTGAAAGAAACAAGAGTCATTACTAACTAACCTTTTTATGTTATCGATTACTTTCATACGATAGAAAAAATATATTAGGGGAAAAGAAAAGGAGAAGAATAAAGTGTGTGAACCAGCTTTATTTGTAGGCTGATAAACAAGAGCTTATGTCAGAATGATTTAATTAGGGGTATTCTTGGCGCACCTGCTGGCGCACCCAAATCGGGCTTTAAAGTATAATTCTTAGGTAATATATTCATTTTGGGTGCGCGAAAGCAGTGTACCGAGCTATTACATAATATTTTTATTTTATGTGCGCGGAATGAGTGCATCAAGAAAGGGACAACGTATTTGTACTATATTTTATAAGCAACAGTACTTTGCTCAAGGAGGTCCCTTCTTTTAATTTTAGTCCTATTTACATCTACCAAAAAAATGGACATTTTTGAAGTAACAGAATAAAGTAATCGCGAATGGTCGAAACCTTTGGAATCGTAAGTACTTTTACTATTATTGTGCATTCGCGTTCCATTGCCGATGAGTATGAAAGAAAGCATAACATGGTATTCGTTACTGTTGGATTAAAGCTAAAAAGCAATGACATCTTCTTAGTTTAAAAGCAGTTTGGTGAAAACAAAGTAGCCGAACAGTAAAATATGTATTGCTAATTGTTAATCTTTATCATAAGCATGCTATGAAGGAATAACTTGATCTATGTGAAACTGATTATATGCTTCAATCTTATAAGATTTCAAATAAATATAATGGTGGGACCTGTGATTTTTAAAGAAGGCCTTATTGTATTTAAGTAAGACATAAATACGATCTGCCATAGCGCATGCTTCGCTTGACGCACCCATTCCGCGCACATAAAATAAAAATATTATGTAATAGCTCGGTGCACTGCTTTCGCGCACCCAAAATGAATATATTACGTAAGAATTATACTTTAAAGCCCGATTTGGGTGCGCCAGTAGGTGCGCCAAGAATACCCCTTTAATTATTTGTTTTATCATCCATAATATTTGGGCCTTTACTTAAAATAGGAACACTTGCAAAAACCTCCCAAGAAAATAGGAATTTGGTAGTTGTCTATTTGCTTCGCTATCGTTAAAAGCTACTACTGGAACGCAGATAGACAACTACCAAGTTCCGATTTGCTCAGGAGGTTATGAAAATGTTTTATTTTAAGTAAAGGCTCAAACAATATGGATGGTTAAATAGACAAATGAAATTATCCTGACATAAGCTTGTTTATCAGCCTACAAATAAAGCTGGTTCCCACACTTTATTCTTCCCTTTAACATACTTCTTCTATCGTATGAAAGTAACCGATAATGTAAAAAGGTTAGTAAGTAATGACTCTTGTTTCTTTCAAAAGACGCTGAATCGAAAAAGATATATTGCGATATTGCCAAAGTTGTTGGATATTTTTCTTAAAAATCTCCTCTGGCTTGTTATTAATAACATCTGTTTCGAAACCTGTTTCACCAGTTGATTGATGTCTAGAAAGTTCCCCTTTGAAGTCGCTCACCATACGCTTCCACTTTGGTTTTTGTTCCTCTGACGTGCGACTTCTTATATTCTGACCAAGAGCCTTTTCATTATGCTCTTGGTCTGTTTTATTTTTTCAAGAGAGGGTAAGTTCTTCTCGTAAATTTCGATTAACAGTAACTCTTCTGCCCTATTCCAATCTTGACCTCTTGATCTATCATTGTCAATAGGATTACTAGATTCGAGGGTGTTGAGGGTGGAAGCACTTGAGCTTGAAGGGGCGTTGAAGTTGGCGGTACCGAATATTGTTTCTAAAGGTTAGGTAAATTATTTTCAAATTTTTATTATCACGAATAAAGAAATGAAAAAATAAAATGTTTAGAAACTGCCACGGTCAAACTGTCAACTCTACTATTACAAAGAAACAATTCAAAAGGATACTTGAAGTGCCCAATGAAGCCCAATCCATAAAGGGGGAATTTGGGGATTACCTCCAAGTTACCTTATTGGATCCTTTTGTATTCCCCTTAGCCTCAACTTCGGGTGTCCTCGCCCTGATCCCAGTTCAAAGAGCAGATTTTGGCTCTGGACTCTTTTTTAACCGGGTTAAGGTGAAGGGAGCATGAAAAAAAAAATGAAAATTTCTGGCAAGTGCAGGTGGGTTATAATGCAGAGACCTGCCTGCACAAGTATCAATGGCCGGTAATTGACGATTCTGATATGATTCCTACGTCATTGGATTTGTCACCAGATATTCAAATGCCAAAAAGAAGCGCATACGTTGGTAACCTACCACCAATGCCATCTGAACCACAACCTGATGACATAAAACATTCAAGAGAGTTTAGAGAAGAATACATGAAAACTCACGAACGGATGAATGTGAAAGCTTTTTACAATGAAGGTTTGAGTGAAGGATATTTTTCCAATTAAAAAAGCTACAAAACTCTTAAGAATACGTTTAATGACAAGTTATTGGTATTCAGAAGAAAAATAAAAAGTATATGTATATTATTGTAAATAAAGATGACAAGAAAATGATTTTAGATTAACGCAACTACGTTCAAGGGCATGCTAGAAAATTGGTTATGATAATGTTGGATAGGTATCTATTAATGTCAAAATTATATATTGATGAATCCTCAGTACATCTTTCCTTTTTCAAAATCTGCTTTAGTATGTGAACATTTTGCATTTAATCACAAGCAACTTTTAGTGAAGACAAAAAATACATATCATTTCTAGGTCAATTGGATTTAACTTATTGTGACATTTCTTTTATTTCAAAAGCACAAAATTTCAAAACATAAAGGGATAATCATTTTTGGCTTAGTGTTATTAATTTTTTGGAAAGTGACATTTATTTTTCGGGTACGGACATTCAGAATTCTCAAAGTGACAAAATTTACCGTTCTCACTGTACAACAATGGTATAATTTCCTATTATGTCGGAGTGCTTGTTAGTATAAAGCACATGACGAATAAAACCTGCCCACCCTCAGCATTTAAATATTAGAATTCACCCGAAAAAGAACTTAACCACCCCTTCTGTTAACATTTATTCATTCCGTTGCGTATTTTGCAATTATTATGTCACCCGAGTGCGTAATAGACATAAGTTAACTATGCTGTTCTCACGCATAATTCTCTTTTTTAAGCTGACTACTGGTGATACGATCAAATCGACCACAAAGTATTTTACACAACGCTAACAGGGTACACAATAGATAAATATTATGGAGTGATATTTGTAATCTTTCTTTTGACAATGTCAGATATTTTATGGAGTATACAAATAAGCTGTCTCACACGTATCCACCTAGAAAATAGCCAGGTGTTTATTGTTGTTCTATCGAAAAAATGTCTTCTGAAGAAAGAGCATATATTCTTTAGTTTCCATTCTCAACTCGGTATCTTAGAGAGGTGTACCAATAAAAGATAATTTACAACTCAGTGGAAGGCAGCAAATCAAACTGTCTAGTAGCTATTGAGTCATTATAAAAATATGATTAAGCATGATCCATTTATATTTGGGTAACACTGGCGTGTGGATCCAAAAGAAGAGCTTATGTTATTTTCACGATTTTAATTATTGTTACGGGTGAAGCGGATAAATAATGATACATTATTGCTTAACATTTGTCAAGCTTGTCATAAGCTTGTTCCTATTTACGGATCCCAATATCTTACTACAACAGTGTAAGCTTAATACTTACATAAGATCGTAGTATCTCTACACAATAGATGATGTGTCTCACCCTTATGTAATAAAGAATAAATACAAAAAAAGTTAGGTGATTCATCTCTTGAGTGCTGAATTACTTAATAAGTAGTATATTAAGGATCAGTAATGCATTACTACATGTGACGTACGATTATATTATTCTAATCCAATATTAAGCTCGAATAAAAATGCCTTGAATATCAAACCACAAGTTTTTGAGAGAATGCCACGCATGAGTATCACCTAAAGTTAGTGCCTGCATCTAAACGTCCTAAAATTGAAACCTTAAAACATATTTACCCAGAAAACTGTCAAGCCTATATTCAAACTAAAAGAGTCATTGCACTTCTGTTTAAACTATCCAGACAGTTGCAACTCGACCAGCATCATTGATATGCATACCAATAGTTAACATACATATAACTTAAGCTTGTTAGTATAAATCGAATACGATGCCCCATATATGTTTATTTAATGGCCTAATAGATTAATAATTACTGCTCAAGCCAATAAGTTATAAAGCCTGTACTTTAATTGAAGCATTATTGTGGTTTTACTACATTAGTGAGGATTAACCCTGGCTGCTCTTAGAATGATACACAAGAAACATATATATCTTGAGAAAATTCAAGAAACTATTAAGCTTAGAAAAAGTCCCTTACCGGCTATAATATGTAGTGCTTCTATGTCATTCATAAATTCGGTAGTGCCTTCCATTTTAGTGATGGTATTAACTTGTGAGTATTCGATTTAATGCTTGATTTGCAGTAACGGGATGATCCCAATATGAAGCATTTGTGATTCCGCTCCATATCTCAACGCCCCTTGAAAAAAAAAACCTGTTCATTGGTATTTTTGATTTTGCCTCTTTTGACTTTAAAACCCGCTCTTTTTGGCATTTGTTACATTCAATGTTTTATATTCGTGAGAAAACTCAATCTTCATTTCAACGATTAAAACCGATTTGAACTAGATTTTGTGTGATATTTTTGTTGTTGTTGTGCAAATGATAAGATAAAGTAAAAAAAGATATAATAAAAAAGATTCGCAGATATGAATGATACAAAGATAAGTAACAGGTCTTGCCACAATAACCGGCCTTTGTAATTCAGTTACTTTAATAGTCAATTTTTTTTTAGAACTATGGAAAACAGAGTAAGAGAACGCATTTTATTGGCTGTGACACAAATCAATCTGGATTAAATGGTCCAATAAAATTTATTTTTGTATTAAACAAGATAAGCTTCAATGGAGCATATGACTTTCCAAATGCTATCCTTGCCTAAATACAGTAATAATCATTTTCATTGGGTCCGATTTTCGATAGGGTAAAAAATCAGAAAATTAGTATATAAAGACAGCAATATTTTTTTTGTTATTAGCATCCATCAAATAACACTTTTTTTTTACACACAACCTACTTCTAACTTATATGACATCTTCTTTCAACGAAAAGAAAACCGATTTCCAAGAGTCTGTCAACGACGTCGCAAGTGAACGCGAGTTCGAATATGCCAATGAAGGCATCATTGACATCAATCGTGAACACGCTGGCTCAACAAAGATGGCATATTTCAATATTGTATGTGTTGTTGCTGGTACTGGTACTCTCGGTCTTCCTGTTGCTTTAAAGCAAGGTGGTTGGATCGGTCTTTTCATCCTCTTCTTGTCTTGGAGTATGTCAGTCTATACCGGTATCATTTTAATCCGCTGTCTTTATGCCAATGGTAAAGCTCGTTTGACTACTTACAAAGAAGTTGCTACCACAGCTTTTGGTCCTATTGGTGGTTGGGTCACATTCTTTTTTAATGCTTGGATTCTTTTGGGTGCCCCTGTTCTTTATATGGTCCTTGCTGGTACTAATTTGAATCAGCTTTGTGAAGGCACTGCTGGTGAAATTGGTCACGTTCCTTGGACTATCATTTGTTGCGTTATTGTTGCCATTCCCTTCATTTTGGTAAAGACTATGAAAGAAGTTGCATGGATGAGTGCTTTTGGTGCTCTTGCTACCGTTGTTGTTGTTCTTATTGTCTTAGTTATGGCTGCCATCGATAAACCCAATCAAATCGATGTTCAACACAACTCTGTCGTCTGGGATATGTTCCCTATTGCTTTAAGTACTATCTCCTTCAGTTTCGGTGGTAATGTCGTTTATCCTCATGTTGAAGCCTCTATGAAAAATCCTCGCGACTGGCCTAAGGCTGTTGGTGCTGGTCTCAGTACTTGTGCTGCCATGTACTTTGTCACTGCTATCTCTGGTTATTTGGTCTATGGTCAAAGAGTCTTAAGTCCTATTTACGATTCTATCCCTCCTAATGCCGCTCAAGTGGTTGCTATTGTCGTGATCACTCTTCACGTATTAATGGCCGCTCCTATCTTGACTACATCCTTCTCTCTCGATATCGAAGAAATGTGCAATATTACTGTCGAAAGATATGGCAAAGTTAAGGAGTTCATTATTCGTGCTTGTATCAGAATTGCCACTATTGTTGTAATTGGTGTTATTGCATGTGTCGTTCCTCATTTCGGTGAATTAATGTCTCTTATCGGTTCTTTTGCCAATTGTGCCTTGATCTTTATTTTCCCTGTTGTCTTTTATTTGAAGCTTACGGGTGTACGTAACAAGCCTTTTTACGAACTTGCCTGGTGTTTCCTTGTTGTTCTTCTTGGCCTTGTTGGTTTGGTCTTTGGTACCATCGAATCCATCAAGGAATTAATCGTCGCCTATGGAAGCTAAAATCTCTCAAGAAAAAAAAAGATTCCCCACTACTTTGTAAATACCTAAACCTTGTACTTTTAATAATCACCCTTAATATTATAATAAAATTTTTATTCTTACCTTAAAATCAAAAAGAACTTCGTAACAATTATTACTTTAATAATGAATCAGATAAGTTAGTATTTATGGAAGTGCATATCATCTAGTAGTCTGTTCTAACATAATATTTTTACCGTCTAAGTTTACATGACTAAGCGCAAAAACCCCATCGAGTCACATGGTACAACCGAGAGGGATGTTAATATGTATCGATAAACCCATATATACTGTTTACGTTACGATAAAAATTAATTCATATCGCCGATTTTAAGGGGTGATGGCTGAAATTGTTTTAGAGATGTGAGTAAGAAAATATGCTTGGTGTGATGGGGTTATTCCAGAAATTTGAATTTTTACACAGTACAAGATGCTTTCAAAACAAGTCATGTCATGAAGTTGCAAAACGTTTTTACGTGAAGGAAAGGATGTGTTCAATTGCTTGCTTCCAAATATTTTCATTCAACTGTATCCAACAGGTCTGGTTCCTGAATAATTCAAATATCAGGATTACAAGCTGAAGTCTCGAGCATTCATCTAACTAACGATGGTTCATACGTTGGTGTTCTGTGTTCTTCTTCCCTCGCCATTTTGAGCAAGTTTGTAAAATCATTGGGGCAAATTTTGATGTTTGTAGCAACATTAACAGCTCAACATAAAAATCGATTTTATTACTTTCTCTCTCACATTTACAGTAAAAAACGGAAGCAAGTGCTAAGTCCATCAAGAAGAAAAATTGATAATAAAAAGAACTACCAAGAGTATATCTTCAGGATATATTTGAAAGGGATGACTGTGATATACGATCTCGAAAACAGCTCGGTACACTTCACTCGAGGTGTGGTGGTAGTTAACATGGCTTCTTTTATAATAAGTTTGTATAAAACAAATTAAGAGGCATTCACGTTATATTGTTGTTGTTATCTCAACTAGACACTATTTCCTAAAATATATAATTGTCATTATCTGTCTCATTTTCCCTTATTTTTAAACGCTACAATCTTTTAACAGGCTTTTAATTGTATTTTAAAGTATCGCATGGTACATAACTAAAGTTTGCGCCAAAAAGAGACACGTAAAGGTTAAAAAATAAATAATACAAAAGCATCGTGTCCATACAACTCATAAATTGTAATTACTTCAACCATACTAATCCCAAATTGGAGTAATATGTACCTAAATTGTCCAAGCAAAATCAAGTTTTGAAACTTACAAGGGAGTAAGCAAATTAAGAAGCTGTCTATATTATGGTATTCAGTTTGGTTATCTTATTTGTGGTTACCTAAGATACAGTGAGCTTATGGTTGTGCCAAATACAGCTAGGAATAGCGTAAAGAGCTAGAAATTAGTGGCAATTTCGGCCTTCCGGCTGTAACCGATTCAAAAGCAATTCTTAGATACTCCAAGCCTTTAAATACAAAAAATGATCATTCGGGTACACGTTATGAATATTGTTAACATCCTCTATATAATATATCTTAAAGTAGAACTGATTGAAGCCATTGTTGAATACACTTTATTAACATACAGCGAAAAAGAAAAAGACCGGGCCGGAAAAAAACGATGTCCGCAAATACACTTTTCAAGCCAAAAAAAAACGGCGTCCAAATACTTATCCTTTTCTTTTAACCATGCTTTACGAACAATTAGGACTGTAAGCTAAACAATATTCCCTCACCTTCCTTCTTACTGACACTACCAGCAGCCGTATAACCAATGAAGAATACCACTTCACTCCTCTCTTAGAACCTGCGAAAGAAGGTCCCGTGTTAGATAACGTCGAAACATTAACTGTTTACCGAGAGTCAGGCCAACTACAACTTAATGGTACTCTAAACCGAGTCTTATTATGCACGACTTGTACCTGCTCTTACTCACATATTATTTCTTATAGCACCACCTATACAAAATGCGCACATTGAGAGCGAATTAGTTGTATATGGCATATTGGGGTTCATCCAACTTCAAGCCGGTAAGACATGTGCTTTCCACTAAAACTAAATTCGTGAAACTAATCGTCAATCTAGGTGAATACATGATTGTCATTACAGGATGCCAAAGAGTGGGCACACTTATGCAAAATTGTGATATTTTGCGCGCAACAAGTTTCCAAATATTGCCTATCGCCCGTAACACAAACGGTCTTTCAAATCAGCAATTAGACGATGAACAAGCTTACATCCACCTTTTGCAAAGTCATTTAAAACAAAATGCATTTTATTTCTCTCATAGGTACCAAATAACTTTGTCAGTGCAAAGACAAGCAGAAATGACCAGAGATTCGAATGATTGGAGAGAGGTATATTTTCTTTTTTTGCGGGAAGGAACAGGTTCTCTAATCTGATCTTTTTTTTTTTTTTTTTTTTTCATTTTAGGCCGATACACGATTCTTTTGGAATCGTTTCCTATGTGAAAAAATGATTATTGCTACATGCGACTCTAGAACAAATCAGGACGTAAGATAATTTAATTTTACGGTATGTATAAAGGCTAAATATTTTGTTTTATCGGGAAATAGTTCAGCTCTTTTATTCTCCCGGTCATTCAAGGATGTAAGTTCATTATAGAGAAACATGGGAAGAGGAAGAAGAGGAAGAAGAAAAACAGAAAAGCTTACGCCGTTATTTAATAGTCGTATCTGTGAACCCAGCAGTAATAAACAACAGAGCAGTAACATTTGCATTGATCAGTCGACGCAGTCAAGAACGTGCAGGTACTCGATACTTTTCTCGTGGGCTTGATGAATACGGATTTGCATCCAATTTTGTTGAAACAGAGCAGATTATTTTATGTGATCCACCCAAGTCTTTAGAGCAACACAATTTGATCCGTCTATCCTATGTGCAAACCCGTGGAAGTGTACCTGCCATTTGGGGTCAGATACCAAATACACGTTATACACCTAAACTTTGGTTGAATGCAAATTTGGCCGATGAAAAGGTAATCGGTCCTTCCAGGGCTCATTTCGACCAACAAATTAGGTTGTATGGACCACAAATACTGGTCAATTTGGTCAACACAAAGGGTTATGAATATCCAGTAGGTCAATTATACGCTGGAATTGTAAAGGAATTGAATGATCCAAATTTGACATATATTCACTTTGATTTTCATCACGAATGCAGAAAAATGAGATGGAATAGAGTACAATTATTAGTGGATCAATTAGAACCAGCATTAAGAAAACAAGAGTAAGGTTTTGTTAAGTAAAATGGAAAAGGATACACGTTAAAGTGAATTTACCTTTAGATATTGCGTATATGATGCCACTGATCCTAGCGCTCCAATTTTGCGTAAAACCCAGACATCAATGATTCGCACAAACTGCATGGATTGTTTAGATAGAACAAATGTGGTTCAAAGTACATTAAGCCGATGGGTCTTGAACAGACAATTACGGGAAGTAGGTGTGCTCCAATCTACCGAAGTAATTGAAAACGATGAACAATTCATGCAATTGTTCAGAAACAGTAAGTCTGCTAAAACCAGCTCCCATATCATACACAAAAAAAGTAAAGGAAGCCGAATAATAATTTTTTTTCGAAATAGTGTGGGCAGATAATGCTGATGCACTTAGTGTTCCTTATTCTGGAACAGGAGCTCTCAAAACGGATTTCACTAGGACTGGCAAACGTACTCGCACCGGTCTTATCAACGATTTTAATAATTCGGCCATCCGATACATCAAGAATAACTACTTGGATGGTTCTAGACAAGATGGTATAGACTTAATACTTGGCAATTATAAGGTTCCTTCCCACATAGGAGATAGTCCCTTTAAAGCTACGCCATCAACAATTGCCATCAGATTGGTTCCATTACTGTTCCTGTTTTCACTTGTAGTATTTATGGTGATATTGTTCACGCCTGATCTGTTTAACATACAATCATCCCACATTTATATATCCTGTCTTGCTTTTGCATTTGCAATTGTGGTGACATGCTGGTTATATATCCAGCAAAATGGATCTGATTTCGTGGATTGGCCAAAGCTCTTACCGGCCGCCCAGCGACATCGAGTAGATGAGAATACAGCAGACAATGTTCACCAAATAGACGTTATTCATCAAGCCACCGAAATTGTTCAGAAATGGACAAATAGACGTGATAGTACAGCAGTATTAAATGAAGCAGAACAAGGTTATGAACTGCTGCCTACAACATTAAAGAAAACGACATAGACTCGCTGTTTAAATTATAATAAAAGTTTGGCACACACTTACATAAACGGATTAAAAAAAAGAGAGAGAGAGAGAGAGAGAGTTTTTTTTTTTCATTTCTTACCAATGAGACACTCTATGCAAATTCTGAAGCCTGGCATTGCATACCACAATGTAGAACATCTATGGTTTCTTACCACTAAAAATACCTCTTATGTATTGGGCGTCGTTCCGGACACGGGTATCCTTTTAAATCTTCATTGGGGACCTAGACTAGTTACCATGAAGGACATAAATCTCCCCATTGAGCTTCCCAAAGAAAGAAGCTCCCAAGATCCCGCTATTACGGCAGCACGCGAAGAATTTCCCGTCTTTGGTGGTTTGAGGTACGGTCCTGATCTTTTAAGAGCCAAGTTTGAAAACGGAACACGCGATTTGGACCTGGCCTACGTGAGCGGCGAGGTAGAAAATGACGAGCTGAAAATCCTTTTGCTGGACAGAATTCACCAGAATTTCCAGGTGCAATTGGTTTACACCCTGGATATTGAAAATGATCTTATTGTTCGTCAAGCATCCATCATAGCTGCAGAAACATTAAACACTTACAAAATATCAAAGGCATTGACAGCAGCCTGGCATATACCTCCTCCAGCCAATAGCTCTCACCGCGAGTTGATTACATTAGCGGGTGCTTGGGCTGCTGAAACTCAAGTTCAAAAGCATTCACTTCAACCCGGCACATCGCACGTACTACAGTCTGTAAGAGGTATTCCATCCGCTCAAGCCTATCCTTATTTCGCCGTCAAAGATACCACAAGCGATGGAGAACATAGTGAATGCGAAGTTTATTTTGGAACGTTAGGATGGAGCGGTAATTGGGAAATTGAAGTTCACACGGATATCGAGGGAAATATCATTGTAACAGGTGGTATTAACAGTCGCGATTTTGGTTGCTCCTTAATGCGGGCCTCATTTGACCTACCAGTATTTGTTGCTGGGTACACTGCAGATGGATTGTCGGGTGCAAGAAAATCCATCACTAATCATATACGTGAAAACAAGGTTACGCAATTGATATCGGAACCTGATACATTGGCGCCTGTACTGTACAATGGCTGGGAAGCATATGGCTTCGACGTCAACATCACAAACCAAATGGAGATTGCCAGAAAGGCTGCTTCTCTTGGAACGGAGTTATTTGTTTTGGACGATGGTTGGTTTCGCAAACGTAATTCAGATAAAGCGGGTTTGGGTGACTGGTACCATGACACAAGAAAGTTTCCTAACGGGTTGAAGCCCTTGGCGGATTATGTTCATAGTCTGGGTATGAAGTTCGGTTTATGGTTTGAGCCTGAAATGGTAAATCCTGATTCAGACTTGTACCGTAAACATCCTGACTGGGTGTATCATTATTATGAACGTACCCGGCATTTGGAGAGAAATCAACTAGTGCTCGACATCACTAAGCCCGAAGTGAGACACTATTTGGCAGAACGTATGCTGGCCATCATTAAGGAGGTGGGCGTTGACTACGTTAAATGGGATATGAATCGACCTATTTCCGAAGCAGGTTCAAGATTGGGCGAGGAAGTGTGGGTCGCACATGTCAAGTCGTTTCATGCACTTGTGATGATTATTAAAATGGCTGGTAGTACAGTGCAGATCGAATCATGTTGTAGCGGTGGCGGAAGGGCAGATATGTCTATTTTAAAAAAGGTAGAATCATGCTGGCCTAGTGATAACACTCGACCGGATGCTCGCTTAATGATCCAATACGGTAGTTCGCTCGTTATTCCACCTGAAATGATGAGTTGCTGGGTTACTGAATCCCCTAATGATGATTATTTTACCAATATTCCTATTTCCTATCGATTTCATGTCTCGTTTATGGGTGCGTTAGGTATTGGCTCCGATCTAAACAAGCTCACACAATCCGAGTTTGGAGACTATAAAGAATGGATTAGATTATATAAACGTGTTAAACATATCGTGCAGAAAGGAGACCTAGATTGGTTAGTGGTGCCACCTAATGTAAATAAGCTAGCTTCATCCCCATCCTCTTATACGGCCGTTACCCAAACAAATAGTAAGAAAAGGGACGAGTCTATCGTATTGGCGTTCCGACAATTCAGCCCATTTTGGTTGCCCTTACGCCCTGTTCGGTTACGTGGTCTAATTCCTTATGCCGTCTATACTGTCACTATTTGGAAAACCGATCCCCGTACGCCCGTATATGAAGGAATCATGTCTGGTGGTTCACTTATGGGCAAGGGACTTAATTTGCCTTATCTGACATCCAAGGCCTATAGCAGCGTTGTAATCTATTTAAAGCAAATGTTGGACGATTGAGAATAACCCACGATAGGGGAATCAAAGGGTGAGTTAAACAAAAACCTTAATTTCCCAAATCCCCATTTTCGCAAAAAGGTAAAACTGGGGCCATTTCCTTTTCTCCCCATTATATATATTTTATACATTAATACAAAACAAGAACATGGATTCTTTTCAAAAAAAAAAAAAAAAAAAAAAAAAGAAGTGTGTGTGTGTGTGTAATTACATATTTGTTTTTATACATAAAATTTGTCCCCACCCCCCTTTTTTTTTAATAAAAACTGGTATTTTTATTGCTGGTAGCTTGTTTTGGTGTAGCCGTGTTGCTATTTGGAGAGGTCATGATGTTGTTATCATTGTAATGACTATTATTATTGTAGCGAGAAGGTTGTTCATAATAGAGTTGCTGTGTACCATTATTGAATGATGAAGGAGTACTTGTGGCTAACCTGTTCATAGGGTTGTTATTGTTAAAGTATCTAGAAGATTCGTTCCCTACGTTAGGGGGTTCTCTTAGAGTAATTGGCATTGTTTCTTGTTTATAGTTTGTATTAGAGTTGTAACTAGATGTCAGCATCGAAGAAGGGGGTGTCGTTGATCTATTCGAAGGCAAAGACTCTGGTGTTGATGTAGTATGATTACTTGACCATAAAAACCGAGACGGGGACAAAAGTGGCGAGGAGAGATTATTTGTGCCTTGTTGAAGATACGATGGGGATGATAGAATAGAGATTGTTGGAATATTATGCAGTCGTTGTTGTTGGTAACTCAATGCGGGAGGAGGAGGAGGAGGAGGAGGAGAGGAAGTACTATTTTGTCGATTGTTTCTCAGTGGAGGTGATACAGATGATGGCATAGTGCTTGGAGGGGAGTAAGGTTTTGCATTACGGCGTTGCGATGGTTCATAATCCACCACGGAAACAAATGCAGAACTAGTGGAAGTTGGCTGAGGCGTATTATTAATATTTTGATATGAGCCTGTGTCATAAACAGTAACGGCTGTATTTCGATCTATAGACGGTGATGACCTAATTTACATAAAAAACATGAACAACTGTTTTTGGTAGGTATGCATATTTAAATTTCTAATGTACGCGTACCTGAAACCATTTTGTGAGGAATTGATTGTATCCCTTCCTTCATAATAGCGTGGGGTACACACCTCATTTGGATCGTTTGAAATTGGGGGTATTCCATAATTAGACTGACTTGGGCTTTCTACTAGAGGATAGCTCAAACAGGAGGAACGCCTAGAGTGCCCACTTGTGCTATCCATGCTTGTACGAGCAGATTTCCTTGCTCCGGAATGGGCCTCAAAAGCCAATCTTCGAGAATGATCTATATATGCAATGCCAAAAAGGGAAATTTACTTAGGATTTGCGTTAACTTTAAAAAGAAATAAACTTACATAAAGAGTGATCGTCGTCTTCTTCTTGCTCCTTTTGAATGGCGTAAGGATGAGAAATCATGTGTGTTGACAATCGCTTAATATTATGAGTAACAGTTGAAGTAGAATGACAGGTAGATGAACTGGTTGTAGACGAAGGTGAAAGACTAGGCCGTTTTAACATGAGTTCTGCAAATTCTACGGAAGGCGGTACACGAAAACTTTGTTTTAAGAGTAAATCAGAGGATATTTGTAATGAAGATAGTTGAGATATAGAAGAGGGTGTTGATAATCTACATTTGAGTACATCCTCTTTGGTATAATAACTAATCAAATGTTGAGTACAACCATTTAATTGAATGCTCAATGTTTTCTTTATAAGTCCGCCCTTTCTGAATTTATAAGTATCAGTGAGGGACCCAACCAGATTACGTTCTTTATTGCGCTCTTCAATGGTCATATCTTCATATTCACCGTCCACCGATTCTACCTGAGTGCTTTCTCCATATATCAGTGGATGATTTTGAGACATGTACGGATTATTGTGACTGTATCCATTATGAAGATAGTTGTCATGGTTTGGGGCCTTTTCATTTAAAGATTCACGACCGCCGAGCTCTCGGTAAATAAGGAAATTCCCAAGAATTCGAGAAGGACTCCAAATTAAGCCATCCGTCCATCTTTTAATTCCTAAAAAAAAAATAACAAACATTTAAAAAAAAAAATTTAATTTTATTACAGCTAAGTGGTTACCAGACTCTTTTTCGTCGAAAATAAAAACGGTGCCCGATTTTACTGATCCTCTTTCTCTTTCTTGTAGCCGGCGACTGATTTTTGGTAAAACACCTCTATGACAAGCTTCAAAAAGCAAGAGAGAGTCTGTAGTAGTCTCTACAAATCCATGAAATGTTGCATTGATGGGCATTTGTTTGGTAGAATGTTGAATATGTGTTAATTAAAAAAAAAAAAATTAAACAAATGGGTTTGAATTAGTTAAAAGTGGGAAAAGAAAAAAAAAGGGAAACGATCTATTGAGAGAAAAGAGGAAAAAAATAAAATAAAACAGTGATCTTTAATAGTTGTTTATTCAAGCTACTATAACTCAAATGGGGAGAAGGCAAATATTTTTATTTTATGTCTCAGTTTATTTTGTATTACTCGTAAATACATGCAGGGGGAAAAAAAAAAAAAAGAAAAAACTGAGTTTTTAATTACCTATTTTATCCCATAAGGCCGCTCATAATTCATCAATACAGAAAGTGTACAAAATGTCATCTTTATGGTGTTGATATGTGCGCTTTTCAAGATGCAAAGTGTATTTGGCATTACATTTACAGTATCCATTTTAGTGAGCATACGTAAATATCGGCCCACTTGGCACATATAGAATAAAGTAAAATAAATAAAGGAGTAGTGATACATTTTATGTAATTTTTTTTTTATATTAAGACAATTGACACTGGTACATCTGTGCGTCAATCCAATATATTCATTTATTATAAAACACCTTTCTGAATTTAATGTCCCTTGTATAAGACAAGTAAGTCTATTTTGTAACTCGATCACATTTCTCTCCTTTTATGAGTAATGACCTCCTATTAAACGTAATGCTGACTTCTTTGTTTTGTTGAGGCTTATATCGCCCTCCTGAAATTAACGGAAGATCTTATGGCTTTATGGAAAACAATAGCATGTTTACAACACACATGCCATACTTTTTTTTTTCAGTGTCCTCTTTAGTTTGCACGACCCTTAAATTAAGCTTTAAAGAATCTTGTCACTGAATTTAGATTTTTGTCAATTCAGAAAGAACCCCAGGGTAGTAAATGCATACTCTAAACTATATGCGTAGAACCATTTCCAAGAAGCTTTTTTTATTCCAAAAGTATGTCGCAATAAGACTGGGTATATTACATTATTGATTTCATTATTCAACATACACACACACACACACACTTACATATCATCGTGCGTTGACTACTCCTAATTACCGCATTTCTGATGCGATCAAAAAGGCTTATCAGGACTCCCTGGATAAAAAGGAATTAATCTGTTTCAAATGACAAATAACACTAGTAATGTATGTCTCACATATTTAGGATTCGAAACTTTTAATACAGTAAGCTTGCATTGTTCTCTCTTTAACTATTTTTACTTTTTTTTTCTACTTTTTTTTTTTCTAAAAAAAAATAAATAATTAGCATCTAAACTTTGAGTTAATTGATATTAAGAATATGCACTTGAGCACAAACAAAGCTTATTGCTGTATATGAATAGGATGGCTGAAATGGAAGGATCATGGGGTCATTTAATAGTAGAATTTTTTTGTATTATTAAAAGAACATCTCCTAATAAACAGTTGTGATCTAGAATATAGGGAGTTCTGCAGTCGAAAAAAACCTAGGGAATCGATTCAAACTCTTTCTTAATCAAATCAACAACTGTCATATATAAAAATTTGTCTACAAAAGAAGCAAAAATAGTCTCTCTTATAATTGTTGCATTTCCGATACAGTTCTATAACTTAGAGACGGACTCTGCGCACAAGTGTCACATCATGCGACAAAAACGCCCTACTTTTCTTTTTAGCTTTCAGCCGATCCGGTGCTTCTACGAAAAGTATATTTAACTTGCTGACATGCTGATCTGTAATTCTCATCACACAACCTTAGCAAATTTGAAATTAATGGTTTTTGTACCTGTTTTCGATCCCTCGGTAATACTCTTTACTAATTTTAAGCGGGTAAAGGTACAAACGAAAGAGATAAAAGCAGGAGCCAAATTTTAGGGGAAAACATGGAGGAGCATGTATAATCCTTGACCTTAAAAACCCATAGTTACTATATTTAACTTAACAAACAAAAGGTGGAGGAAATGGCATAATTTGTACCACCTTTACCAGAATCCCTTCTGCTTTTTTCGTGCGCAGCCAAATACGTGACTGCTATTTAACATAAGCGCATACACAGCAAAAGTTCTGACAAAAAAAAAAAAAAGTTCTTTTGCTCAGTACACTAATCAACATGGAAGTTCTCAAATCCAATTTCGAAGTGAACTTGCCTCTCATTGAGGAGGCTCTGAGCAATGCTGATTTTATTGCCATCGATACGGAATTTACAGGTAAAATTGGTCACTTGCAAAAAAAAAAAAAAAATAGATCGATTAATATTTTTATATAAAAAAGGCCTCACAACACCCGATGTATCATTCCAAAACTCTGACGAACTCCCAGTAAGATACAGCAAAATCAAAAACTGTGTTCAAGAGTTTACGATTATTCAGTACGGTGTCTGTGCCTTCAAAAAAAATACAGACACTGGTGATTATATCGCTAAACCTTTCAATTTTTATATCTTTGGTGCTGATACCAATGAAGTACAGAGCCGAAGAATATTTTCTGCCACACCCAGCAGTTTGACTTTTCTGAGATCAAATCAGTTTGACTTCAACAAGCTCATTGAAGAAGGCATTCCCTTCTATAATTACTCCGAGGAAAGCTCCATGTTTCAGTCAACTCATGGCACGAACGTGGTTAACAGACGCTCTGTCATTTCAGGTAAAAAAAAAAAAAAAAAAAAAAAAAAAAAAAAAAAAAAAAAAAAAAAAATTACTGCGCTTTCCCTAAAGTAGCTTATCCCCTAACAATTTCTTTTTCATCAACCCAAACAGAGGCCTCACTCACCAAATCTGGTAAAAGCTTCTTAGAATATAACAGAAAATCCATTGCCAATTGGTTGGAAGGCAACTCAGAAAAGCCTCTTATTATCCAAGTGAACAGTGCCTTTTATAAAAAGCTAATTTACCAAGAAATTCAGGATACCAAATACAACGGCTTTCTTAAAGCATCTCCAAGAGATAGCAAACATCTTGAGATTTCACGCGTAAAAGAAGAAGATAAGCGACAAAGCACAGTTAATGTAGGTTTTTTGCTTTCTGTTCTTACTCAATATAAAGGCCACTAACACTGTTAAACGTTCTAGACTCCAAAATTGAACTTTCGCGCTGTCATTGATTTAATCAAAAAAGCTAACTGCCCTGTAGTTGCACATAACGCGGCGTATGACATATTTCATACAATTGATCAGTTCTGGCAATACTTGCCTAACGATGTGCAAGAATTTAAAAAGGTGGCAAATAGCATGTGGCCCAATATCGTCGATACCAAATATTTAGCAGAATTCCATCCAGTTCTGAAGGTAAGATCAATTAAAAATTACAGCTTTTTAAATTCATCGTGGAAACTCATGTTATTCATCAAATAGTCATGCTTCAATACATCTGTTCTTGGCTCATTATACAATACTGTAAGTAGCGAACTTCAAGAATCCGGTCAAGATGTTGGTAAGTGACTTTATTTATGCCCACCTTTAGTTTTTTTCAAGGTACTAATTGTATTTACATAGTGATGGCAGAGGGCTTTGATAGATATACTGGTGATGGAAATGGCGTCGAGCATGAAGCTGGTTATGATGCTTACATGACAGGTGTCATTTATCTTGCCTTCATTGCATTTATCCGCGAGAAAGACACTGATATCAATCACACAAACAAGCGAAAGAGAAGTTTGTCAGAGGCGTCAGGGGAAGAAAGTGAATCCGAAGAAGAAAGCGAATCGGATGATGATGATGTCAATGATGAGGAAGAGAAGAGTGAAGTGGATGATGATAGTAAAGAGGATGGAGAAAAGAATGACAGCTCAGACGCTGAATCATCAGATGGAGAGATCTCTAGCGATGAAGATAATGGAGGTGATAAAGCTACAAGTATTTTTATGGATAAGGCTATAACTCCTTATTATGGACGAATCTATTTGATGCGATCTGATATACCCTATATTGATTTGAAGGGCGAGGAACAAGTAAACTTGGTTACTTATCCCAACAAATTCTTCCTTCATAATATCCCTTCCGGATTTACTAATACCGCAATCGAAAAAGTCTATCCAAATATGGTGCCCTTTGCCGTCTCATGGGTGAATGACAATAATGCTTGGATCATTCTTAGAGACGAAACAAAAATACCTCATGTTAAGCTTGGTGTCGTCGGATTATCCAGCGTGCATTGCTTTTTACCTGGCTGTTCTCGTGAAACTGAGGGCGAAGCTTACGGTATCACAAAGGAAGCTGGCAAGATGGAGCTTATTACACACGAACAATGGCAAATACTATACGGTCCCAAAAAGACAGTGGATTATAGCAACACAGCCGAAGCCTTAAGGGCGGCAACAATGAATAATATTACACAAACTTCTGAAGAGTCTGTTCCCACAGGTGGTTCTGGTTACGATGGTAAATGTTGCTATAAAAACTGGTTTATGATATGTCGAACTCACCTTTTTTCCCCCCTTTCTTTTATAGATTTAGATATTCAATTACCTCCCAGCTTTGCCGCTTCACTAAAGAGATCCAGGGACTCATCCGAGGATAACGACGATGCATCCTTACCTGATGCTAAAAACAGAAAGACCACCTCTTCTTAATTTAAAGAAAATAATCGCTTGCATTTCCCTCTGCATATTATAATAAAAATAATTCCATGTGTATATTCAATTTTAAATTTCTGATTTACTTGGTCGTTTTTGGGCTTTTAGTTTCGGGTTCTGCGTTTTCAGTTGGCAAGAAAAATTGAATTAAAGAAAGATATATTACATCATTCTTCACTGAAATAGGGAAGTTTGTACACGAAGACTTATCCTGAAGGTTAAATACCGAGCAAAAAGAAAGTAAAAGTACGGACTGGACATGGCTGGATTGTCTGTAACTACTTCGCAGGCAACCTAGGGAGGATAACCATTTCCTTGCGAGTGAAGCACCTTAAACAATCAGATATAGAATGAATGGTATAGCACGTCAATATGAAAATGTTTTAATATAGGTTGTCAAATCTGCCGGACTGTAACAGATTTAAGCAAGAATAAACGAATAGAGGCGACTTTCAGCATTGACAATTGCAAGATAGAAGACAAGGGGATTGACACCTGTAAAACAGGTATACTAAACTATCTAGCTGACGACTGATAAGACACCGAAAAGCAAGAAAGATAAGAATCAATCGATGCTTAACAATACCATGTGGGGGTCAGAACTGGAGACTATTAACTTGGTCTAAATGCGACAAAAAGAGAGAATGTCCGTGATTTTTTTTTGGGACATCTCGTAAATATAATATCACCTTCTATGACCAAGTGTGTAAATGGGGCTAATATAGGTAATCTAGCAGAAAATGTCGGATTCATGTGAACTTGGATATTGGGAGGACGTACACTCAATCAATTTTTTTTAAAAAAACGTGTAGTTTAGTATATGATCCGACATAAGGCGAAGCAAGTAAAAACTATGGTCTCCGCAATGAAGAAGAGTTACTGTTAATCGAAATTTACGAGAAGAACTTACCTTCTCTTGAAAAAACTAAAACAGACCAAGGGCATAATGAAAAGGCTTTTGGTCAGAATATAAGAAGTCGCACGTCAGAGGAACAAAAACCAAAGTGGAAGCGTATGGTGAGCGACTTCAAAGGGGAAATTTCTAGACATCAATCAACTGGTGAAACAGGTTTCGAAACAGATGTTATTAATAACAAGCCAGAGGAGATTTTTAAGAAAAATATCCAACAATTTTGGCAATATCGCAATATATCTTTTTCAATTCAGCGTCTTTTGAAAGAAACAAGAGTCATTACTTACTAACCTTTTTACATTATCGGTTACTTTCATACGATAGAAGAAGTATGTTAAAGGGAAGAATAAAGTGTGGGAACCAGCTTTATTTGTAGGCCGATAAACAAGCTTATGACAGGATAATTTCATTTGTCTATTTAACCATCCATATTGTTTGAGCCTTTACTTAAAATAAAACATTTTCAAAACCTCCTGAGCAAATCAGAACTTGGTAGTTGTCTATCTGCGTTCCAGTAGTAGCTTTTAACGATAGCGAAGCAAATAGACAACTACCAAATTCCTATTTTCTTGGGAGGTTTTTGCACGTGTTCCTATTTTAAGTAAAGGCCCAAATATTATGGATGATAAAACAAATAATTAAATCATTCTGACATAAGCTCTTGTTTATCAGCCTACAAATAAAGCTGGTTCACACACTTTATTCTTCTCCTTTTCTTTTTCCCTAACATATTTTTTCTATCGTATGAAAGTAACCGATAACATAAAAAGGTTAGTTAGTAATGACTCTTGTTTCTTTCAAAAGATACTAAATCGAAAAAGATATACTGCGATATTGCGGCTGCGGCTAGTCTTTGCTATAGGAGGGCGACCTCCTAGGCAGGGTTCTTGAGTTTTGGAACTCACAGACTGTAAATAGCAGGGGTAGCCACTGTAAATGGTTGTGATTATACTGGCCTGCTAGTCCTGGCTAGAATCCCGGTAAGTGGTATAAAAAAATACGTCTGGTATTTTTAACGGAAGAATTTCTTTCTCATCAAATTATACAATTGAACCAGTATTGAAAGACAATGCTTTCATCACTGCAAAGCTTGAAATGTCAGTACGCGCTTCAACTATTCCAAACTTTTTGCAAAAGCTGGGGCCGTATCAAGAAATAGATGATCCCGCACTTGAAACACTGAACTATGATTTCAGACTCAGATCCGAATTGATTGGACTGATACCCTCCTTATTCTGTGGTGCATTGCTTCATAATTGCATCACTTTACTGATTATTACTTGTGAAGTGTACAGTCGCCACTCTTCGGTGGATATTCACTCTGAGTCAGCTGAATTCTCTGTTCCTGGGGAGTTTTCCAGATACAAAAATCGCATGTCTTGTACAACGTATGAAAGATCGGACGGTGGTGCTATGAAATTAAAGCTTATCATTGGAACGAAAACCATCAACCTTCTAATTACTTGCTCTGCTGAAATATCAACTGAACCAAAAATTAACATCGGACCAGGTGTAGAGTTTGGCCACGGTTCAATTACAGACTCAAACTGCAAAATATACTTGATGAAATCAAAAGTTGAAGAATTTTTCAAAATGTTCAAGACCTTCAAATTAAATCCTTTGCACATGAATATATCAAGTTTGAGACAAGTGACATCGAGCTTCAGTAAATGCTCATCATATTTTCTATGGAGATCTACGTTACAAGAGTTTGACAGTAGTACTTTGTCGCCAGCAACTGTATTCACTCTTTGCGATTTACCAAATAAAGATGGTTACGGCGTTGGATCAACATCTAATTCTAAACTCAGTTCTCATATTTTACAAATATTCGCCAAAGCAGTATTAGTCAATCAAGGTATAATTCAACTCAGTGATTTCCATAATCTTTTATTAGAGTATGAGAATATAATGAAACAAAAATGCAATGTAAAAGAGTGGTCCTCAATAATTAAAGTAATGGATGAAATAAATGCAAGTCTAAATTCTGGTGAAAAAGTTCAATGTTTTTTAAATCCAAAGATTTAGTAATAATTTAGAGGTAAAATGCAACTACTTTTGGCTTGAACATTGAGCGCAATTTCCTTCTGCGATAATAAGAGTGGATCAGTCAGTGAAATCGCCTATAAGTTTAGCAGTTCAATTTCCACAGCGAATAATATGATTGCAAAAAATGTCAAGAAGTTATTACAATTATACCAGTAGTTGGGCACATTTCAAGGAAATTATACAATAACCCCATTCTATCATCATACTCACATCATCAAATATATATTATATCAGTTAATAAAAAAAAAAATAACAAGATTACTTTATTCCAGCCGTTATTACTTCCATTGAGCCTTTGACTGAAGGACAAACCACAATGCCTCATTTACCCCCATTAGTAAAATAGCATCAATTTATCCATTTTCATTTCTACACCTCCATACAACCCAATCATTTAAATAATCGTTCACGTCATCACACTCATGGCTACGCTTAAATAAAATCTGTACCTGAGTACCGATTTTACACAGATAGCAGACAGGTTCGAATAAATACAAATACTTCACCACAAAAAAGTTTCCTTTGTAACACTTGATACCAGACATTTTGACTTAACAAAGAAATTTAAAGCTTGCCATACAAGGCCTAACATCGCTGCGTAGCCACAGTAGATAAAACTAAAACGAGAAGTAACATGATACTGTTTTGAGCCAGTGTCTGAAGAAATAAAATCTCGTTAGCATCTTTATGCATGAGGGGAAGTTTGTACACGAAGACATATCCTGAAGGTTAAATATCGAGCAAAGAAAGTAAAAGTACGGACTGAACATGACTGGATCGTCTGTAACTACTTCGCAGGCAACCTAGGGAGGATAACCATTTCCTTGCGAGTGAAATATCTTCAACAATTAGAGATAGAATGAATGGTAAATAGAACGTCAAAATGAAAAATTTTAATATAGGTTGTCGAATCTGCTGGACTATAACAGATTTAAGCAAGGACAAACGAAGAGAGACGACTTTCAGCATTGCCAATTGGAAGATAGAAGACAAGGGGATTGATACCTGTAAAACAGGTAGACACCGAAAAGCAAGAAATAAAAATTAATTGATGCTTAACAATGCCATATGAGGGTCAGAACTGGAGACTATTAACTTGGTCTGAATGCGACAAAAAGAGGGAATGACCGCGTTTTTTTTTTGATAGACGATTTTGGACAATTCGTAGATATAATATCACCTGTCATGACCAAGTGAGCAAATGGGGCTAATATAGGAAAACCAGCAGAAAATGTCGGATTCATGTAAACGTGGATATTGGGAGGACGTACACTCAATTAATTTTTTTTTAAAAACTACGTGTAGTTTAGTATATGATCCGACATAAGGCGAAGCAAGTAAAACTATGGTCTCGGCAATGAAGGATTGATAAACAAGTCAGGATTAACGCCGCATAAAGTTTTTAATAATGACCTAACGGGATTTTTTAGAGGTCGATAGGCTACTCACTTTAATGCGCATAATGGAGAAACACAAAGCTTCAATAAATAATTAAATAACTTTTGCAATGCGTACACAATAGCGATCACATTATTGTGAGACCATCAAGTGTATCATTAAGTTGAAATATCTGTTACATTCTAATAGTACGGTAAACTGAAACATGCATTTAAAGGCCTTATATTTGTTTACAAATAAAGAATTACGCTCAAGGGACAAAGATATAAGGGGGTGCGCGTAGCCGACGAGGATTTCACTCACAGTGGAACACTCCACAATATACAATGAAACTTTGAAAATTATGCAGACTAGAACAAACATGAATAGTCTTCATACTGTTATTTGATACAAATAATCAGAGAGTCGTCTACACATATAACAACAAAAAAGAATTACTTTAGCTCTTTTGCATTAATTCATACTTTACATGATGCACATATTTGTTTCCATAAATAATAATTTAATTAACCGCCACTCTATTTTGTTCATAATTGTTCGTTATGATAAAAATCCCCTGTCATCATCACATTTGACGTAATAATTACACAGTGCAAACTAAAGGTCTGACTTTTTTTTTTTTTGCTCTAAAAAAAAAAAACAATTGGAACTCCTCCTTTTCTTTCAGATGTAAGGGAAATGCTGTTTGCAAATTAATCTATCATTGTAATATAGAAGATAAAATTGTACTGAGATGGAGGGTCATCTCTGTTTCATAACTCTGCTGCTTATTAGTGGAGGGGTTAGAAGGGTTTTATTAATTTTTTGTCTACATTTTTTTTCTTTTTAATTGGGGATCCAAATCGGACATTGAGAAGAGCGCCACTTGTAATTTAGTTGATTTATAGGTAAGTGCGACACACAAAGTCAAGGTTGATATGCAAAATAAGCATGAGTTCAATGAAGATCCCAATTATATATCTCAATGGGTGTAAATAGCCCATAGTTGCAAAGATTTTCTCTGAAAAGTTTCTACGACAGTTCAGTAGAGCTCAATCGAAACATTGTGAAGCCATGGCACATAATTTTAGATCCAGTTAAGGATTTCGTCATGTCATAGGTTAAAATAGCACCTTATTTACGTCAGAATGATACATCAATGTCTCTGTTCAAGATATATAAAAGGGGAGTCAATTCATTAAACAAGACAACATTATCTCATTAACTGATACAATAATACAAAATGCCTAACGCTCCCAACAATAACACTCAAGGTAAATCTCCTCAAGACGTCTATGCCGAGGGCAAGCCATCTAGCCAAGATCCTCACGCCAGGGGCTTCTCTACCACCTCCAACCAAAATGAAGATACTACCAAGCCTGATCCTGACTATACCCAAGGCAAGGTCAGAAACGATCCCGAGCCTGAATACTCCAGAGAAAAGATTCAAGATTAAATCTTTTATTTCTCCCTGTAAAACACTTGTACATAATATGTAATTTTTCATCTTTACAAATCATGTAAAATATCGTAATAAATTCTAGCCTTATCAAAAAAAAAAAACTTTATATGTCTTCCTATACTTTTTGATCGCCTTATTGACAGTTAGCGGGAATGATTTTTTTTAATATATTTCTTATTGCGGTAAAGGCCTAGATAGGCCATCCCAAAATTTCACCCCCTTTGTCGAACAAAAAAAAAAAAAAAAAAAACTACTGCAGGACTTGAATCCCTCGGTATGGCACTGCATGAAGATCTACAACGTAGTGTAAAAAAAAAAAAAAAAATTAACCACATTTTAAATAAAATTAAACATACGAAAATCCTTGATTTTTAAGTTGAAGGATCCCACATTTTCAAACTTTCTTTGCTCCAAGTGTCAAGGGAGAGGGGAGGGCGATGAATAAAATACTTCGAATGTAAGGAAAAAAAGAGCGAAGGGGGTGGAGAAGGAAAGCTTTGATTACAGCGTCAGAAACATGCTCACAGTCATCTTTTAATTAGCTGAACCACATACAAAATTAGTTTTATTTCCATATATGCAGTGAGATATGTCTACCTTTTGGATCCCCAACTCCTTAATCCCACGACATACTCATTTCAGCAAACTCCTTTAATTTCAAACATGAAGATTGAAAAAAACATATTTAAAGAGCATACATTTCTTGATCAATTTTTTTTATTATTATTATCAATTGATATAACAACCACTCTATTATTACCATTATTATCATGAAGATGTTTATTCGATTTGCCACCTTGGGTTTAATTGCCGCTGTTGTTATGTCATCTGTCTCCGCCGAAAAGGCTTCAACCGGTAACAATCTTGTAGCTTCTGGTAGTCCTGCTCACGCAGCTGCTTTACCAGTTAAACGTACCTCTTTATCTCGTAGAAAAGTAGCCTCTTTGATTGAACGCAGAAGAAGAATGTGCGACCATCATAACCACCGAAACTACCACGATGGTGATGAGATCAAGCACCATTACCGTCCTCGCCACCGCCATTGTGGTGGTGGTTCCATTGGCCACTGTGACAGCGACGATTATGATGACTATAATGATGAATATGACTTTGATGATGAGGATTACTATGAGTGTGACGAGTGTGACGAATGTGATGGTGATGATTTCGGTTACATGAGTTGGGAAGACTATGAAGACGAGATTACCAAGTAAATCCATTCACTTCGACAGGATATTCTATATAAAAAATCATCTGTTTCATTCCATCTTTCAACATTTTCATATGTAGACATTCTTTATTTTAATTCATAAATCATATAATCCATCCTCCTCTTAGCCCTCATTTCCCTCACAAAAACAGTTATGATTTGTTTCATTGCAATAAATTTTATCATTTTCACTACTCATGTTTGTTTTATAAACAAGTCTTTTTCTAAAATTACAATTGTTTTCGTGTTTTAAACCATGCAGTAATCTTGTTATTATATTCTGGGCCCCAAAAAAAAAAATTGCAGCATTTCGATTTCTCACGCAGATTTACTTGAGAATAATGAGTAAAGCATTATATTTTATTGGTTCCATTAGACCTACAATTCAATCATATTTTTTTATCATAAAAATTACCAATGCATTCATCTTAACTTATTATCAAGATCATCTTTGCAATGATTTATAATCAGTTAATTTTCTTTTTGTTATTTAAGCGTATACTAGAAACAAACAAATAAAAAAATGGCGTATTTTGATGTAAGCATGTTTACAGCAAAAAGTAATCCAACTAACACCAATGCCGAGCTTTTCCAATTTTTGTGTGTGGGAACCCCATCATGTATGATCTAGTTAAAACTGGTAATTGATAAATGCTGAGTGAATAAAAGTATAAAAGCATTACTCTAACCCAATCTTATTTAACACAACTTTCCAACTTTCTAACTGTTCCTTCTTACCTTTCTAATGCCCAACCAACCAATGGACAAATCTGCTGCTAGTCGTATCCAATCTTCTCAAGCCAAAAACAACCATGATGTTGGTGCTGGTTCTTTTGCTGCCAGAGCTCAAAGCGCTGCTGATACCAGAGCAAACACTCAAGGTACTCAAGGTCAAGCTAACACTGGTTCAAAGAAGTAGTTTTCTTTCCATATCATATTGCGTACTCAATATACGCCAAGTCTCATTGATAACTTTTTGCTTCTTTTCTTTTTGTCTTTAAAAAATAAATAAATAAAATATTATCTCGTTACTTCATAAATTTATAAAAGTTTTAACATTATTTTTTAAGTTAGTAAGTACGTTTGTTTAATAAACCAATAAGGAGTCTTTATGGATGTAACTAAATGTACCAACGCATGCATTTTAATAGCTTAGAAAGGTTGTCTGAACATGTTTAATAACAAAACCGTAACAGGATTCCAAGAGACGATGGATTAGCTTGTGGAGTATGAATTAGTTTAATTAGGTTGTCAATGAATCTGAGTTTGCTATCTCCACTGGGTCGACATCAATAAGCCTCAACCGACTAGATAATGAGGACTTATTTGACATGTTACAGACAAGTTAATGCAATGAATGGCGTATCTTGGCGTATAAGTAAATAATAAGCCAAACCTGTTCAGCTGCTGCGTGTGAAAACTCAGGATTCATAGTCTGATACAAACAGGTAATTATTTCAATGTTGTGGGACAGAATAAGACCAACCCATTTATTCGATAGCTTTACTTTTCAACTGACTCTTATCACACCCATCATCATGACCAAAGCAGACTCGAGTCGCATTCAATCTACTCAAACAAAAAACTACAGATATATTGGCCCCGGTTCTTTTACTGTTAGAGTTCAAAGCACTGTTGATACCAGAACAAACACTCAAGCTAATCAAGGTAATAAAGGTCAAACCAACACTGCTTTAAAAAATTAGGTCTCTTTCCCATTGCACTGCATACTCTAACCTTGCCAAGCTTTTAATGATGACCTTTCATTTTTTTTTAATTCTGTACAGTAATAATACAAAAGTTTTATCTTACATACTGCTTCACAAAATCATACCAGAACCGACATTGTTGTGAATGCATTTAAACAACCACACCATTGCAGAGACATTAAAATTTACTACTGTATCTTTATAAGCTTAACAATGTTGCCAGTGTGTCATACGTTATATTTCAAAAGGGCTGTCAGTACCCCCTAACTAGGATACAAGACTAGTTAGCTAATTTATTATGTGCAAGGGCTTTATCCTCTTATTTAATCAAGATTGGATGATTGTTAAATGCCAGGTCGTCAAAAATAAAAAAGTTCATAAGCTTTACCACCTGAACGTTTTAAAAATTATCACTTTATAACTTGTTGTTAGATACCTTTTCTCCAGTAGGATGCAAAAAAAACTCATGACCAAAAAAGATGCTAGTCGCATCCAGTCTAGTCAAGCTAAACATCACAGATTTGTTGGTGCTGGCTCCTTTGCCGCCAGAGCTCAGAGCGCTGCAGATACTAGAGCAAACAATCAAGGTCAAAGTAAAAAAAAAAAAAAAACTGGCTCAAAGAAGTAGGTTCTCTTCCTCAAATTTCTGGTTACCAAACCGTTCCAAGCTTCATTGATAATCTTTGGTTTTTTTCCTTTTTTTTAGGTTTTTATCATAAAATAACAATATTTCCAATATTACTCTGTATACATCTGTAAAAAATTTCTTAAAATAATAATGTGTTGCGTTTTATTGCTTTTTAGAACCCTTATTTAACGTAAAGTGACAGAAAGAAGGAATCTTCTAGCATACGCTTCCTTAAATATTTCAGTATATAAAAAAAGAGTATGGATTAGCCCTAGTTTTAATTCTCATAATACATCACGGCTTTGACAATAAAAACTTCAATAATTACAGTTTAAAAAGTTTACAATAGAACAACTTAATGAGAAAACACATACCTTTTTTTGGGCGTATACAGTGGACTTATATGTTAGCTGCCAAAAACTCGGTTAAGGTTTCACTCCGCTTTAAAAAAGAAAAACTTTAAAATATATGCCTTGTCTTAAAAAAAAAAAAAATTATATTACTTTTCATGAACAATGTCTCGAATGTTTAGAGTAGCCATCGATGGACCCGGTGCTTCGGGAAAGAGTAAGCATATTGTGTAGTAAATGAAAATGTAAATACGCCAACCCTTTCTTTCCCACCGGGTGGGCACTATAGGTACAACAGCTAAACTTTTAGCAAAGAAACTTGGTTTTGGTTACATTGACTCAGGTGCCATGTTCCGGGCAGTAAGTTAGGCATTAAGTCTAATTCATTACTGTCATGCAAACACTTTTATTTTTTCCTAGGTGACCTTAAAGTGTCAGCAGAGCGGGATCGATCCTAGTAATATCGCCAACAAGGACAAGGTGACAGAAATAGCACAAAATGCAAAGATCCAATTTCCTACCCTTGGTCAAGTTGAACTTGATGGCCAAAACGTCAGTAATCTTATCCGCAACTCCAACATCACTCGCAATATCAGTCAGGTAGCTTCCAACCCTGATGTGCGAAACATTTTAGCGAAACAACAACGGGCCATGGCAAACGGAGAACTCCCAGGTGCTCAATCCACCGGGTTTATAAAACACGACAAGATCATTAAAGGTGTGGTGATGGATGGAAGAGATATCGGTACTGTCATTTTGCCCAATGCAGAGTTAAAAGTCTTTATTGTAGCAGATGTACGTATTCGTGCGCAAAGACGATTCGATGAGTTAAAGAGGAGACAGGGTGCCAGCCTGAAAGAGACTCTGGATGAGGTCGAGAGGGATTTAGAGGAGAGAGATTTAGCAGATCGTACTCGGTCCATTGCTCCCCTAAAAAAAGCTGACGATGCCGTTGTGCTGGATACAAGTCATTTGTCAATCGAGGAACAGATTACGGCTATAGAAGAGATGGTTTATCAAAGGGTATAACATATTAATAAGAAACAAGTTTTTATCAAACAAATCAAAAATCAGGGAGGTGTAAAAGGAGACGGGGGAGGTAGTGATAAAATAGGTTTATAAATGTGTGTGTGTGTGTGATTAATTAAGGTCAGTAACGGGGATGATATTCGGCAAGGATAAACAAACAAACAAAAAGAAAAGAAAAACAAAACAAAAAATACATTGAAAGACTTAATGAGAATGTGTCATGCTGAGTAGTATTGGAATAAGCATGCCAGCAAGAATTACAACCAATTGAACTCTATTTGTCTTTTCGGAGTGATCAGATGAATGAGCTACTTCTTGTAAAGCATGCATCGCCACATAAAGAAAAGTACCACCTGAAAACACCAGCAGTACACCTGTCCAATATTCAAGACTGGCTACAGAGGTAGTAGCAGATGAAAAAAAGTAAAGGGTCAAAAATGTCACAATGGATCCAACGGGCGCTGCCAGTGAAAACAAGAGTAAATGTTTGCGAATGGTTGTATGAGACAAGCCTCCTGCCAAAAGTACAGAGGTTAAAGCAAAGGAAGCAGGTGCTTTATGGAGCATGATGGCTAGAAATACAACCATGGATAATTGTGGATGCGTGGCACTGGCACCTAAAGCAATACCATCTGCTGCTGCATGCACAATTAATCCCACGGTGGGTGTCATTGATGGTTGAGCAGTGATGTGATGTGCATGTTGTTGTCCTTCTTCACCATGCTCTTCGTTTTCAAGACTACCTCCTCCCACCGTGCCCAATTCAGTATAATCCACACCACCACCACTTCGGATTGGGTTGGCGAAATGAAGTGAGCTCACTTGATCAATGATAAACATGAGTGCGAATCCAATGATCAATGCTAACCCAATAGCAGTATGCTCTCCTCCTCCAATCAATTCCTCTTCTGCGTGGGTGGGTGTTCGTTTCACAATGTCGAATGCGTTCTCTTGTTCAGTCCATTGCTCTGGTGTCTCGGAAGAAGTCCAGTTAGGTATAGCTACATTGGCCTTGTTGGCAAAACTGGAAACTAACGTCGTTCTACTATTGTATATAGTCTCAACACCTTCGGGTATGACCACCATGAGACTTGTGCCAATCAATAAACCAGCACCAAGAGCATTAAATAAACGAATCTTGTTTTCGGATAATTTGGTAGTTAATGGCAACGAGCCTGCAATGTAACTACCAGCCAGCATGGCCGCACTTAGCAGCAACAGCCAAACAAACGGGTCCATAATACGAAAAAGAAATTAAGTATAAAAAGTAAAAAAAAAGGTAATTTATTTAAAAAAGTTTATTTAAGTTCAGCGCCTTCCTTTCTTGCCTTTATGCTTTTTGGACTTTTTAGGTGCTTTTTTCTCTTGTGTGGCTTTGACACCCCCTTCCCCCTTATGTTCTTCATCCGTGTGTTCGGTAATTGAGGCTGCTGCTTCTGCTGCTGCTGGCTCTTCTGTATTCTTATTTGCCGTATCATTGGCGTTTTTTAGTGGCTCCTTTTTTAGTTCACTTTCTGCTGCGTTGACAGGCGTGTCTTCTTTCACATCTTCTCTTTCAGCTACAAAACCTTGGGATTTCTCTACAGATTGATTCCCTTTTGCACTAGAAGCCTCTTTTATCATATGATCTGTAACCGCAGGATCGTCCGTACGTGGAGATTCTACAACCAGATCTTTAACAACCGTTGTTTCTACAACGGGTGTTTCTTCAGCGGGTGTTTCTTCAGCGGGTGTTTCTTCAGCGGGTGTTTCTTCAGCGGGTGTTTCTTCAGCGGGTGTTTCTTCAGCGGGTGTTTCTTCAGCGGGTGTTTCTTCAGCGGGTGTTTCTTCAGCGGGTGTTTCTTCAGCGGGTGTTTCTTCAGCGGGTGTTTCTTCAGCGGGTGTTTCTGCCGGTATTTCTAGGGCTGTTGTTTCCAGAGCTGTTGTTTCTTCAACTGGTGTTTCTTCAACTGGTGTTTCTTCAACTGGTGTTTCTTCAACTGGTGTTTCTTCAACTGGTGTTTCTTCAACTGGTGTTTCTACAACTGGTGTTTCTACAACTGGCACTTCTTCTACAGCTACAGAAGTCTCTTCTACGGCAGGTTCTTCTAAAACATGATCTTCAACAGCAGATTTTTCTAAAGCTACAGTAGTCTCTTCAACGGCCGTCTCTTCTACAGCGGTTTCTTCTACGGCGGTTTCTTCTACAGCAGGCTCTTCTACAGCAGGCTCTTCTACAGCAGGCTCTTCTACAGCAGGCTCTTCTACAGCAGGCTCTTCTACAGCAGGCTCTTCTACAGCAGGCTCTTCTACAGCAGGCTCTTCTACAGCAGGCTCTTCTACAGCAGGCTCTTCTACAGCAGGCTCTTCTACAACAGTAGGCTTTTCTGCAGCGGAATTTTTTGCAACTGCTACATGCTCTTCTAAATAAGACTTATCGACCGTAGGCTCGTCTACCGAAGATTTATCTGCAGTAGATAATTTCACGACGGATCCTTCTACGACAGGTCTTTCTGCAACTGGTGTTTCTACAACAGATTTACTTGCAACAGGTTCATTTACAACAGCAGCCTCATTGATGGCAGCAGGTCTATCCTCACGAGTCTCATTCTCAAGAGGTTTTTTCACATCATCGTTTTCCACGGGTACACCTACGTCCATTTGTTCCTCATTAGGTGTGATTAAATTAACAATATCGGACTCCTTTTCTTCTGTTTGTTGAGCATCCGTCACCTCCTTTTTCACCACCGGTAAATGATCGACCAACACCAATTCCATATCCTCCTCCCCGTCTTCCTTCTCGTAACCAGACAATCTTAAATCTCCATAAATACCATCATTCAAACATGACTTTAAATAAGGTACACAGCATCTCGCATACGCTGCTGCAAATGATTGCAAATAACTGACTTCATCCGGGATATGAGAAGCAGCTTGATCCGAATAAATCTTTAAAGCATTGGCAATTTCTAAAAAACAAGCGTCCAAATGACGAGCAATAGGTTCGAATAGACTAACAGCAGGTAATAAACGTAATGCGTTGAATGCTGAAAGTATACCGTTGGTGAATATGGCTAAAGAAGGATATCCTACTAGCAGCATAGGAGGTTGGAATGCATTACGTCGAACTTCGTTGGATTGCGAGACGAGCTTGGATGACATCCAGGTGCTAGGTGCGGATGCCTCTGTTGTAGCCTTTTCAATCCGTTGACAAAGATCACCTGTGGCTGCATCAATCCATCGAGTGATCATGGGTTGTACCGCTTCTTCAAAAGCATGAACAAAGATATGTCTGAAATCCAGTCCGATTCTTCCCAGCGAAAGGCCGCAATATTGAAGCTGTGTTAATAACGAGGCTAGAGCTGAGGTATCTTCAATCATGGGCAGATACGTGTTGAGTGCCGCCCTGATTAAACCAGTGATATGTACCATGTAATCCGATAATAAGGTGCCTTGTTCGCCATTGGAAAAGATGGAGATATATTGTGTACCAATCTCAAACATTTGTTCTCGCATCACATCCACAAACCGTTTTAGGTACTCAAAGGCATCTACACTTTGTTGTCGTGCATCGTCTGATGCAATATCTCGTTTCACACGCGCCAGTCGTTGTTGCAGGAAATCATGTCGACACCGTAAAAACACCATCTTTAGTTCAGTCTCACTTTCAAATACATCCATACGACGTAAAAAGCCCACTACGTTCATGGCGGCTGCAAGTCGAATCGGTTTGCGTAAATGCGATATCAACTGAACGAGCATCAGATCGGAAGACGCTTGCACTTGTTGCTGAATACTGCCAATAACCGAAAGTGGGTATCGTACTTGTAATAATCGTACATGAGAAGCTAAATCCATGGCTTCTGAATAATAGCCATTCCAAACACATGTTTCCATCATTTGGGGTATTTCTAGCAAGTCGGTCAAGACATTCTGATGCTCCAGCACGCTGGTAATCTTGCCTCGTTCTTCTTTTAGTATCTTTGCGTGCTCACCAAAAGCTTCACATGCTTGTTGCAAGTCGGGAACGGACGCCACGAATTCAGCCAAATGCTCATCGAGTCCGTCCAGTGTTTCTTCTGCTTGATGACGACATGTTTGTGCGTGTAAAAACGAAGGATAATCTCGAAATGCTAACTGTTGTGCGTCGCGCTTCGCTTTTGCTTGTTCTTCTAAAAGTTGTGCTGGTTCATGTAATAGTTCATCTAGAGGTAAAGAAGTGAGTTTTGTTAAATAATCGCGTGTCCATTTCGACTCGAGAATGGTTGCTTTTAAAGGATTATCCCAGGCTTTTGTTAACAGCTGAAGCAAGTCTTCTGTATTATCGTCAAAGTGAGTCGGTGATACAACTGACATGGTTTCAAATGAAAAAGAAAGGAAAAAAAGGTCCCAGCTTTTATTTTATTCTATTTTTAATAATTCTATTGTGTGTACAACACTTCTTTAGCATGAATCAAATTGACAAGCGTTTGATTCACAGGTGTTTGCACACCTCTTTCTTTTCCCAATTTACAAATATAGCCATTGATATAATCAATCTCTGTTAATCTTTGACCACGTACGTCTTGTAAAGTCGAACAACTATTTTCTCCAGCTGATTCGGCAATGCGTAAAACAAGTGCCATCAAGGATTCCATAGTCTCACCAGGCAGCTCATCTTTCAGAACCGCATAGGCTTCTTCACACACATTGTGCATCACATTCAATCCACCTTCACTCAAAACACCCTTATTCTTGGTCAACAAGACAGAGGCCACAGGATTAATACACGAGTTGATAATCAGTTTTTTGAGCATTTGAACTCGAACGTCCTTCCAGGGCAACTGTTTGGCTTGAAATTCAGGGATATGTGTAATCGTCTCCAGCAATTCAGACTTTCCTTCATGCTTGACATTACCTGAGGAAGAAGGCATTTCACCAATAATGAGTCCATCAGCATCTTCATAACCCGAATAATGACAGATATCATAGGGTCCCATGCGTTCCACCGCATGTCGATTCACACCTACCAAAATGCGAGGTGATTCTTGACCATTCGACCAAAATTTGGCTTGGAGCTCTTCCGCTATACCCATTCCATTTTGCAATAATAGGATGGTACTAGTGGCACTAAGACGCGAGGCCACGGGTGAAAGTGCTTGTAATGTATGATGGGCCTTAGTAGCAACCACCAAGGATCCGATAGGTGAGTTATCCGTGGCACTCGCTAAATGGGCCGATTCGAATCCACTGACTAAACTGGTCTTGCCTTGGCTGCGATAAGTAATGGTGTTATTACGACTAGCAAAGTCATTGACATGTTGGGTCGATCGAAGTAGTAATGTCACCTTATTTTGGTGGGCTTTTAACACAGAGCCTATATGACAGCCCACGGCTCCTGTTCCTAGAATATGAATATTCATTAAAGTTTCTACAAAAAAAAAGGGATAGGTGTGTGTGTGTGTGAAAATTTGAAGGGTTTATAAACCATCATTTAAGGTTGGAAAGTACATATATCCGGGTGTTTATATAACCGAATGTCAAATCATTTGTATAATTTTATTTTTTTCCACTTTTTTACGGGTTGTACATAGAAGTTATAGTCCAATTGATAAAGCTCTTATATGAATGAGAATATAAGCATAAATGTATATATAATATACATTTGACTATGCTGCCCTTCATATGATTGTGTCCGCATAGGATGTTACACTAAACCCAATCTACATCTCTCTTGCACAAAAAAAGATTTTAGTGCACAGCCTAAAACTGTAGATAGCCAAAAGTGTGTAATAAAATGATTTAGTTTGGGTTTTTAATGATTATGTTTTCAAATGAGTAATGAAAAAAGATGAGAGATATGAGGGATTATGAAGATAAAATAATAAAATGATTTGCAGAATGATTTAAAATCTCTTTCCACCACCACGAACAGGAGGCTTACGACCACCCATGGGCTTATTGGGTTGAGCAGCCTCAACTTCAAAGATGAAACTTCTGCTAACATCATCATCATCACCATCATCTTCCGAGTATAACTCAATAAAGTAACGACCACTCTTGATACTACGGTCAATGGTCCAGCTGAAAGCAAAGTTGTCGTTATGGTGATCTCCCTCCCAACGACGAATGGTCTTGATGAATCTGATTGGATAAGAAATTTTAGTGTCAGAAAATAATCAAGGAGTGCATAGATGGGGTTTTATTACCTTCCGTCAGATGTAAACAAATCAGCATAGACACGGTCATCACCATCACTGGGCATGTCATCCACAACAAATTGAACTGTCTTGCCAGTACGGAATACGGCATTGGGTGCAGGATAGTCAAAGAAGTCAACATCAGCTACTGCCTTGGAGGCAAACATGAGAGCAGCACCGAGGATTGTGGATGTGATAGTGGAAAGCTAGAATAAGAAAGATTAGTGCCGCTCTAATAAGCAAATATCTAATTAGCTATACCTTCATTGTAGTGGTTGAGGTAAAAGAAAAGATGTGAATGATTTGGAAATATTTTTTTTTGATTGTTCATAGCTTGGGGTATTTATATATGTTTGATTTATTTGTCAGAAATGCATAAAAGTAGTAACATTTTGTAAATGACCATGTAAAATAAATATTTAATCAATAAACGTGGAGATCAAGGAGTTGGGTAAATTTCTGGTAAAGGGGGACGATCCCTCTTTACCTTTTTTTTTTGCCACCCAAAAGTTTTCAAATTAAAAAGTTATCTCTCCCACCCCTGACACATATTTTTTAACAGTAGTAATGCATGACAGAGTTTCTAATTAGAATAATAGATTTAATTAAAAAGAAAAAAATCACAATATACAGATAAATAAGTAAATAATAGTATTAAACGAGGCCTCTATATGCTTGCTGTGCTGTTCTACCAATCACAGTATCATGCGTATTCTTATCGGTTTCATTCTTCTTAATGACAGGACTCACAGGCTTACTTGACACGAATTGAGAGAATCTATTCATAAAGGAGTTGGAACTAATAGAATTCTGTCGCGTATGATAATGTTGTTGTGGTTGTGGTTGTTGTGGTTGATCATTTCCATTGCTCAATTGGTTCGCCAGTAACCAATCACGATGAATTTGATCTTCTATTACACTCTGTTGCGATCGCACAGACGATGTTCTTTTTACTTTCAGATTAGCTGCTGCTCCAAATCCAAGCTTTTGTGATAGACTACGCGTCATCATATCCCCTGTAGATGCACGTTTCCTATCCACTTCAGATTCACCAAGGCCATTCCGGGTTAAGGACAATCCGCGCTTAAACAAATCATCCAAGGACTCCTTGGAGCCTCGACGTAACGAATCTAAACTGGCTCGCGCCATGTCGCTTGTATCCTTTAATTTACGGAACCGGTTACCAGAACCAGTAGACGAAATAGAGGATGTATCACTGTAATCAAACATACCACTACTCCGCCTGTCATTGACTCCAGGTATAATCTTGCCCGTAGCCACTGCCTCTAATCGTGTTTCACGTATTGCATAAGCTGAATTTAACACAATCTGAATATCATCAATTGGATAATTCTATTTAAGGGCAATTAATATAACAACTTTGTTTCTCTCCCTTTTTTTTTTTTTTACAATACTTTACTTGCAAGATGCGCATATTATCAGCAAAATCGCCCTGAATGAGTTCTTGACGTATACAGCTTTATACAATAACAAAATAAGGTTTTCTCTTAGTTACCCCTTGTGCCCTAAATTTGAAAAAAGATGTACTTACATAAGCATAGCGACAGCGAAATCCAATAAGAATTCAAACCCCCCCTCTTTTTCCTGCATTCCACGATCAGCCAAAATAGAATCCCATAAACGGATGAGATCAGGCAGGTCCCATTCTTGCGAACAAAGCACAGTAATCCAACGGAATGCATAATATTGCTCCTTGATATCTTTCTTTCCCAAATCTCGAAATAAAGGCCTATCAAACCAGGCCAGACGTTGACTCATTCGCCATAATGTGGCATGAATACCTGTACTCGCATCCGAATCCAATGACCTCACAAAGTGATCACGACCATCTGACATTAATGTCGTAAATACAAAGAATGAATCTGCTTCAGCATATGCTTGTGAAGGTGGATCATCATCCGCCGCTTTGGCTGCAAACACATAATAAATCGGTGCCAGAATCTCGTTCATGCCTTGCACATAACCTACTCCCGGGTTAAGTTTGGCATAAATAAATAATATACGTTCAATCGCCTCCCAATGATAATCCATCACTTGTGTATCTGCATCCATCGCTTGTTGACCCTTTAATTCTACATGATGATGTTCTCGGTTTCCCATCCTTTCCTCATTTAAATGGGCTATACGTCGAAAGATGGTTCGACGGGATGAAATATAAGGACAGATGGGTTCTGCCACCTTCTTTTTGTAGTCGAATTTAGGTGCGAAAGGTGTAGATGTACTGGGCTTATTATTGGTAAAGGCAGTCGATAGCTTTCGTACAATATTACGTGGTGTGGAAATCATATCTGTCTCCAGCATGCCTGAAGAAAAGGATCGTACCGAACTCTTGGAATTAGATCTTGCTCTTGTGGTTGTACTGTTGGTAGGTAGGTTGGATGATGTACTGGCTGTGAGTTTCATAGATTTCTTAGAGGCAGCAGAAGAAGATCGAGGACGACCCATTAAACCAAATGAAAATCGACGTGGCTTGTTCGTTACGGTGGGCTCAGATATTTCGTCTACTGCATGCAATGGATCGGTCTCATGCTCTTTTACTGTTGCTGGTGGTGGTGGTGGTGGTGGTAAGGAGGAGGGTGACAATGGGTTTAGTGGGTTCATAGGCACATGAAGTTGAAAAAATGCAAAGTCTGGTAAAGTACGTCGTACATCTTTATCAATTTGTTCTAATATCGAATTATCATGGAAATATGATGCCCATTTAGATCCCCGTTCAGCATTTAACGGCTAAAAAAACAATTTTTTTTTTTTTTTTTTTGAGTTATTCAAGGATTGTAGAACAATAATAGAAACTTACATGATCCACAGAGGGTGGTTCTTCTGATGGATCCTCTAATAAATCCTTGACCCAATTCTATAAAAGCATTGAAAAAGACGTTAATATCTCTAGCCTTAAACTACAGCACAAAAAAAAAGTATTGGCTCACTTGCATAGTAGGTTAATCGTTTGTCCTTTAACGTGCTTTCCCACATTCTTTTGTCAGGTGGCAAATAGCCTAGAAGCACTTTCCAAGCGGTTGAACGAAGGCCCGGTTCATCAGGAATACCTTTGGTTATTCGTTGGTTTAAACTGTCTTGTATATAGGAATTTTTTTAAAAATGTATATACCGTGAAAACAAGCTTCTCGAAAAGACTTCATGTCAATTACAGGTGTCCATTGTTCGTTCAAGCAATCATCCTCCGTACTTAAAACAAGTTGAAAGTATCTCAATCTATACACCAGTCAATGTCTCATCATAAGAATGGTCCATAACTTTATTGTTCCTCACCTTTCTTTATAAGCTGACTCCATGTTTTAAACTTTATAATAATAGTATGTGGGGGAGAAAACAATAAAAAAAAAATGCAAAAAAAAAAAAAAAAAAAAAAAATTAGAAATGGGCTAAATAACGCTGACAATAAAAAAAAAAAACTTTCTTTTTTAGTTTGTGTTTCACCGTTTCACCTTATACAATAAGAAAGTCAATTTTACAGACTTATCCATGTACGACATTAAGATAACGTCTTGTCAAAGCCGACGTTTTTGAGATGCAATGCTTGTTTCTTTGAGGGTCCTCTATTCATAAAATAATTCTGACGGATCATTCTGGAAGGACAATTGCACAAAAATAATAACCAAAAACTTTCTGTTGGGTTCCTACTTGTAAATTATACGCAAAATTTCTTTTTTTTTATTATTGGCTAGTATTCTTATTAGCATTGCAGCTCCTTTGCCTTGCCTTATTTGTATATCCTGCGTAACGTTAAGCCGCTTTTCTATTTTGAAGGTCTCTGTTGGGAGCCATATATTGACTGGAGGTCGAGGAAGTATACCCAGAATAGGCTGGGTTCACCACAGGGGCAGGAGGTGGCACAAAAGAAGTATCCAAACTAGTTGTCTCTTGTGCTTTGATACCAACATAGCTCAACATCGTTTTCATCAATCCTTGCTTTTGCTGATTGGGAATAGCGTCAAATGCAGGATCTAATAAAACATAATCATCATTTCTCTATCTTTTCATTTCTTAATTCACCACTTACCACTTGTGGGTAATGCATTATCATTTGCACTCAAGCTAATAAAATACGCAAAAGGGACCAACCATACACACAACCCAAAGAACGCCGCGATATCCATAAAAGGTCGATAATGGCTTGTGAAGTATCTAAACCACAAAAAGTGATTGGCAAACACCAAAACTTTTTTTTTTTGGGCCGTTAATACATAGCCACTTTTATCTCTCCTGATACTTACTGCAACTGCCAATAAAGGGTACACTGGTTAAACTGATGAATGGGAACGTCTCCAGGTTCAGACTATATACAAGGTGACATAAGATGGAAAAGGCTAAATAGAAAAATGGAAGACGATCAAAGATCCAAAATAAAACATGTAAAGATATAATAACCTTTTTATTTTTTTGGTTTTGTTTGTTTAAGCATCACCCCACGTCAGTTTGGTTTTTTTTTTTTTTTTTTTTTTTTTTTTTCAGCAAGGAAAATCAAAGTATACTTGCGATATAATACGTACAGCTGTCATTGCTTTAATGACCTTTTTTGTATATACTGAATATTCTTCAACCTGCACAAACAATAAGTATATACTTGCATAAATAAACATAAATAGCTACTTTACCAATTCAGCAAGATAGTAAAGTCCACACGCTACATTTCCCGAGATGAAAACATGTTAAAATTAGCAGGCTTTGTTGTTAAAAAGAAATCGCCGTCCAAGGTCAAACTATACCTAAACTAAGTATAACAAAGCAAAAGGCAAGGCCTGTAGCACCATAAGCTACTAAATGCAACACGCTAAACATAATGTAAAATGAAAAGTCAACTTGAGAAAGAACACAAAAAAAAAAAAAAAATGTATATATATATATAGGCTCTAGCTTTTTTTTTATCAGCTCGAAAAGGCTCCGCTACAACCGGAGAAATCATCCTGTTATGCTTATCCTGCTTAAGGGCAATTGACTGATAGATACAAGAACAAAAAAAGAAGAGGTTTATTTTAATTTTTTTTTTTATACAAGACTATATTGTGTTTAATCTTCCTCATCCCAATGACCTTCCTTCTTGAGAGGCTTGGGGCCACCAGCAGGCTTGGACATGATGATTTGATCAACACGAAGAATAGTTATCGCTGCGTCGGCAGCTAATTTATATGCACTGTACTTGGAGGCAAGAGAATCAAAGATATTTGCCTTGGCAGCATCCAAAGTACCATCCACCTCATTCTCAACATCAATACCAACACATAATCCAGCATCGCCTTCTTGATAATGAGCAGCATACAAACGAGAGATAACAGCGGTAGCTTCTAAACCGGCGTTTTCACAGAGAGTACGAGGAACAATCTCAAGAGCTTCAGCAAACTTCTTAATGGCATGTTGGTTCAAACCAGGTGTCTTGGCAGCAACCAATTGAAGACGCTTACTTAATTCCATCTCAACAGCACCAGCACCAGCCAAAAGACGGTTATCACGAGTAGCAGCCTTAATGACATTCACACCATCATCAATAGCACGCTCAATATCATCCATATGGTTTTGTGTAGCACCACGAATCACAATGGTGGTTGTACGGTTGGAGGATTCTTCTTGACGGAAGACAGTAACACGATCAGAACCAATCTCAACAGTCTCAACAATATCACATTCACCCATCTCTTCAGCCATGGGTGTACCTAAACGAGCTAAAGCAGTAGCTCCAATCACACGACAGAGACGACGTAAATCAAACTTGGAAAGCACCTTGACAGCCATGATATTGTATCTGTTCAAGTAATGAAGTGCGAGCTCACCAATACCGTTACCGGTAACAACAACCTTGACACCAGCTTCAGCGAGATCTTGGAAGATCTTTTCGACTTGCTTCTCTTCATCTTTGCTAAAGTTCAACATTTCTTGGGCGTTATGGATCAAGACGGTTCCCTTGGTCTCGGTTTGTGTAATGTCCAAGGGACAGGTAAAGACGGCAATTTTAGCATGCTTCACGTTTTGGATCAAACCTTCGGGTTCACGACCAAATACCATACCACGAACTACACGCGATTCATGAATACTGGAACCCATCACTTTCACAACACGCACATTGTCCACATTGAAATCCTTGGGATTCTTGGGCATAATGTTCAAGGCAGCTTCAACAACCAAATCTCCCAAAAATTCCTCATAACCATATTGCTTTGAAGAAATCGTGGCCTTAATGGTCTTTAAAAGTTCAGTACGATCAGTCATGGATTCAATCTTGTTGACAGATAATTCTACATTAATTTTTTTTAAAAAAAGGATGAGTTTTTCTTCTTTTTCATGCCAAAACTAATTTACCTTCAAGAAGGGCCAAGGCACGATCTCTAGCTAATTCGTAACCTTGGACTACTTCAGAAGGATGAAGACCAAGCTTTAAAAGATCAGCAGCCTTTTGCAAAAGTTCACCAGCAAAGACAATGACCAAGTTGGTGTTATCACCTAATTCACTCTCTTGTTGTTGGGAAGCCATCACCATAAGTTTGGCAGCAGGATGAACAACATCAAGTTCACGAATAATAGTAGCGGCATCGTTAGTAACGAAAAGTTTTTCGAGATGGTTAATAATCATCTTGTTACGACCTAGTAGTTGTAAAAAAAGATGGTCAGCCTCAGGCGCAATAAATCTATTTCAATCTTGTTCAAATTACCATTGGGTCCCATGGAGGTTCTGACAACTTCGGAAAGTTCATGAGTAGCGTCAATGTTACGAAGAACAGCTTCTTCTACACCTTGAGAAAACTACAATGTTTTTGGTTAATATCATCATCATCATCATCTGTCCATATTCTTATTTTACTTTGTAACCATCCTTAAAGAGTTGAGGAAGGGTGCTTTTGGGTACACGCAAGGCCATTTTGATCTATAAAAAACGCGTTTATGAAAAAAAATAAAGGCTAAAAAGAAATAAAAAAATATTCCAAGAGCTTCTTTTTTTTATAGGGTGTAAAAACTGTCAAAGAAAAAAAATGTTTTTGGCTCCCGCCTTTGTTCGACTGATTATAACCACAGCCTTTTATTACTCCATATTGTTAGCTGGTGGAATAATCACTTTCTTAAATTTGATGAAATTCACTACAATAGTACAGTGTCCTCACTTGTCAGTAACAAGATTGAAATGGGAACCCGTGCCTGGCAAAGATGGTTTTTTTTCTGGTTTATGCTTCAATGATGGGTAAAAAAAAAAACTTACTGGGCCCATGAGCTGGATAAACATGTCGCACTACATTGTGACAGCTGGTCCCATTCCTCAGGGGACCAATATCACGGCAAAATCTATATAGCCATACCGGTGCGCACGCAATATTTTTAATCATCAAGGTCACTTTTAGAAAAAAGGCACAATGTCAAGATAATTGTGTGTCTTGTTATATAATAAAGATATGCTTTATGTTGACTGATGGACATATGTTGACAAGTTATTATTTGTAGATAATCAAATCTTGTTAAATGTTTGAAAAAAAAAAAGAGTTGCCCTCTACATTGTTTGGTGTGTGTATGCCTATAGTTTCCCACTTTTGCTATTGATCACTTCGAAAGTAGATCACCTACCAGTTGTTTAAGTAATTTTAGTCAATCATTGTGTCTTACTTACATAATAGAACTTATTTGGCTCGTACCACGTATCACCTGTGATGACTTAAACATGTATAAATCCAACATTCTACTTCAAAAACTCATAATACATTTACTCGTTCCAATACGAACACTATTGAGGGTAAAACATTTAATTAATGATTCTAACATATGGTTGTTAGATAGGATGCGGCGTAGCTTTCGCTTTCTGTAGCCAAACTTGGTACGCTTTTTGTAAACTCAAGTTGAAAACTGTCAAAGTCTTAAATCTCAGGATTTCACCTTGGATGAACGTCGTTATCGGTAATTTGGTTGTCAGTAGTAGCTTTTAATGATAGTGAAGTACATTTTATAAAAAACAAAAATCGATCATCCTATGAAGTTTAGGCGTTATGACATGTCAATCGACGTTAAGACTTATGTGTAGACCATCACGTGATTCAAAAAGTACGTTTGAAAAAAATACGGAGGTCTAGACAATTCCCGCGTCAGCGACGTGGCTAACTATTTCCAAAATAACTAGACATTGATTTTTCCTTCATTAAAAGAGTATGATTATGCAGCATCTCCTTAAGTGCTCGAATAAAAGAATGGCATCAGAGTTTTCCTTGGGCTTTTTCATTCTATCATCTGAATCGTCTTGAGCTAACAGTAATACAAATTTTGCATTAGTATGAACATATACAGATACGATAAAAAAAAACTACAGTTTCAGGAGAATAACCACTTCATTCTTGAAAATGTAGCTGTTTGTATCTTTTTGTAGCTTTCTAAAACATAATGAGAATCAAGACGAATTTTCATTATTATAACATTAATATCAGATATTTTGCTCTCAGATTCAAAATAGCTATTATTCGTTGACAGCGTAAAAAGCGCCACCTTAACACGGAGTCCTGAATGATTGGTAGTATCTTAATTGATGTTTCTGTTGTGTATTGTAGGCAGACGGCAGCTAACACGGCCAGATGTGATTGAGTAAAGTAAAAAGAAAAAAGAAGGTCCCACATGATTTTTTGGGTCAGGATGTGCTTTCATCTTCTCGTGGTCTGACCTGTAAACCTAGTCATATTTGGGGACTGAGCGAGGCACCTTTGATTTTTTTACATGTTCAAATAGTTGCTTATTTATAAAAATTTTAGTTCTTGAAGTATTTGCAAATGTAAATGAGTAATAATGATATCAGTATAATTAAAGTGGGTTATATATTTAGTGTTATGGCGTATGGTTTTTTGCATATAGTGATTTGAGGCAAACAGTGATGCTCGATCTATTCCTTGTCTAATAAACTAACTTTCACGAGTATTAAATTCAGCACTTGATTCGATCCTAGTCTTGTTATGAGTATATAGCTTAAATCTTTTCAATTTAACCACCAACACGTAATTCCTCACTGCAATTTACTCAAAAACGTTTTGATAGGGGCAGAGTGCTTAAAAGCAACGGTGGATGCAATTCTTCTGGATATTAAAAAAGTTAAAGGGGTTTAACATTACTATGTTAGTTATTAAATAGCATACACATTTATTATTTAATATATTTTTTATATCAGGCCCAAAGTACTAAATGTAATTAGCAAATGTTTAAGTGTAAAAGGAATTTCATATCATGTCATGCTTTTCATTTATATCTGCTGCTTATTGATTGATGGTAAATGTCCTAATATAACCATTGTTTTCAACAAAGATTAACTGCTGTATGTCGAAATGGAAATTAGGAGCATTATTGTTCCCATTCTCTTGTGGTCTCTCAGTAGGAGGGGCTTGCTCTTGTGGAGGATTAGCCGCTGGCGATTGTTGATTCGTATTGGCTTGTGGTTGATTTTCAGTAGCTACAGGTTGGTTCATGTTATTGGCTCTGGGTAAATTGTTGGGATTACGACCCAGACGTTCCTCCAATGTCTTCAACACTTGGTCGACCGCTCTTTGAGTCATGCGTCTCATAAAGGTATATTGATCTTCATTTAAATAACCCACGAGGTTTGCCAGATCCAATTGAGAAGCCCGGTCTCTCATACGTCTTTCTATTCTAGCGACGCTAAGCTCCAGCATGTTTACGTTTTCAATCATTGCCTCTACACTATCAAACAAATTACCCACGCGATCTTCCAAATTATCAACACGAACACTCAACGAGTTGTTTACATTGTCAGATAGCAAATTGATTTGGTTATCTAAGTAATCCAGAGTTTCTTGTACGGATGATGATTCGTCTGCCTGTTCATTATCTGAACTGCTACTCCCACCACCGCTACCGTTCGAGCCACTTCCATCACTGTCATCACCACTGCCTCCACCATTACCGTTATCATTAGCTGGGTTACGTCTAGCTTCTTCAGCCCCTTCGTTATTTCCAGCATCATTACCATTGTTGTCACTAATTTTACCCTCGATTACTTCTCTTCTACTGCCTTCCATTATGTATGCATATTCAGATGAACCTGTGAGCCCTTCAGAGTACACATAAGATAATGGAATGCCACCATCACCTTCGAAGTTGGCTACAGTATTGCCTGTGTTTGGAGTGGGCACAATTTTATGAGAAGCATAAGCAGTTCTTGTCTTTCTGTTCTTTGCTTCTGTATGAGTTTTAGTACCACTGATGCTAGCACTGTCCGTCATAGGTCGCCTTCTTTTAGAAAGGTTGAGTTTTATGGACAAAGTATTTGTTCGAGACATTTTTAATCGATGAATGAAAAATAAGAAAGGAAACTTCTTTTTTTAAAAAATAATTGTATGTTAAAAATATTTGATAAATTTTCTTTATGAATCGTGCCACCAATTAACAACTTTTTTTTTCTAGCTAGAAAGGCCACCCGTATAAGCGAGTTTCAGGTATAATTTCATTATATTCCATGCGCGGAATTTCTCTAAAGCATCATCCCGTTGTAGCTGGTTCGTATGCTAAACCTCTTTATAATACAATTTGCAGATTTCAAGTTCAGTTTTTCAGTAAAGAAGGTTCGGATATAATTTTACAGGTTTGCTATAAAAAAATTGATAGAAATTGACAGATAGAGCAACAGTTTATCTAATTCATGATAAAACCGAGCCTAGTAATTTCAGCTGTAGAAACGACATTCACCCTGAATACCTTTTTATTGATAGATTGGACAAGTTCTCAAGAAAGAAAAACTAATCAACATGAGTAGAAGGGTCTAATGAAAATAATACTAGACTTATTTCATACAAAAAAAAATAGGGTTGGGAGAGGAGGTAGACAACAGTCATGTAGCGTAATTTCGGCATTATGTGTCTGCGTGAGTGTTTTCTAATGAAACATAAAAGGGTTACTAAAATGACAATTAAGGATTTAAGACAATCCCTCGGCTTTCCTCGAAAAGGTGAGTAATCCATGTTGAATCATCAATGCTAATAGGCCTAAACACAGATTGTCTATTAGAATTCTAGAGAGACTAACTAGGAATGCGTTATTTTCAAGCAGAAGCATATGGCTAAAATTCGATTCCAGTGATGTTACACACATTCTCCTGCATCCATTTACATTAAGGTAAAAAAAGTGAGGGGTGAAGGGTTTATTTCTTTTTTTTTAAAAAGGAGAAGGGGGGGGGATATAATCTATTGTTGCTGTTGTACTCTTCCTACGGATCCAGTTGTCAACTGACCAAACATTTCATGAATTTCGGCTTGATCATCGCAGTGTTGTAAAAGCAACGGGTCAGGTAACTGCAAGGCATTCTGTAACTCTTTCATATTCATTTGACAGTATTCGGCAGCCCAAGCAATATGAACACCTAAAATATGGTTTCGATACAATGCTTGGCTCAACTTTAAAAACTCCTGCAAATCCAATTCGTCGTATGCCTTAAACAGCACTGTTTGCGACGAATACACATTTTTCGAAAGCTGCGACATGATGGTGGGAATCACATGATCATGTTGTGTGCTCTCAATTGAGGGGGACGATGAGGCAAGATCAAGAAGTGACTGAAAGCGTGCAGAATCGCTCAGCATTTCTTTTTTCGAGAGTTTGACGGTTGAGCAACCGGAACCCGTAAAACAGCCTCCGCAAGAATGACAACTCATGGCTAATGTAATGTAATGTTGAAAAAAGGCAAAAAAAATATAAAATTCAAAACAAGAAACGATAAGCCACTTTTTTTTTTGTGTGTGTGTGTGATTATTTATTGACAAGTCAGTCGTCGTCTTCTTCGCTGTCGAATGGAGTAATGTCTACATCATACTCTTGTTTAGTGTCAACGTCCTCGTTGGGTTCTACAAAACTGGGTAATTGTTTGGGCAGATCCAAAGGCTGTGCCGTATTAGTGTGACGGATATACTGTACATCGCCCACACTGCCATGACTGGCTCTTCTCAACCTATCGGTGAATTCACGCTCACCATCATCATCATCTTGTGGGTTATTCTCATCCACGATATTCAGATTTGTATAGGGAGCATTATTAATGACCCTATCAGCCAGACTACATAAGCGTGTACAATCCTTATCGGATAATGCCATGCCTCGATGCACTTTGTATTCATGGCTGGTGGGTAAGATTTGTTCTATTCTTCTTTTAACCTCGGTCGAATCCAACTCGGTGGGGGATTCAATAATGGTCAAGATATTCTCAGCAAATTGAGTGACCGTATCGTTAATGATGTCACTTCCCAAGAAGCGCGCACAATCTGCTACCAAGGCATCATGAGCAAAACGAGCGTTTTGGTTATTGGCTAGTGCTCCTGTGAGTCTACCTCCCGAACTAATGTGCGCAGTAGATGTTTGCTCGCGTCTGTCTGAGCGTGAACCCATATCACTTTTTTTTTTGGGGGAGAGAGAGAGAGATGAGAAATAACAAAAAATTATAAAGAGAATAGATAGTTACTTGGATTGAATGTAATCATAGAGTGATTCTTCTCGAATATCGACTTTCTCTCCCGGAGCTCTTGCTTCTGCATAACTCATTATTTAAAAATATATATGAAAAAAAAAAAAAAAAAAAAAAGATAAATAAAAAAAAGCTCCTAAAAAAAGCTTTTTTTCAAGATAAATAAATAAAAAATAGTTAAACTTTAATTTTCATTCGATTTGTTAATAAAGTAGCATTATTCATATCCAATTGAAATCCATCAAATGCATTGGGAGGTTTTTGTTGATGCAACAAGGGCTGATGGTGACGGTAATTGATGGGATCCGCCACACCACGACTATGCAAGGCTAATTTCTGAGCAATGGGTAGATTCTGATTCTGTAAAGCCAGCGGCACCTGAACATGGGTAGTCGCTGGTGATGGTGTAGGTGAAATGATTGTTTGTTGTTGTTCTATTTGTTGCTTTTGATCCATTAAAGATTGTTCCTCGCCCATACGTTGCACAGCATAAGTAATATCAAATATTTCTCGTAAAGTAGCGGCATCCGGTGTGGAATACATACTGTCTTCCATCAAATCATCCCCGTCTTGTTCAATCTCTGGTGGAGTCAATAGAGTGGACTGGACAGTCTTTTGAACCATGGCTTTCAACTCTTGCTGTTCCACATTTTGTTGATGACGATAGGCCTTTGTTTGTATTTGATCCTCGGTCAAAACAACAGCATCTTTATGAGGACGAATGAAGGGTTCTTCCGTCACCCAAGGATGATTCAGGAATTGGTCAATGGTATATCTCTTTTTGGAGTCGACACAGAGTAAATGGTTAATCAAGTCTTTGACCGAATCGGACATGGTGTCCCACCAAGGGCTTAAATAGGTGAATTGACCTTTGGCAACTTTTTCGGTTAGGATGGGAATGGATTCATCGTAAAATGGAGGGAAACCGCATAAAATGGTATATAAAACACAACCAATGGCCCACATATCAACCGATTTCGAATACAGTTGATCACATACAATTTCTGGAGCTGTATAGCCCACTGTACCACAGGGAGTAAAAGTTGAATTGTCCCAAATGACTTTGGATAGGCCAAAATCGGCTAACTTGACTGTACCGATGCCACCACCGCCAATGCCTCGAATGAATTCACCTTCATCCTCCTTGGTGTCCATATTGTCGGTGGGTCGATAAATGGGTCGCTTCAAGGGCTTGATCGGAATAGGGTCGAATAAGATATTTTCTGGCTTGATGTCTCTGTGAACAACACCGCATTCTTCATGAAGATGGCGGACCGCCAATGCGACTTGGGTAATCACATGGCGAGCCAGGTTTTCGCTGAAATAGGTTAACTTTACAATCTGATGAAAGAGCTCGCCTCCTTGACACAGATCCAACGTTAAAAAGTAGTTCTCACCCGATTCGGTGTAGTGAATCAGCTGTACGATATTTGCATGGCGCACGTTACGCATGATCTGAACTTCCTTTATTATATTGGCTCTCTATAAATCAATGTTTAAATAAATCACCATGATATCATCTTTTTTTTTATTTTAGCCTTAGCGTGCTTTTTCTTTTGTTACCTCTGTTGCCCTTGGTTTCTTTTGGATGCTTTTATGCAAATGGCGTTGACCATTATCCTAACGACGAAAAAAAAATAAAAGAAGGGTAAACAAACGGAGATAACGATGTAAATGATCTTGTTTTTTACCATCTTGTCAGATTTTGATTTCTGTGCGACTTTAATTGCGACTTTCTTTCCAGTTTTGGTATCACGAGCTTCATAAACGTTCGAGAAGGCCCCGCTATAAAAGGACATATTGGCAACTATAACAGATAAACAAAATAATAACAACAACTTACTCTCCCAGTTTCCTTGTTATTTCAAATCTTTCCAAGCCAGGATAAGAAGGCAATTGACTCCTTCTCTTGTTATCTTGCTCCACAAGTAAATTAGCCAATTCATCAGCCGTATTTAAATGTTTCCCATCGTTTTCTTCGCCCACCATTGTCATATTATCCATCGAGATTTCTTTCTGTTTCTTGTTGTTGCTGGAGGGTTTTTTGATTGTGTATTGGAGGACCTTAATTTCTGGTGTAGGTACTGCTTCTTTTTTATGATGGTGATTAGTAAAAAATCGTTTTTGTTGTCGTTCTTTTCGTTGACGAAACAGGTCTTTTATATGTGAGAGCATTTTTTTTTTTGGAACTAAATAAGGGGGATTTTTTTTTATATATGACGAAGTGGTGATGAAAAAAAAAAAAAAAAAAAAAAAAAAAAGATAAAAAAACGCATTGGTATTTTTTTTTTAATTTATATTCTCAGAAATAAAAAAAACATGACGACAACTGAGGGAATAAAGATTATGCACAATGCAATCGACAACCCCATTCATCATTTAAAGCGTGGTGGAAATATAAATCGGATGTTACAGCCTTTCGACATTTAAGCCTGGCCAATCAAAAAGGATTTCTCTGTGTAAAGTTTATTACTTCTGCAATTGCTAACGGCAAAAAGTTTTCACTTTAAAGCTGCAAAGAGCAACCGATTCACACTCTACAGCTTTCTCTTGTCTTTTATCTTTGCTTCTTTTCTCCACACGGCCGGTCTTGGCTTTGCGCCTGCCCAGTATAATATTAATTGATATGAATGGACGAAATTAAAAAAAAAATCTGTATTGTTTATCATAGATGCAGAATTCACATTCAATCAAGCAACTAAATCGAGTATGCATGTAAGGTAAGGCAATCACAAATAATTTAATAATGGAGACAACACTTTTTTTTTGCCGTCTTGGCTGCCCCCCAAACAGCACTTGATAGGTGCAGTGCTTGGCGCTTAAAAGAAAGTGTTTAAAAAAAAAAGAAGTAAAATAAATCAGGAATTCCATGCAGAGTAAAAAAGGATTAGCTGCTGCAGAGTAGAATTTTGAGTCAGTTGCAGTAAACAAAATCGATTTAGCTGTGAATCGCTGCTCTACTCAGCTTTCCCCGCTCGTTATTGTTTCTATGAAGCCATACAACCCGAAAAGAAGTTGACGTCTATTCACGTGACATGTCATTTTTAGGCTTTTCTATTCATAATGGCACGCTCGATTTGTTTGTGTGCAAACAATTACCAAGCTCAGCAGATTTTACATGCATGTAAGAATGGGCCGATTTGTGCTGGAGTCTGATCAATGACTACCTGACATAAACCACGCTTTTCTTTTTTTTACATTTCTTGTGGGATAGGTTACTGCCTATGGCCCCTAGTGTGGGATTTATGCTCGCATTTATAAAAAGTCTTTAAAAACACAAAACACTGCCCCGCAATAAAATCAGTTTTCTCATATAAAAATGAATTTTTTTTTTTGTGGTTGTTGTTGAGGGGAGAATCTATATAAACGGAGGGAGGAACAGTAGGAGTAGGTTGTGTGTGTGTGGGATGAGTACTATTATAATGATTAGAAACCAATCTTCTTGTCCAAGTTATCTCTAGCAGCCTTGACAATAACGTTGGTATCAGGGAAGGCAAGACCTTCGAGGTTAGCAGCATAGGGAGTAGGAACATCAGCACCAGTGACACGAGACATGGGAGCATCTAAATGCCAGAAAGCATCGCCTATACAAAAAAAAGAAAAGAAGGTTACCTCGTTAGTAAAAGACTTATACACTTTTTTTTTCCTTCTGTATAACTTACTCTCCATGATTTGGGCAGAGATCTCGGAACCAACACCGAAAGCAGCCCAAGCGTTCTCAACAGTAATGATGTGGTTGGTCTTCTTGATGGAGTTGAAGATGGTTTCGGTATCAAGAGGCTTGATGGATCTAAGGTTGATGACTTCAGCAGAGACACCGGTCTTGGCCAACTCCTCAGCGGCCTTCATGGCAAAACCAACAGTTCTGGAATGGGCAACAATGGTGATATCCTTACCAACACGCTCAATCTTGGCCTTACCAATATCAATGACGAAATCAGAAGACAAAGCTTCGGCAGACATGGGGTAAGAGGTACCGTATTCAAGCTCGTTCTCGAGAACAACAACGGGGTTAGGGTCACGAATAGCAGCCTTTAACAAACCCTTGGCATCCTCAGAGTTCCAAGGAGAGACAACCTTGAGACCAGGAACGGAACCGTACCAGGCAGAGAAATCTTGAGAATGTTGAGCACCGACACCAGCAGCAGCACCGTTAGGTCCACGGAAAACAATGGGACATTGAACGAGACCACCAGACATGTAATGGGTCTTGGCAGCAGAGTTGACAATTTGATCAATGGCCTATAAACATGAGAAATGTCAGCCTTTTTCTTTCTTTCTTTCTTTCTCTCTCTCTCTTTCTCTTTCTCTCTTTTCTCATTTTTCTCCATGATAATCTTACCTGCATGGCAAAGTTAAAGGTCATGAACTCACAAACGGGCTTCAAACCACAGAAAGCAGAACCAACAGCAATACCAGCGAAACCCATTTCGGTGATAGGAGTATCGATCACACGCTTGGGACCGAACTTGTCTAATAAACCTTTGGTAACCTATTAAGAATAAAAAAAAAAAAAAAATGTTAAAACTCCGTTGTCTACCCTTGAACCCGAATCTACCCCAATCTTTTTTTATATTTTCCCGGATTGTCCCATTTTTTTTTTTGCACCCCCCCTAACTAAACAAAACGCGGGTTTTTTTTTTTTTGTTTATTTTTTTTTTCTGCTGTTGATGATGCTGTACCTTGTAAGCACCATTGTATTGAGCAACTTCTTCACCGAGAATATAAACTTTATCATCCTTGACCATTTCTTCCTCTAAAGCTTGGTTCAAAGCTTCACGAACAGTCATCTAATTTTTCATCAAAAAAATTCATTAAATTTTTTTTTTCCAAACACACAACCTGAATTTAATTTTTTTTTTTTTTTTTTTTTTTTTTTTTACCTCAGTTCCAGTAGAGTTGAAACGTCTTTGTGTAAGAGCAACAGCAGCAGGCTTTACAGAAAGAGTGGCAACACGCTTGGCAGCGGCAGGAGCCATACGGTGAAGAGTTGCAAGCATTTTTTAATAAAAATTTACAAAAAGTGTTAAAAGAAAAAGGGAAAAAAAAAAAAAGATATAAAAAAAAAGGGCACACTTAAAAAAAAAAAAGATAACAAAAAAGCCCGTCCTCGCCCGCTTTTCGCGCAAAAAAATCAAAGCGCGTCACACTTGAACTTCTTTCAAACATCGACCCAGATCTCCCCTTCGATAAAAAAAAAAAAAGCTTTAATATCTTCCAAATGCGTTAAACCCGGTCCCACCCTATTAAAATCCCGTTTTCTCTTTTTGACAGTGATGTTTGGAACCCGTTGTCCTTTAATCGCAACTACGCATTGTTTTGCTTAGGATCAGAACATGTTTGTATGTATGTATATATCAAAATATAAATACAGAACAGATGTCCGGGACTAATCAAACAGTCATTCACCGCCCTTTTATATGATAGATCTTATCACTACACAACTCTTACTCCGTAGGATCATTATACAGAGGATACAGCTATTTTATTTCGGACTGTCTCAATGCCCTTTTTTCTTTTCTCGCTTGTTTATATACATCATATCATGTGAGTAAAACAGTAGATCGTATCGTTGTCGGTTGCCATGGTAACCTTTCTTTTAATAATGATTGTTGTCGGTTGCTATGGGAACCCTTTTTTTTTACATAGCCCTAAAGTATAAATCATAGCCTAGGTTTCTTTTTTCTTTTTTTTGGCAGCCAACTTAGATACGTTTAGCTCTCAATTCTACAGAGAAGAAAAAAAAATCTGTTTTAGATGGTGCGGATCCGGATACATATTCTTTTAGTGGCCAGAGGTCCGTGCTGTAAGATTTGATCTTGTCAAGATAAAAATCGTTCAGATTCAAACCCCATTTAAAAAAAAAAAAGATTTGAACAAACATCCATTTTAATACTACATCCCTCCCCACACGTTTTATTTCATTGAAGGATTTACACACACACAAAAAAATCAGAAACTTAATTCTTTTTGAACAAATTGTAAGGTTTAGAAGAGTTTGAGGCTGGAACGGTAGACGTCGTACGAGGTGGAAGAATCTTTTCCGTCGTCTTTTTCGTCGTGGCATGAATACTACCAGTGTAGACAGGGACCACACTCTTGGGAGGTGGTAAAACCTTGTCTAACTTACCCAAGTCTTCAACAAATTTATCAGGTGTAATAATATGAGTGGATCCTATAAATTTCTGTAAGTATATCACCTCCATCATCCTTTTTCTTTTTTCTTTTTTTTTCTTACCAATATAAACTTCACGGTCAAAGGTCTCTGCGATCTCATAAGCGGATCGGATTTCGGAATACGTCATACCACCCACAATAAAGATAATAATGGGAGGGCCCGAAGGAGGTTTAGGTGCAGCCTAACAGGAAAAGACAGAGGTTTTAATATGTAAATATATATAGATAGATAGATATAAGAATATAAAAATGGGCTTACGTTGGCACCTGTGGATTTCTTATGCCACTGAGTTTTATAAACCCGCAACTTGGGTACCTCCTTTACGACTTCGGATGGATCTCTACGAAGACTCTTTTGACGAACATTCTTGCTCGTATAATTGGGGAATAAACTTTGATCGATGGTATTATCAATATGACCCTGTACGATACGTTTCACCACAGGCACATAACGTGACAAATCAAAGGGAACCTCTTGCTGGATGTTCTTCTTCTTCTTGCCCTTCTTGGTCTTTTGTCCTTGTCGATTGGCGGATTTGGATAATTGTACGCCTAGCAAGGTGATGTTTTCAATCGCATCCTTGAACTCTTGGTCCAGACGAGCGACCGAAAGCAAGGACTCGAGATCTTCAGGATCCACCGTGTCTGAAGTGGCAATCCAAAGCAAAATCAGACGGGTCTTGACCATGTTGCTGGTAAAAGGATCGTCCAGGATAGGTAGTAAGGACTCTACCAGGTTCGTAGGCTGCTCTCCATCGGGAGTTTCTCCACATGCCATGTCCTGTTCTAACAGACCAATCGTCTCTAGATTCTGATCCTTGAACTCGGTCATGCAAGCAGCGGCAATATTCATATGAGCCGAAAACTAATTTATATGAACATTCTTTTTCTTTTAACCATCATCAAAATGCATATACAACTTTTTTTTTTTTTTTTTTTTTACCCGTGTCTTCATTTCCTGATACTGAGGTAAATTACCAATCATGTTCTTCATATCATTTAAACTCACAGCCGTTGTAGGACCTCCACCCGATGAAATTTTGTTTTCATTCAAGAACGCATTAAAATCATCAATGAGCTTTTCGGTGGTGGAAGCAATATGCATATGACGAATGGCGGTATAGACAGGATCGGTTTCGATCAAGGTCACCTCTTGATCCTGCGTGGTACCGTCTTCCTGCGTGTACTTGTATTCGTATTTGAGACCAGCGGGGATTTCTTCCACCTGAAGTAAGTCCGCTACCATGGCTTGGTAGGTGAATTCATGTAAAAAGGGAGAGATATGATCAATCGTACGATCCAAAATAATCAATGTGCCACTAGGAAGTGCAGGATCTCTTGGAGGCTTTTTTTTTAAAAAAAAATATGTCAGTATCCCCCTTTCAATAACAAAGAGCAAAAAAAAAAAGTTCGAAAAAAAAACTTACAGGAAATTCGGGATTGGTGGCACAAAATGCATCCAATTCGGCTTGAACAAGACGTGTTAAATGCTCGGGAATACGTCGATTGATGGTCTTTTTATCATCCAGGGGACGATGGTATCGGATCATTGGATTTTCACCAATGGTAACACACACACATAAAAGCTAATCGTAGCAACGACAACAACAACAAAAAAAGTGTAAGTCTCTATTTTTTACGCACTTTGTTATGGGATTATCCAACTTACCTGTTTAGCAATGTCCTCCAGTTGAGATTCAATTTGTGCTGGACTTGATTCATCACTGTTGGCAAACAATCCAAGAAACTTTCTTTGATCATCCAACGTATACACACAATTTTCACGCACTAAAGAGGATAGCGTTTTCTTTAGTAAGAGAGAAGATGCCAAGTAAGTTAAGTAGTTATATTTACCTAAAAAGTCGACGTACATTTCCTTTAGACTTCTGATATCATTCGATGCATTTGCTGCATTTAAAAGACGAGTAAATTCATTAAAGGTATTATTCTCCAGTCCTACAAGAAAGTTTCATTATTAAAATACGCCAACTTGCTGACTTTTATGTTTTTTTTTACCGTTGATAAAGTGAACATGTGCGGCTGCATACATTGGGCCTTCGGGACGAGAGAAATCATCCACGAGACGAGAGCAGGATTCGATACAAGGTGTCAGGATATAAATAGCTTCGTAACTGGGATACGGTTGTCTAGGTTTCTCAATATTCTCTACCACTATAGCAAAATGAACGTTAGTTCCCGGTCAACTTTTTTTAAAGGGAAAGAAGGCTTACAGGTAACCTAATACATGGAGTAAGTAAATAAATAAAAAATAAAAATGAAAGGGGAGGGGTCAATTTACATTTTCTTCGAGAATATCGTACATTTTACAAGCTGAATTCAAGATTTTGGAAGAAAGACTGTCGACCACAACCAACTTCCATCTGCCAGCAGGATTCACGGTTTTGATGAGTTCCAAAAATCCTATTTTATTTTTTATTTATTTATTTTTTTATCAGCATGTTCTTTATAAAAGTAAGAGTCATGTTCAATGGTTACGTTTCTTGAGAATTTCGTCAATGCCAATCATTGTTGTATATAAAAAAAGAAAGGGGCAAGAAGGAACGAGGCTAAAATCAAAAAATAAAAAATAGGGCTTATTTTAGAGCGGAAGATGAAACGAGATAAAAAAAAAAGGGAATGAGGGCTGAGGGTACTGTGAGACAAAGAAAAAAAAAAACTGTGATGGCGAGGACGTTTCATACAAATAAGAAGTGGCTGTTGTAGGCTGCAAGGCTATTATTCTATCTATTTACAGAATAAACGCAAGTCACAAAAGAAAGATTCATGCTTATTGACATTCGTGTAAAATGTTGTTTAACATCATAAGGTGGATCACTCCTCTATGTGGGCTACATGTATGCGCCGTCATAAAAAAAGAAGCAACTTTAAACTTTTTTTTTTTTTTTTTTGCTACAGGGTGATGTTTTCCTGCATCCCAACCAAAAAATGTCCACAAAGACCTATTTTTGGTAAAAAAACGAGGGAGTGGATTGAATGGTGCGTAACACGCCCTTATACATCGGTCATTTAATAACTTTTTTTTTTTTTCTTAGCTTGGACAACCTTTTTATAAAAAAAAAAAAAAACCTTTTTTTTTTACGATTTAGATAGATTAACTGTTTTTTTTAAATTAATTAAACAAGACCCCTCTCATTTTAAACGATTCATCTCGATCTTTTTTTTTGTTTTTGTTCCCCCCGTTTCGAAATAAGCAAACATGGATCAAATAGAACAAGCCGTAATGTATGCTCTTGGACCACAAGTGGATCCTAGCTTAAAAGCGCAGGTAAAAATTCATAGTTGGATGAAAAAAAAAGATTCATTAGTTGTTAAAACGCGTTTCATCCCTTCTCCAAAAAAAAAAGGCAAACTCATACTGTGAACAAGTCAAGAATTCTGACGAAGGTTGGCAATTATGTATTCAATTGTTCATGAAGGAGCCTAAAGCGTAAGTAAGCATGTCCCATTTTAAAATAAACATTGCTCATTCTCTTCTCTAGACTTCCTGAAGCTCGATTCTTCTCTCTCCAAGTGGTTGAAAATACACTGAGAAATAGGTATAAATAAAAAAGATACCCATAGTCATGCTATATTACAGCCATTAATCTTAATGATATACAGATATGACAGTTTAGATGCTGCGGCCGTCCAATATATTCAGCAAACCATGATGGAATATTTACGCAGAGAATTTGTTGACAATACAAACATAGGATCCGAAGAGGCCTGTAGGTTGATATAGTGATAAATGGGGGGGACACACAATGACTCACACTTTTTTTTTTAACCCACCTAGTTATTCGAAACAAGGCAGCACAATCACTTACGATATTATTCACACACGTATACCCTACTGTCTGGCCATCGTTCTTTAAAGACATGATTGCACTTGCCAAAACCCCCTCGGACACACCTTCTCATGAGAAAGCCGCCGATTTCTTTTTGCGACTTTGTATCAGTATTGATGAAGAAATTGCCCGTATGGATATTCCTCGTACCCGTGAAGAAGTCATCCGTAACACACACATCAAGGATTCCATGCGTGTAGGCGATATTCAACTATTGGCTGCATTCTGGTTTGATCTCTTACAAGAGTTCAAATCCACGAAACCCACCATTGCCCAATTAGCCTTGAAGAACATTGGTTCCTACATCGCTTGGATGGATATTTCGTATGTCGTCAATGATCAGGTCATGACCGTTTTATATGAATTATTAGCGAATGAGGCCTTGCGTATTCCTGCTTGCGAGTGTTTGGCCGATGTCATCAGTAAAGGCATGTTGCCCATGGATAAATTAAACATGCTTCAAATGTTGAACATCACAGACATGCTTCCCCGATTAGATTTGGTAAAGATAACATATCCCCCCCCCTAATGAAATCTGTCCGTCCCCCCTAATCACATAACCTTCCTTTTATTTTTCCCCGTAGTCTGAGCCAGAATTTGTGGAATACGTTGCTCGTTTGATTAATGCTTTAGGCACCGAACTCTGCAAGATCTACACAGAAGTCTCTCTTCCTGCAGAAGGAAAAGCCGCAGCATGGACCATGATTGAACAAGTCACTCCATATTTGCTGAGATTCTTGGCTAATGAATACGATGATACTTCATCCGCCATCTTTCCCTTTGTCAATGACATGTTGTATATTGTAAGTATTAGTTTTTTTTTTTATATCTGTATCACTATTTTTTTTTTTTTTGGATTTTTTTATCTTATATATGATATAGTACAAGAAGCAAAAGAAACAACAACAACCACTTTCTCAAGGACAACATGAATTTTTGGTATCGTTATTAAATGTTCTTGTGGTAAAGTTGAGATACGACGATGAGACCGAATGGGATGCAGATGAGGATGAGCCCGAGGAAGAAGCCTTGTTTTTTGAAATGAGAAAGGTACCCAGGAAAAAAAAAAGAGAGAGAGATCTATTGTATGTGGAAAAAAAAGCTAACCTTGATAGAACAGAACCTTCGAATTTTTGCCGAACATATTGCCATTATCGATGAAGAGTTATATGTGCGTTATATTCACTCATTTGTGATGGACACTTTTAATAAATATAAAAACGGGACAGAGTTAAATTGGAGGGATGTCGAGTTATGTCTTTATGTCCTTTACTGTTACGGTGAGGCGCTTCCTAAAGCTGCCATGGTATTCGTCAATCCCGATGATACTTTGAGTCCTTTGGGTGATTTGGTGGCTGAAATGGTGTC